>NC_141685.1:1605008264-1605414205 GCF_964263255.1 Lissotriton vulgaris
AAAATGAACATCTTTGGCTACTGAGTCAATTTTGTTCGCTAGATCAGTGCAGGAACTATTGATGGCTGCCATTACACCAGACAGTGAATGGGGTTTGTTCAGGAAGATGATCGAGACCTGACACAGGGTCCTTCGGGTGCCTCCTCCCTAAAGCGATCACTCGCCGAGACTGGGCAGGTGTAGTTGACCATTTTGTTGGACTGGCGAGAGCACGCCACCTTTTCCTTCACCATGATAGCAATCTCAGGGCCACAGGAATTACACCACCAGCTGGTGCCCCTCTTTTAGACCCCTGCAGAGCCAGCCAGACCTTCAAGAAGATAGGCCTCAGGGCCTCCCCTAGTCTCACAGCGGCTCAAAGTGCCAGCCGCAGGGTGTTCGGAGGGAACTCAGAAACCATCCCCAGGGATCTCGGCCACCGGTGATTTATCAGAGGGAGACTCACCACTAAGTCAGTTGAGAGTCTGCAGCCCCACAATCCAGGTACACAGGGGCAGCACAAACCATCAGCCAGGTCCCTGGGGCCATTGTACCCCATCACGTATCCCTTCTTGTATAAAGTGATTAGAGCCAGGGGCTCAGCTTTGTCCTCCCAGCCCTCCACTTAGTGCTTCTGTGGCCTGTCCCCTAATGTATTTGCCAGTAGTGTCGCTCAGCTTGTTAGGCGGGGGGAGCAGCTGGTGTAGCAAAGTCCTCCCAGCCCTCTGCCCAGCACTTCCTTACTAGAGCAATCAGTGAGGCCCCAGGCCATTAAGGTCTTTCACCTGTCCGCTCTGCCCAGCCAGGAGTCCCTGGCCATCCAATCCTCACTCAACCAAATGACCGGTGGTAGGCCCCAGCATGTCTCATGGGCCCCCTATCAAAGGCCCAGCTGCCTCTGTCAGGTATACGGTTGTTGCACCTTCACCCCCCAGGTGCAGTACAGTGCCGGAGTCCCACCCATCCCCCTTCCGTTCAGGTGTGTTCAAGCATGCACTAGGTCCAAGCCGCCGACCGCGGCTCTACCGGGTCCATCAACCAGGCACCGAATACATCGTGGGGTGGCCCTGCAGACCCCAGGCACCTCCAGCAGTATCACAAGCAGGCCTTTCAGTGACTATGAACATCCCTTCTGCTTTGCCACACAGTACATGGCAGGATGGGGGGAGACGGGATGTTAGAAGGGTGAATCCGACACGATTTTAAGGGATGCCGGCAGGAGTTTATTGAATGGCGACTAGACAGCCGTCGTGGGAGGCCACTTCCCCTTGCCTTAAGGTGCACTTGCCTCAGCGAATCATGGCCTCTGCTTCTTTCTCTATAGAGCTGATGTTTGGGGATAAATCTGGTCCTGATAAGAACCCTAGGTGGTCATTAATTTTTTTGCGCAGTGAAGGCCAGAATTCATGTGAAAGGTGCACTTGGTCTGCCCTAAATGGACAGCTAATTGTTAGCACCTCTTTATGCCTAGGTGAGAGTGGCTCTGTGTGTTTATTTTTATTTTTTGCATGGAGTGCTAAGATTTCAGCCAGGACTTGGGGCCCTAGTGTTTGAAATTAGGTTGAGACTTCCAAAGTTAATCCATGTTACTAGGGAGAGCTAATACTTTTCTGCTGTGGTATGGTCTCAAATGATTCAAACGACTCAGTGTAAACTATGTTCTCAGACACAATTAAAGGTAAATGTTGCAGTTTCCCTCTAGAATGTGTAACCTGGGACCAATTTGAATCACTCATTTTGGTGCCTGGATGCGCTCTCTGTCTGGCAATTCATGAAGAAATGTCAGCACCCTTTATCTGTCTGCCAGCCTGGGTGAGGCACAGGTTGGAGAGGGAATTCCCCCTAGAAGATCAAAAACTGGAACTTCCATTCTGGTTGTTCCTAACCTTAAAGCCTTGAGTTGAGGCCTGTCAGCAGGTTGGTTAGCTAATTGGAGGCTCTGTGGTGTAATGTCATCCAGTGCTAATGCCCGTTGATAAAGGATCAACCTGGTATTTCTGGTTTGTTGAGGCATGTAAGCAGTGGGAGTAAAGGTTTAACCACCTGTTCTTGACCTACTCCTGTTACCAGATGGTTGAGTCTTGTCTTGATTACAGTGATTCCTGGAAAGAGCATGGACTTGTTAAGGATTACCTGACCTACATTGGCACAGCGGTGTATGGTGAATCCACTTATCCATACTGAGTCTGTTGCTTGGGACTCCTGGAACCATGCAATTTAGGTGCAATCAGTAACCTCATGTCAATTTGCGTCCAATAAGGTCCTGGGCCTTGCTGCAATGTTTGATAATAGGAAAAATGGAATTTTAAATGGGATGTGTGAGAAGTTGATGTTCTGCAGTCTGCGGCTGAAGCAGGACCATGTGTGTCTTGTAGAGCCAATGTAGTTTTGATCTTTTCCATCTTCTTGGATTCTAGCCATTAGCATCTCATAATAGCGATTGAATGGTAGGGGAGATCTAAAGCCTTTCTCTTGGTGGCTAAGTGGGAGCTGTAAATCATGCCAAAGTGCAGCCAATACATCAGTGCCTGGTTGCTTTCTGATGTCTATCCAGTGGAGCAAAGAATCATGTGGCACATGTACAGATGTTCAAAGACTCCTGTTACTGGGGGAGAATTGAAAGGTCATGTTGCCTTAGACCTGAAAATTTGCAATAATTGTAAGCAGTGTTCTTTGACTTTGGAGCTCTGGGAATTTGAGCTCCTGCTAAGTTTCTGAAATCGCATGTATGATGTCTGGGGAGGTATATGGCCCGCCTACAGAGTTTTAGTGAGGATTAATGAATAGTGAGTATACAGTAGCTGGAGATGTTGAGTGGAGAATTGTTTTAGTATCAGCAACCATAAGGGGCTTGAAGGAAGTTGAAGTTAGTGGATTATGTTAAGATCAATCACAGTTAGTGGCAGGTAGTTGGTTGTAGGGTCTATGAAGCATGTGCTAACCAGGGACATGCTGGGTATTCTTGGATTGAAGGACAAATCCTGAAAGAAGTGACTGTTTGAAACAGAGCTTGGGTATGTGACTTTGAGGAGATCGATCGAAAGGGGGGAATTTCGAAGGAAATTTCTCTATTGCCACTACTAACAGTTCCACAAAACCCAGAGAGAGCGAGCAATAGTCACTGTCTTAAAGAGAAGTGCACTGTGTATCCCGGTCTGGGATATCAGTCCAGTAAATGGGGAGAATTCTCAGGGCCTAATTCAAAAAGGCCCCCGGACTCGCGGCGGTCATGGGGGAGTCTCCACACTCAGGCAGAATCTCATGAGAATTCTCATTGCAGAAATACCACCCCCAGTGCGAAGACTCCCCACGACGGTGGGGCTTACGCCACGAGTGCGGGACCTCCACCACGAGTGTGGAGGCTCTTTGTGAATCAGCTGAGAAAACAGGGCTCATGCATGAACCCTGTTTTCTCAGCTACGAGTACAGCAACACACATGAGACCAGTCATTTCTTTATTTTGGGGTAATTGTCTATGATATAGGGAAATGGAATGACGGGTCGGTAAAGATATTCCCTTGACCCTCTCAAATTTCTTTTTTCTTTTTTGAATCAAACCATCAGTGAGTTCTCATCAGTTTCTTGCTAACTGGGAAAAATTGTAAACTGATAATATGTACAGGAAATCATCCCAGAGAGAGCAGCATGCTGGCGAGAGCCATGTAGTGTCCCTCTAGTCCCAGTAGTTATACTATGCTATGTTACGTTGTCCTATGCTGTTGTGCCTTGTTATTCTTTGTGTTCTTAAAATTCAAAATTGTAAAAATGCCTTCTGAAATCACCATTGTTGGACAGACTTAGGCCCTCATTACAAGTCGCCTAGAAAATGGCCTGGATTTTCCCCAAACTGGATACTGGTGGTATCAGAAATTCTCAGGGGTGGGGGGAATCTGGGCCAATACAAGTGGGACTCTGAAGGTCCTCTTTGAAATAAGTAATTACTGGGTGAATCGGTAATTCCAGGTCAGATTCCCTTCAGTAATTCCTCGTTTTCCCCCAGATTTTGCATCTTTGCGTGAACACTGTTGAACTCATAATTCCTATGGGACTGATAACTGCTTTTACAACAAATCGTAATTAAAAGGCCACTGGTATTCAGGGCCTTAGTACAAGCCTCAACATAGGATAGTGAAACTGCTTAGTCTTTAGTAAATATCCATTGAACACAGAGGGGGCATTTGATCGGTCTAAATGAACACAACATTCAGCACAGCGGAGCCCAAACACATGTCCGGCTTTCCCAAAGTGAACTAAAAGTTTGCAGCACTAAATTTAAAATCACAAGTTTTGATCAAGTCCTTTGCAACAGCAATTACAGTAATAGCTTCGAGGAGAGCGTGTTCGTGGAAATCGAAATTTGTTGGAACCTTTTTTTTTATTAGGCTGTAGCAATCAATAGATGCAGTGTATTAAGTGCACACAGCTGGGATCCATGTCATTAAATAGCCCACATTTCAAGCAGGGCACGCTTGCATGATTCTTATTAAATTCACTAAACTGAAGCCTTCATGCAAATTGGAGGTTTTTCAGATTTTCTGGGAAGTGAAGGACAGATATATGCTTCATGTTCTTGGCATTCATTGTAACTATCAGAAAAATTCTCGGCCTCTCCCTGCTATGTGTATTGATAGCACATGGAGTTTTCGGAGGAAAATAGGAAAAGATGTCCATTAGTGTGGGTTCAGTACTGATGCATAGTAAAAGAAAGCCAGCGCAATACACTTAGCAGGGCAATTCTTTACCTTTTGACTTCTGTAGACCCCTGCTGAATCATTACTGGAATCCGGAGACCCCCACTGAGTCATCATTGGAAATTTAGGATTAGAACCTCAAAACAATACACAAAAATACAAAACCAAGTATAAATCAAACACATGCTCAAATATTGAAATATTTTGTTCAATTCACAATCAAATATATTTCAATTTGCTTCTTTATTCGTATATATGTTATTAATTTTGATTTATTCATTTGAATATTACTTCAATTTGTAAAACAGTTGTGGACCCCCTGATTAGGTCTTGCGGACCACATGTGTCCTCGGTGCATTAGGAACCACTGCACTAGGGCAGGCTTGCCACCAAGCCACATTCAAGGGAAAATGCTCTCCGTCCCCTACTTTTCAAGAAACATGTACCTCACTTTCGTTGACATGAAATGAAGCAGATATTTGTTTGCGAACAAGATAGGTTATTTTGGTATGAAGGCTTCTGGGTTATTTTTTTCTTAATGTATATTTTAGTGAGTGCCGCATTAAACGCAGCTGTTCTTCTGATGGCTTCTAACTGAGCTCCTGCAGACAGGAAGACACCATTGGAGGTTTTCAAAACCATGCTTATTCAGGCATCCAGCTGAGCTTCTGTAAGTTCTCCTTTGACTTGCTGCTGGGAATGAACCGAGCTTCTGCAGACATTAATTGAACACATCTACTGAACAGTATAAGATCCTGCAGGCATCCATCTTCTGAAGACATCAATTGGAGTTTCTGAAGTAACCCAACCAAGCTTCTTCAGGGATCCACCTGAACTCCTGGGAGCATCTCTCTCTCTCTTTAGGAGAACGAGCTGAGCTTCTACATGGATCGCGTGGGCTCCTGTAATGTACAAACAGGGCTCCTCTTGGGCTCTATAGGTGATGCTAAAGTAACCTAGTCATGCGTCTTAATTGAGCTGAGCTCCTGCAAGCACCCACTGTCTACCACCAAGGAGCAAGCTGAGCTTCTTCAGTCATCAACAGAGCTCCTTTACTGAGCAATCTGAGTTTCAGCCAGCAACTGATGGATTTCCTGTCCAGACTCGGATGTGCTGCAGATACCCAACTCAGCTTTTGTTGGAGCCCAATAAACATCATGCTTATGCACAACTGAGCTATAGATGGCTGCCTAGAGCACAGGGTTCCTATTAGTATATCAGTGAGCTTCTGCAGGTACTCCACTGAGATACTTCATCACCACAATGAAGTTCCTGCAGCGATTCAGCTGAGCTACTGGAGGCAAGCAATGAAGTTCCTGTCCATACTCATTTGTGGTCCTGCAGGTAACCCACTATGGATGTATGTCAATACATCGCATACTACTACCACGCGTGCCACACAACGCGGGTATTACTAAGCGATGTCAATGACATTGCATACCATTACATAGCACACTTTTACAATGAGTATGCCTTTACCATGCATGCCATTACAATGCAAAGACTTTGCAAGGTTCCTACCCCTACAGCTACAAAACACACTACTCCAACCCCTACACTGCCCCTAATCCAAAAATACTACCACACTACAACACTACCCCTACACCTACACAACACACTACTCCCACCCCTACACTACCCCAACCCAAAAACACTACCACACTACAACACTACCCCGACCCCTACACCTACCCTAAAACCTAAATCACCACACAAACAGTACTACACTACCCTAAAACCTAAATCACTACACTACATAAACACTACTACACTACACTACCCTAAACCCTAATAAACTAGACTACCCTAAACCCTAAAACACTAAACTACACAAACACTACACAAACAATAATACACTACCCTAAAACCTAATTCACTACACAAACACTACTACACTACCATAAAACCTAAATCACTGCACTACATAAACACTACTACACTACCGGTTGTATGCTACCTGTGTGCTTCTTAGCATACAGGTTCCTTAGAACTTAGAATATTTTATCCTTGTGGAGCTTCTGTGGGAATCAGTTGGTGCCTGACTATGCTGGTTGCTAGTCCCTGTGGTTGTTAAGCTGTTCCTCTATCTACAATAAATCTTGATCCTGGAACCAACTATCTTGAGGACCTCGTTTCTTCACAACATATTGGCAACAGTGGGAGTACTCTTCCAAGAGAATTGGATCTTTAAGAGGATACAGCGTTCACTCGTGTTTTATGGAAGTAAGAAATGTAATTTACTTTAACTTGTGATTTGATAGCACCAGCGGCTGTTTTACTCGTTGTGCCTTGATTGCACCAGCGGCGGTGGAACATAACTTTTTTTTTTTAATCATTACTTAGTGTTGAATGATACTGCGGCTGTTAGTTTTAAAATGTGCACTTGATAGCACCTGCGGCAGACCTTTGAGCTTAACCAAGCGGCAGACACGTAAAACATTTTGTGAGTTTCACGATCTTGAAGTAACCAATTTAATTTTCATTAATAACGGTTACTTACTCGTGTTGTGTGGTCTCGAGGACTTCGTTCGTTCTTCTTGCGTGATTCAGAACGCCCGGAACACTCTCCTGCTTACGTCTATGCAGTGCATCCTGGGTACACTGAGCATTGTGGGAGTGACATCATTGCGTCTTCTCACGTTTCAGCCATCTTGGATTGGGAAATTTTCATGAGTTGATGAATTGTTCGTTTCTTATACAGTGTCCTCGTTTTAAAGATCAAAGCTCACAGTTTTCACACGCCATGAATGAATGAATGAATGAATACCCTCTTCTATAGCGCATGGCTACTCTTGAGCATCCCAGCGCTGTAAGACCAAGGGATCAGGAAGACACTATTGAAACAAGTGTGTCTTTAAACGCTTCCTGAAAGCGAGATGATTAGACTCATGCCTGATGTTATCTGGGAGTGCGTTCCATTCTTTAGCTGCATGCACAGAGAGCCGGCGGCCACCCATCCGCGCCAGCTTTATCCTGGGGACTACCAACAAGTTCCGCTGGTTGGATCTCAGAGATCTCACTGATCGATGGCGACAGAAGAGGGGATCCAGAATTGGCGGTCCAGCGCCATGGATGGACTTATGCGCCAAGCACATTGTTTTGAAAATAATCCTTCCCTTAATGGGTAGCCAGTGGAGATGTTGAAGTGCGGCTTTCGCTGAGCATCTTTTGGGGACTTTCATGAGCAGCCGAGCAGCACAGTTCTGCACAGATTGCAGAACTTTTATGGTGCCGACTGGAGCTCCCATATAGACGGCGTTTGCATAATCCAGCCGCGACAAGATCAGCGACTGGACCAGCAATCGTCTGGCTGCGAATGGCAGGAGGTCTAGCACTTTTTTTAAGACTCTCAGCAGCCCGTAGCAGGTTGCAGCTACCTTTTTAGCCTGATAGTGAAAACCAAGGGAGGAATCTAGCCAGATCCCCAGGCTTTTTATGTGAGTCTTGGGTGCTGGAGGGGGTCCCAGGCAGTGAGGCCACCAAGGGTCCAAGTTAATTGGGGCTTTGTAGCCCAGAAGCATAATGTCAGTTTTAGTCCCATTTAGCTTCAAACAGGAGGAGGTCATCCATTCCAGAACCTTGGTGAGACACGGGGTCAGATTATTGATCCCCTGATTTAAGGCATCGTTCCTCACCAAGGATACAACCAGCTGCGTGTCATCGGCGTAGGTAACAAGTTGGATTCCCCAGGGAAGAACCACCTCAGCCAAAGGTCTCATATAGATATTAAATAGAGTGGGGCTGAGGGAAGATCCCTGGGGAACGCCATGATTCAATTGCAGCTGGCTGGATGACACCTCTCCCTCAAAGACGGAAAAGCTTCTTTCTGATAGAAAAGAATGGAGCCATTTGATGGCCACTCCGGAGACCCCTGTGAGATGCAGCCGATGCAGCAAGAGAGAGTGGTTTACTGTATCGAAGGCTGCGCTGAGGTCCAACAGGACCACCGCAGCACATCCTCCTGCATCTACAATGCCCCTAACTGCCTCCACTACCGCCACCAGAGCTGTCTCTGTTCCTTGTTTTGCTCTGAACCCTGTCTGGGTGGAGTGTAATCCATCCGTGGATTCAATAAAGGACGAGAGAACCTGGTTGACATGTTTTTCAGCTATTTTACTGATGGTCGGTAGAAGAGAAATGGGCCTGTAATTGGCCAGGTCTTCAGGATCCAAGCTAGGTTTCTTTAGCAAGGCTCTGACCTTAGCCTTCTTCCAATTGGGGGGCACAACGCCGGAGGCCAAAGATGCATTGATGACCTGCCTTATCACAGGGCACACTGTCCCTGCCATTTCTACAAAAGTATTCTACAGCGATGCACACGCTTTTTAGTGTGTATTCTTATTAACAATTAATTTTCTTTGTTTATCTTTAAGATACAGTCAGTACTTTTACAAAGTATTTATTTAATTTTCATTTTTTTTTTTAATTGTTCACTATATTATTCTTTTTAGATTGTAGTCATGTCAAATATAATGGTTCCACCCCATTTTTTACCTGTTGCTGGGGATCCTAAAATGGATTGGGATTTGTGGTATCCTATGTTTTTAGCATATGTAAATGTTCTGGAAGAAGACGGTTGTTCTTCTAAAAGGAAATTGGATCTTTTATGGTTGTCTTTGGGTGGTCAAGGCATCAAAGAGTTATCGGATTTACCTCCTTTAGAAGACTCTGATGCTGAATCTGATGTCTTTGAGATTGCTGTTAAGCAACTCACTATTGGATTCGGAAAAAAAGTTAGTACTGTCATGGAACGTTTTAAATTTTACTCAAAAGCTCAAAAAGATAACGAATCTATTGAGAATTATATTTCTGCTTTGCGTGCTTTAGCTGGATCCTGTGCTTTCGACACTATCAACTATGAACAAGTTCTTCGGGATCAAATTATGATGAAAACTAAAAGCAAAAAAATACAAGAAAGATTGTGGTTAGGAACTGAAACTTTTCTTAAAGCTGTAGTAAACATAGCAAAAGGTATCGAACAATCAGAAAAGTTTGTGACTGAAATAAGAGGTCCAAGTCAAAGTCTCTCAGTCAAAATACAGGAGTCTATACCTTATGTTTCAGTTGTCAAGAGTCAACCACTCCAGAAGAGAACTGTTTTTCCTACTTTCAAAAAAGATAGTTTTACGAAAGAGAATAGATTTAATAATAGACGTACATTTATAATATGTTATAGATGTGGAAGTTTTGAACATGTGGGGAATTTTAAAAGTTGTCCTGCTTTGAATAAGATTTGCGTTAAATGTAAAAAGTCTGGACATTTTGGAAAAATGTGTCGAACGCCCCAAAAAGTAAATTGTATTTCTCTTGATAACGAAGAATTAGTTGAAGAATTTAGTGAATTCAACT
Organism: Lissotriton vulgaris; assembly: GCF_964263255.1. Taxonomy (NCBI): domain Eukaryota; kingdom Metazoa; phylum Chordata; class Amphibia; order Caudata; family Salamandridae; genus Lissotriton; species Lissotriton vulgaris. Next base: position 1,605,018,284 of record NC_141685.1, read on the forward strand.
GCATCTCATGTATTTCTTCTGATAACTGCAAACGTTTTCCTTCAAGTATCTTTAACATTGATGCAAGGAGATGTCCATGTTAGTGGACTCTTGTGCATGGTATTCTATTATTGGCAAGGATGTTTATGAAGATTTATGGCCTAATAGGGAGTTTTTAAGCCCTGATGTCAAACCTGGTACTATACAGGACACAAAATTGAACTAATTGGTTTCTTTTGGGCCAAAGTAAGTTTCAAAGACAGGTCTACTAATGCTAAAATGTACATTGCTCGTAAAGGAGAGTCTATTTTGGGTTGGCCTCACCAAAAAGAGATGGGAATCAAACTAGATCCCAATGCTTCACCTCCAGTATACATTGATCCCAATGCTTCGCTACCAGTATGTGTTGTAACTTCAAGTAATAGTGAATTTGTTGATAATATTAAAAATATTTTTCTGAATGTATTTGCGGAAAAATTAGGTGAGCATGCCCAATCCAAACACAAAATTTTTCTTAAAGACAATGCGGTACCTGTTAGGCATAGAGTTAGAAATGTTCCCCTAGCTTATCGCGATAAATTAAAAGATATTCTCAGTAATCTAGTTAAATCTAACATCATTGAACCTATCGAATCATCTCCTTGGGTTCCCCCATTGTTCTTTCTCTTAAAGCTAATGGCGAACTCCGCTTATGTGTGGACCTTCGCAGCTTAAATAAAGAAATCTGGACTGACATGCATCCGTTACCAAAAATTAATGAACTGATTTCCACTCTTTCTGGTGCTTGTGTGTTTTCAACGTTAGACCTTGCTAGCGAATATCATCAGGTTGTACTGCAAGAGGAATCCAGGAATTTGCCAGCTTTTGTTACACCTGAGGGTATGTTTCGCTATTTACGTATGCCATTCGGTCTTGCGAGTGCTGCATCTTTCTTTCAACGCTTGATGAAAGAAATGTTGGAAGGTTGTAAGGGGGCCATTGCATTCCAAGACGATATTCTAGTCTTTGGCAGTGATGAATTACAACATGATGAGAATTTGAAAGCTGTTCTTCGAAACATACAATTAAAAGGGTTAACACTTAAGTTCTCTAAGTGTAAATTCAGACAAGGGAAAGTTGAATTTTTAGGACATGAGATTTCCAAAGAAGGTATTAAACCAAAGTTTGATCATATTGCCAGTATTTCCAAAGCTCCTGCTCCAATCAATAAGGATCAGTTGTTTTCCTTCCTAGGTTTAACTGAATATTTTAGCAAATTTGTTAAAAACTATGCTTCTAAAGTGTCTTCTCTTCGAGTATTACTCAAGAAAAATGCTAAATTTTCGTGGGGTAATGAACAGCAACCGCATTTTGATGAGTTAAAAAAGGAAATTTGTTCCGCTCCTTTTTTGAAACCATTTGTTGTAGGTAAAGAATGTATTGTTTCTGTTGATGCAAGTAACACTGGATTAGGAGCAGTTCTTCTGCAAAAAGGTGTTGGTGAAGAATGCATTGTTTCTTACGCTTCAAGAACGTTGAAAGGTGCTGAGTCTAATTATTCAACGATTGAAAAAGAATTGTTGGCATGTATTTGGGCGGCTCAGCATTTTCGACAGTTTTTGTGGTGTACTATATTTGTGCTCAGAACCGACCACAAACCTCTTGTGAATATGTTTGCTGCAGGTGGTGGAAGGATTTTAACAGCTCGTTTAGCCAGGTTAGCAGCCAAATTACAAGAGTATCAATGCACTGTAGAGTATATTCCTGGTAGACTCAATGTGCATGCTGATTGCATGTCTAGGTTGGATGATGAACATTCTGAAGAATGTGATGTAGCTTACACCATGAAAGACATAAATGTGAATGATTTGGAAGTGATTTCAGAGGATTTTTGGGTGAAAACTATGTCAGAAGATGACACCCTTTGTCTTGTTGATACTTATCTGAGGTGTGGTTGGCCTGAAGAAAGGAAGCTATCAGGTGATTTGAGTTTTTTTTTCAAAGTCAAGGATGAACTTATGTGCTCTCACAATATTATCACCAGAGGTGACAAAATTATTCCTCCTTTTCCTGTCAGGGAAAATTTAATTAAGATTGCTCATGAAGGTCATATGGGTATGTCAACCACGAAGAGGTGGTTACGGGAATACTATTGGTGGCCTTCAATGGATGCTGTTGTTGATAGATGGGTCAGGAATTGTCCTCCTTGTTCCCATAGTGATAAGACTGTGAAACCTTTATCCACTTTGGTTACTCCCATTGAGTATTCGGAGGGTCCCTGGAGAAGATTAGGGATTGACATCATTGGTCCTTTAAATTTGTCTGGCTGTAGAGAGGTTTATGGCTTAGTCTTGATTGACTATTTTTCGAAATGGCCGGAGGTCAAAATTGTAGAAAGGATTACTTCTAGTCAAGTTATCGACTTTCTAAATAACATTTTCACTCGTGAGGGTCTTCCTTCTGAGATTATCTCTGACAATGGCACGCAGTTTATCAGCAGTGAGAATTAATTATTTTTTAGAGAACATGGTATTATTCACAAGAGGGTTTCAAAATATAATCCGCAGGCCAATGGTCAAATTGAGCGCTTCAACAGAGTGATTAAGGAATCCATTCAATTAGCTGTTAAGAATAATTTAGATTGGAAAAAAGCACTATGTGCTACTTCACTCACTTATCGGATCTCTCCCAATTCTGTGACTGGTTGTTCTCCTTTTGAATTATTAAGGGGTCGTAAAGATGGTTCTAAATTGTTGCCCTGGTGGTTGAAATCTAATGAATCTGCTGTGCCTGGTCCTGATATTAAGAAAGTGAGAGAACGTGTGAAGATTTATCAAGGGAAAATGGGTAAATGTTTGAATAAAAAAGTGTCTAGTTATAAGGTCAGAATTGGTGATTTGGTACCTGTAAAATTTGGAAGTTCACTTTCTAAAAGTTGGGCTAAGTGGTCTGATCCTGTTAGAGTGACCGGAGTGTTCAGCAAAGCTGTACGTGTTGAAGGGGGGAAAATCTGGAATTTTAGACGTGTATCTATTGTAAGGTCTGACAAGTCGTTGTTCAATTCTAAAAAATCCTCTTTTCAAGTGTATAATGCAGATGATGATCAGAATTTTTTGGATAACTTTTATTCTTTGCAGGATTCTCAAAATGTTTTGCCTAATGATTCTGTGTGTGTTAATTAACCTATTGTTACCTTTCTTGATTCACCGGATGTTGTCATCAACACTGATGATGTTTCTGAAGTTTTGGATGATCATGGGGTTGTTATTTGGAAGACAAGTAATTAGGAACTAGTATTTAGACAGAGGACAAAGACGGACTAGTGACAGCAAAAACTATAAGTGAACAAAAATGCATGGTACAAAATTATGGCTTTTATTTTATTCAATCTTCATTATGATAAAAAGCATTGTTACTTTATTACAAATAATTATTATGTGCATGCCTCCATTATACATGTGACTTTTTATCTACATATATAGACATATTATTGTATCCTATACATATTTCAAGATAATTGATTTTAACTTGAGAACTGTGCGGAAGCTTGTTTTAGCACATTTGTACATAAAAACATGGCTAAGTATGTCATCTACGCGCGTTTCGGCTGAGGGCCTTCATCAGGGAGCCATGTGAGTATCCAAATGGACCTATGCATATAAAAAGATATAAACAATAGCAGTGCTTGTCAATGTCCGTGAAATGTCCTAAATATATACATGTTAAAAAGCAAAGAGAATTATTGTGATACATTTATACAGTGGTACAAAACATGACAATAGTGTCCTAAATGTACTTGAACCTGTCCTAATATTTACAGTTATATACAGTTTGTTACCCATTTTGGGCTGGTACATTTGATGGGTTGCAAAGAGATTTTACTATACATGTAACATTTGCTACGCAACATGGTGGAGGGTAGGGGCAGTGGGATGGGGAAGGGCACATAGGGTGATAGTCTATACAACATTCTGAGATATAAATGCTAACTGCATAAAGGCACAGAATACTAATGTCTTGCAGGTGGAAATAAGAGGGGAAGGGCAAAACTAGTGAAGGTATAAAGAAGTGTAAGGGATGATAAAGGATATAGGAGAAGAGTTGGAAATAAGATAAAGGGGGAGTAAAGTTATGAAGGAGTGTGAGAGGTGATAAAGGATATACGAGAAGAGTTAGAAATAAGGTGAAGGGGGGAGTAAAGTTATAAAGGAGTGTAAGAGATGATAAAGGATATAAGAGAAGAGTTAGAAATAAGGTGCAGAGGGGGGACAGATTCGTTCGGTGGCATGTGAAAAGCCATAGTTGTACCTGGACGTATAGATGGTGTTGATTCTCACAGGAAGGGAAAAGAAGGAGTAATCTGAGGTGGAGAGTTGTCTGTCTTGGAGACGTGGGCGCTGAATAATGACATAATATTAAGTGCGTAAATATGAGTAGCCCAAGAAGTAAAGATTCAGAAAGTAAACAAGAAGGTTACAGAGTGGATGGGTACCTTTAATGTATATTGCTAGTTTGTTTCTTTTTTTCTCTTTCCAGGTGTCCTGTTATTTAGGGGTGAGCTTCGAATATTAAGCTGTTGGATGAAAGTGACATATGGAGAGATTATATGGGTCATACTAGTGTCATGAGAACTATTTGGTGGAGCAAGGCAGGATTATTACCTGTAGGGTTACTCCTATATGGTTGAGAGGCTACGTATTGCTGGTATCCGGGGGATGATGTGCAGATAACCTGTATGTCAGAGGACATTCATGGTAAGCGGTTAGTGATGGTTGTCTGATACGGCTGCTAATAGTCATGATATTAAGAGACCAATAAGTACCTGGTAATTAAATTAAATAGTTCCCTAGGCGGGGATCTTTGGACGGTTCTTGTCGCGCTGACAGTCTGTATGTCAAAGGGAGCAGAAATAGAATTAGGTTTTAGAGCGGTTGTTCCGGCATATCATTATATTTTGCTGCTAAAAAACGGGTATTCATTTACAGCTCGGTACCTTTTGTTTGCGTCCACTGTATATACAATGGGGGTCTGTGGGCTTCTGGGCGTTAGCCGACGGGTGCCGTCATGTTGATGGCGGTTCAGAGACACTCTAAATGGCTGGAGGGGAGACACAAAGCCAAAGGTTATTATCAGGCTGTGTCTTAGGAGGCGTGCATGGACGCTGATAAATGGAGCGTCGTTCTATGCGGACCGGTGCTTACCTGATGGCTGTCTCTCGATCGCCTTCCAATGGGGGGGTCCTACCGGCGTCTGTATACGTGGAGCCAGGGATGGAAAGGGCTAAGTGGTGCCGAATGTATTTAAACTGAAGGAGTCACTGTGAGTAGCCAATGCGTATGCGCATTTGGTTTGGCATAGAGATGGAAAACGGACTATGCACGGTAACGTCCTGCAACAGTGCTAAAAACTGGCGGACATGTTGGAAGGGAGAGATGGACCCTTCGTGGCTCGATGATTCATTTGATAAATGTATCAATAGAACCAGGGATAAAAGAGGCTAAGTGGCACCGGGTGTATTTAAACCAAGGAGGTCACTGTGTGTGGCCAATGCGTTTGCACGCTTACTTTGGCATGGAGGTCGAAGATGGACTATGCGCGATACTGTTCTGTATCAAAACTGGAAGTTGGCGAACATATTGGAAGGGAGAAATGAACCCGTCATTGCTCAATGACTAATGTAATTCTTATCAGATTGTACAAATTAGCGGGGGATGGAGAGAGGTTTTGTATTAGAAAATAATTAGCAGAGGTTTTGTATTAGAAAATAATGAACAGAGGCACAAAGTGTCTTGGTGAGGTTGAAAGTCAAGAAAGTGTCCGGACAAGTGAAATGTAGGAGCCTATTTTTGACCATAGTTGTATTTCAGTACTTGGTCCCACGGTATTTCGTTGTTCATGCCTTTTGTATAAGTATCCAAAGTAAAAATCCAATACACTTCGCGACATTTACGTACCTGTGTGCTGAGTGTACCGGACGTTTTATGGATTTTTTCTAGGATGAACCAACGAATATCGTTGGAATTGTGTTTGGCCTCCTGGTAATGTTTGACTAGGGGGGCTAGTTGTTTACCTGTGCGGATAGCTGATCTGTGCTCTGATAGACGTGTGGACATCATTCTTGCTGTTTCACCCACGTAACCCTTGTTGCATGGGCAAAGTAGGAGATAGACCACATTGGTGGTTTTGCAATTGGTTAGAGTTTGGGAACGAATGTTGTTGTTATTGAAATTCAGTTCTTTGGTTTCAATTGCAAATTGACAGGCCGCACAGTCAAGGCACTTGTAGTTGCCTATCACTGGTCTCAAGTCAGTGAGCGTACTTTGTGTTGGGACTTTTTTGCTGGGTTCCATTCTTTTTTTTTTAAATTAAATTTATACTTTATTGCAACCACATGTCACATACACAGCCAACATCGCCTACAACCCGGAGGCCGGCGGCATCAGGAAGAAAAAACACCCTCCAATCCCTGGGTAAAGGTAGGTTACACAGCCGTAAAGTCCAACAGCCCGAGGGCCTGGTGGCGAGACTGCAGGTATGGGACAAGCGTGCAGAGGCAATGGATCATAGTAATTACCGTTGGATGACCAGAACATATAAGCAGGATGCACGCCCCGCAACGCCAACAGAATCAGACCCAGGTGCAACATGGCGTGCCAGATTGGCAGGATCGAAATAGCCATCCGGGAAGGACTGCGCAGAAACCCAGACCCAGATCATAACAAACCCACCCACCCCCAAAGAAGAACAAGCCAGACTACCTAAACCCGTGTCCACCACCCACCTCCCACCCTACACCACCACCATGAACCCCTCAGCAAAGCTAAGGGAGATAAACAAACGCCCACTAAGGCGGGATAACGCTCTGGGAAGGGGACAGCGGACGCCACAAACCAGAACAGCCGTCACAAGCCACCCCCAACGCAAAACAACTCAAAAGTCAGACGAGAAACACCACACTGGTACAACATGAAGGCCTTCAACTGACACATTCCTCCTCCACAGCTGATGCAGCACCCTCTTCCTGTAGCACATCAAGCTCCACACTCTCCGGATCCGACTCACCATCCTCTTTCGCACTCTGAAACGCTCGAAACAGACCCCAAAAGTTTTTGGGTCTACTCTTTGGCGGCAGGAGTTCACTATACACCTCCGACTGCGTGCAACAGTAAAGCAGGTCTGTTTCCCATCGTTTTTTAGTGGGGACCGGCCCCCGCATCCAACACACTGCTAACAGCCGCTTCGCCGTAAGTAATGCCATGTCTGCAAGTCGTCGCAGAGCAACAGGAAGGGGTTTTGAGAAACCAAGTAAGGCGAGCGCCGGGTCGGGCAGGATCACCTCACCAAGGATAGCGCTGAGCTCCGCAAAGACCTCCGTCCAGTATTTATGTTTGGCAGGACAAGACCAGGCCATATGGAGAAAGTCTGCTGTGTGAAAGTGGCAACGCTGACACTCCGCTGATTCTCTAAGGCCATACCTGTGCAACCTCTCAGGCGTGTAGTAGACACGCTGCAGGAACTTAAAATGCACCAGACGGTGCCTACCGTTGAGCGAGATTTTCCTAGTATTAGTAGCACAATAAGGCCACATGTCGTCTGAGATGGGAAAGTGGAGGTCAGCCTGCCAGGCCAAACGGGCCTTGGAGGGGGGACATTGCCGTTGACTATCACCCAGTGACCTAAGAGCCGTGATCAGTTTGCGAGCTGAGGGGGTTTTGATGACATAGGTGAGTTCCGGCACTTCCGGCGGTTCAGCAAGGTCAGGGCCTAGAACGGCAAGAGCCGCCCTACGGACCCTGTGATATTGAAAACTATGAAGCAGCGTTGCCCCGGGACAGGATTGAAGGACGTGCTGCAGCGTTTTCAGAGTGCCCTTTGAAAAGAGGTCTCCCACGGTAACAATGCCTAGGTCACGTAGCGCCTTCAGGACGCCCTTCTCCGTTAGCGGAGCCAACCAGGCCGCCCATTCTACACGGAGCAAAGGTGAATACAGCAGCGTGCACTCACGGGAGCCGATCAGAGCATGCCAAGCATGATTCGTGGCAGCTATGGAGTCCAGATTGCCGACCCTTCTATCGGGCGGATAACATACAGTCGCCGGAAGCGGGACGGGGTCTGCAAAGAGCCGCTCCAATTTCACATGAGGGATGCCTGGATCCCCATGAATCCACGTATGAAGGTGGGCACCCTGAGCAAGCCTATAGTATCGCTCCAGGTCTGGAGCCCCAAGGCCTCCCTGTTCGTACGGAAGGGTGAGCGTTTGCCACTGCACCCGCGGTTGTTTGCCCCCCCACGCCAGGCGGACAAGGGTCTGGGTAAGTTGCCGGAAAAAGGCTTTGGAAAGGACTACCGGTATGTTCACGAATAGAAAAAGGAACCTGGGGAGCACCACCATCTTCATGAGCGCAATCCTGCCCATGAGTGAAAGCGGGAGCCTAGACCACACCTCGACATCATCCACCAGTTTGGAGTAGGCCACTCCATAATTCTCGCGGATCAGGACCTCCGGGTCTGTATGAATGTGTATCCCTAAGTAGCGGATAGAGTCCGTGGTCCATTGCAAGGGGTACTCCGAGTCAAAAGGGAGCGTCACCGGTGTCAGGGGCAAAGCTACTGATTTAGTCCAGTTGACACGGAGGCCCGAAAGAGCCCCGAACCTCACCACCTCCCGCAGCACACCAGAGAGGTTATTCTCCGGGTCCCGGACATATAGCAGAGTGTCATCCGCATATGTGGAGATACCGATTTGGTATGTCGGAAAGTTGATCCCTTCAAACCGATGATACTCTCGTATAGCGCAGGCGAGAGGCTCCGCTACCATGGCATACAGCAACGGAGAGAGGGGGCAACCTTGACGCGTGCCCCTACCAATTTCGATGGGAGCAGTGACTAGGTTACCTATCTTCAGTCTCGCAGTAGGTTTGTAGTATAGGGCTCCCAACATTTGCAAAAACGGTTCCCCGAGGCCAAATTTACGAAGGACCCTCAGCATGAACGACCACTCAACAGAATCGACGGCCTTCTCCATATCCAAGAAGATGGCCACAGCTTTGTTTTCGTGTTTGACATGCTGGATCGTGCCTAGGACCGTGCGGATATTATAAGTGAGATTGCGTGAGGGAACAAATCCAGCCTGCTCCGGGGCAACCAGGTCCGGGACCAGCAGCGACAGACGAGTCGCAAGAACTTTAGCATACAGTTTCGCGTCCACGTTTATCAGCGATAGCGGCCGGTAGGAGCCACAGTGATTAAGGGGTTTGCCAGGTTTAGGGATGGTGATAAGGAGCGCCTCTCTCATGGACTTTGACATGCTGCCCTGCTGGCAAATATCATCGAACAAGAGCATCAGGTAGGGGACCAGTTGCGCCTGAAAGGCTTTGTAGAAGGAAACCGTGAGACCATCCGCACCAGGAGCGCTACCGGACTTCATGCCCTCCAGGGCTTCCGTTATCTCCTCCTTCTGGATGGGGGCCATAAGAAACTCCCTCTGCCAGTCGGCCAGGAAGGGCATCTGAAGATAGCTCAAATAATCGTCGATTTCTTCCTCGAGATGTGCGTCTCTCGAGGAGTAGAGGGCAGTGTAGTAGGCATGAAATTCCGCCAAGATATCTTGCCCCTCCGTAACCACCGCCCCAGTAGCCGTCACCAACTCCTCGATAACCAATGGGGGCCTACTGTTGCGCATAAGTTTAGCTAGGAGTGCACCAGGCCGCTCCCGTTCCCCATACGCACGCGCCGTCGCGTATTTGCCCATATGTTTAATTTCCCTGTCCGCTTCCTCCTGAAATTCATCTAGCAAGGATTTGAGTGCGACCGCATCAGCTGTGTCCCCCGAGTCCACCGCCCGACCTTCCAGGCCCGCTAGCTGCGTCTCGAGCAACTGTAGGCGTCGCCTAATAGCCTTAAGCACCCCTGAGTGCTTCGCCATAGTCATCCCTCTGATGTAAACCTTAAATGCGTCCCAGAGAACCTGAACGCTGTCCACTGAGCCCACATTGGTCGCGAAATAGGTCTCTATGTCTTCGGCGAGTTCCCCTCTGAAGACTTCATCTAAGAGGGAGTACGGGGGGAACCTCCACGTGAAGGGGGGAATCCTCCTGGGAGGAGCCACCAGCAACAGGAGCAAGGGCGAGTGATCAGACAGCGTGCGCGGGAGAACCGTGCAACCCTTAACCATATCTAACAAAACGCGGGAAACAAACCAATGATCTATGCGTGTGTGGATGTTGTGGTAGGCCGAGTAGTGAGTGAACCCACCCCGCCCCGAGTGTCTATGCCGCCACACATCCAGTAAATCAAGTTTCACACATTCCGACAAAAGGAGGGACGCGGAGGCTGCAGGGGACCTAGGGGGGCCCGCAGATCTGTCCAGGGCCGGGTTCAGCACCAAATTAAAATCCCCCCCCACAGCATTCTAGAGCCCACAAACTGCCTGCAGCTGTCAGCAAGCGAAGAGTAAAACTCCGGGGAGTCGTAGTTAGGGCCATACACATTCACCAGCAGGAGATCATGATCTTTTCCAACACAACGTGCAACCACAAACCTCCCCTCTGGGTCCACTGCCACCCTGGTCAACGACAGTCGGGACTTGGGATTAGCCCATATGAGCACCCCTCTAGCATGCGTTGTGAACCCCGCAGCGACACAAGCAGGGCCAAGGCCCCTCACCTGCAACATAGGGCTGGAAAGCGGTAAGTGTGTCTCCTGTAATAAAGCAATGTCAATATGATGGCGTTGCAAATAGGCCAAGACCTTCCTAAGTTTGCGGAAATCGTTAAGCCCCCTTACGTTCCAGGACAGCAATCGCAAAGAGCCCAGAGAGCTCTCCGCACTTAGTGAGTCAGCAGTCGACATAGCAGATTAGAAAGTAAAATGTCGCAGAGCAGACAGTGTGACAGACACAGTGCGGTAGTCGGCAAAAACAAACCCCCCACCCGGCAAACCCCGAACCTCAAACAGCATGACAGCAATAATACACAAACCATCAAAGAACTGTCTCCCCCCCACCCACAGCCGACCATCCCCAACCCGGTCAGACAGGAATCATCACCACCCAGCATCCCCCCCATACTCAACTATGAACTCTACAGGACCCCAAATAGCTCCAGAGGGAGCCAGAAGCCAAAAGCGCAGGGGGAGAGGGATCTAGCCAGCAAACGACACAGCTGGGAAACCAGAGCCAGTAACCTCTCGCGTGCTCCCGTCCCGCCCCCCGCCCAGAAGTAGTGAGCCCTGCCGGCTCTAGTCTTCACAGGTCCTCAATACCAGTCCCTTATGCAGAGGGGCCTACCCCTTGACCCCCCCCGGCAAGTGGAGCGGCCCCCTGCCCATTCCACGGTGCTAACCAACCAAACCAGGAGTTAACAGGTAGATCTCACCCAAAAGACATGACTCGGTGGGTCCACACTGACCGTGTGTAAGTCTTTGCGCCGCCCAGCGCCAACAGTTCAGCAGCGTCCCTCATGCGTCCGGCTACTCCTGGTCACTCAAGTGGGAGGAGGCGTCTAGGTCCTCTCGCCTACTTCCCTGATTGTTGCGGTTGTCCTTCTCCCATTCCTTTAAGGATTTCTTAAGTTCTGCTGGGTCGGTAAAAAAGTGTGAGTGACCTTGCCTGTTGATGCGAAGCCTCGCCGGGTACAGCATGGCGTAGTCGAGCCCCAGGTCTTTCAGCTGTTTCTTGTAGGGGGCAAAGCGCTTCCTTTCCTCCTGTACTCTCGCCGTGAAGTCCGGGAATAGGGAGATGTTCATGCCCTCGAACTGTAGTTTCCCCTTTTCTCTGGCTAGTCGCAGTGCCAAGTCTCTGTCCCGATAATTAAGCAGCTTTGCTATGATCGGTCGCGGCGGGAGGCCAGGTTGTGGTTTCGGCCCCAGAGTGCGGTGGGCCCGTTCAACAATAAACATAGGGGAGAAGACATCTTCCCCTAACAGGGTCCGAAGGAGTTTCTCCACAAACAGCTCCATTTTGCCGGTGCTAGTGGATTCCGCCACACCCGTAATGCGTAGGTTGGAGCGCCTTGAGCGTGCCTCCAAATCCTCTGTCTTATCCTGGATGACCTGGAGCAGTCGACTAAACTGTCTGCGGTCCTTATCCCACTCCGTTTGAGCCTCTTCCGCCTCTGTGAGCCGTCTCTCTGCCATGTCCAGCCTCTCCGCATGTTTGTCCACCCTCTCGGACATGCGGTCCATCCGATACGTCAGCACGTCGATTTTGGTGCTAATCTCTGTCATGCTGACTTGTAGACCTTTTTCCATCGTCCCCAGCATGTCCCGTATTTCAGAACATAGGGAGGTCTCGGACGTCGTAGGGCGTGGAGGGGAAGTTTGAGTTGCCCCCTCGGCCCCCTTCGCCTTCCTCTGGTCGAAAGATAGCTTAGGTTGCGACCTGTCCCCTTTCCCCATGGCAGTTCTAGTGGACATACAGCCGACAGGGACAGAGGTGTGGAAACCACCACTTGTGATTTGCGGTCCGGCTTAGCGGTGGGCGCAGGTTTGTAGGCCTCCCTCGTCAAGGGCGGCACGTCGCGGGACCGTTGCCCAAGATGGCGGCCTCCCGCACCAGAATGCCGATTCAATCGATCCGCAGAACGTGCCTTTGGGCAGTACCCCACGCTGTCTGTTCGCCCAGTGGGTGGTCAAAGTGCTTCAGTGTCCGGGAACAGGGCACTCACCGCTCCTCCGAGGGCCTTCCTCTGCGTGGTGTTAGGCGCTGGGAGTCGGCGAACAGTGCTTCTCGCCTTCAGCTTAGCAATTCTCCTCAGGGCCTCCCCACAGGCAATGTGGGCTCAGTGCACCCTCTGGCAGCCTCCTCCGCTCGTCGCCACCAGACAGGGGACAGTCCCCTCCGCCGCTTCTCAGCGCTGGGCGCGAGCGTGACCGCCGACCAGGAGTCTCTGCGGATGGTCGGGACCGCCTCGGGCACACACGCCGCACGCACTGCGACGTAACCCGGGCAGCCCTCTAGGTCAGGCTGGGGATCGCGGCCTGGGTCTTCGACGCTCCGTGCACTGCAGCACCAAGTCGCACCGCGTCTGTTCTCCGCCGGACAAAGGGGCCGTCGTCTCACCGAGGGCTCGTACGAAGGTCCCCCACAGGTTTTAATGCCGGCAGGGCCGATTCAGGATGCGTTTGCAGGAGTTTTGCGGGATATCGGCAAGGAGCTCCGCGCTCGAGCGTCTTACATGGACGCCAGCTAGCTCCGCCCCCGGGTTCCATTCTTGATCTTACTACCAGATCTTTTAGGTTTTTGTTTTTCCTATATGCAAACATTGGCTTAGCGAGTTGGCTTTCTTTAGGTTTTGTTGCATTAAGGATGTGCCAATTTGAGAATATGATATGTTGAAGCTTCGCATTCATAGTGGAATGCCTGGTCACAAAGACCATTCTAGATTGTGGTTCTTTGATTTGGGGTGTTAATAGGTGCTGTCTATCAAAGAATCTTGCTCTTTTGTATGAGTCACGTACTAGGCGTTTGGGGTATCCACGAGATATGAATCTGTCAAAATCTGTGACAGAGGAGCAATTCCTTCGGACCCGAAGGAATTGACTGAAAGGGATGCTGGATTTCTGGGTTTTAGGATGGTAGCTAGTGTAGTCTAGTAGTGTGTTGCGGGCGGTTGGTTTCACATACAGGTCTACACTAAGATGGTTGTTTTTACTGATGATATTGATATCTAGGAACTCAACATGTGTCTGGCTAGATGTATCAGTGAAATGCATGTTTTTATCACATAAATTTAGCCATGATACAAAGGTGGATAGTGGTTCTGTTTCTGAGGTCCAGATGAAAAAAATATCATCAATATAGCGAGCCCACGATGAAATGGACTCGCTAAAGGGGGCAATTTCATTATAGATGAATTAGGACTCAAATTCAGCCATGTAAATGTTGGCTACGGTGGGCGCGCATGAAGCCCCCATGCTGACGCCCTTGGTTTGTTGGTAGAGCGAGCCATTAAAGTCAAAAGTGTTTTCTGATAGGACTATTTTTAAGCAGTCCAAGATGAAATTTTTCGGGCAGTCAATGTGATAGGCGTCAATGAACCATGAGACAGCTTTAATAGCTCCTGGTTGCGGAATGTTTGAATATAGAGCCTCTATATCCATGGTGGCTAGCCACTGTCTTTCAGGGTCAAATGTAAGGGATTCCACGATGTTGATGATATCTCTGGTATCCTTTACGTGGGATGGAGTTTTTGGTATATGGGGCCTTAAGATGGTATCAATGTACTTTGATAGAGGCTCGGTAATGGATCCAATAGTGGAGACTATGGGTCTGTACGGTGGATCATGGCTGTTTTTATGTATCTTTGGGACCCCATATATTGCTGCCATTTTGGGTTGGCGAACATTGAGAAATTGCCACTCCTTTTCACAAATCACATTGTCGTCGAGGGCCTTAGTTGTTAAGGACAGAATCGTAGATTGGACTCTTTTGGTAGGGTCTTTTTGAACTGGAATATAGTGGTTGGTATTGTGTAGTAGTGTTTCCATGTTCAATATGTATTGATTGGTGTCTATCACCACAATGCCTCCCCTTTGTCGCAACATTTGATCGTGATGTTTTTATCTGCTTTTAGTTCTGCAAGGGCTTGATGTTCTTCGTAGGTGATGTTAAAACTAGGAGGTGGTATATATTTAGTGGCCGCTGTGAGTTTGTTGTACACTACATGCTCAAATGTAGCAATTTCTGGCGATACTTGCTCTAGAGTTGGTAAAAAGGTAGATGCTGGTTTGAGACCTGATAGGTTGGTAGAGGTTTCCACTTCTATGATGTTTGATTCAAAAAAGTTTTGGAGTCTGATCTTCCTGAAGAAGGTCATGAGATCTTTGAAAAGTTCATGGGGTTGTTGACAATGATCCTGTTGGTCAAGTTGACTCTGTGCAAGGAGCTGCTGATTGTGTAATTAGGAGAAGTTCACGTGTTTCGCATCCACCTGTAAAATTGAAAGATTATGTTTGTTCTTAGTTTTTTTTTGTTTTTTGTTTTTTCTCAATGGAGGGAGGTGTGTTGTATGCTACCTGTGTGCTTCTTAGCATACAGGTTCCTTAGAACTTAGAATGTTTTATCAAGGTTCCTTGTGGAGCTTCTGTGGGAATCAGTTGGTGCCTGACTATGCTGGTTGTAAGTCCCTGTGGTTGTTAAGCTGTTCCTCTATCTACAATAAATCTTGACCCTGGAACCAACTATCTTGAGGACCTCGTTTGTTCACAACACTACTCTAAACCCAAATACACTACACTAAACAAACACTACAACACTACACTACCCTAAAACCTATATCACTACACTACATAAACACTAGTACACTACCCTAAACCGTAATACACTACACTAAACAAACACTACAACACTACACTACCCTAAAACCTAAATCACTACACTACATAAACACTACTACACTACCCTAAACCCTAATACACTACACTAAACAAACAGTACAACACTACACTACCCTAAAACCTAAATCACTACACTACATAAACACTACTACACTACCCTCCCTAATACACTACACTAAACAAACACAACAACGCTGCAACACGCACTAAAACATTTTTATAAAAATACACACAACATAAACATTACCACACTACTTTTAGACTACCCTAAACACTACAAAAGTAACCCCCACCCCATGCGCAAACCCCCTTACCTCTCTCCTCTCCAGCGTCACTGTCGGATCCTGCTTCCTCCTTCCTGCTTGGTTCACGTCGTTGTGAGGAAACAGCCTGTTTCCTCACAACGACTTGGATAGCCGCCGCCGCCATTACATCGCATGTGTTGTAAAAGCGCATGCGATGTAATGGTATGCATCGTTTTACCATGCGTTGTAACATTGCATGTGTTGTAACGCATGCAATGTAAAAGCAACGCGTGGTAAAACCTGCATTGTAATGGCTGTTCCCCCTCACTATGTACCTGTAGCTAACTGACTTGACTCCCATATACACCAAAGAGATATCCTGAACGTACCTCAATGATGTAATGCACAACCCCTCTGAGATTATGCAGGAATGTAATTCTTCTATGTTGGGATTCAGCTGTACTCCTGCAGGTAGTCAGGTACGCTCCTGTTGGTACTCAGCTAAGCTGTTACCAAGAGACCATTTGGTGCCAGAAGGCAGTACACTAGGTATACCTATAGAACTTATTAAATAATTCATCTGAGCTCTCGTAGACACACAATCAAACTCCTGGAAGTACCTCAATGGATATTCTGCAGGTATTCCAGTGGGCTACTGCAAGCTGGAGCCTAGTCGCACCCTCTGCTGTGTACCCGGCATCATATTCTCATCATTCTTGCGTTCTTGGGCTACACAAGGTTTAAAGTTGGTGTTCTTGCATCGTTACATATTTCTTTTTAAAACGGGAGCTCTGAAAATTAAAAACATACCCATCCTCTGCGGCTCCTTGGAACTGTGGGAGACATAGTTGCTGCTGTGAGGCGCTTCTCAGTGCAATAAGGATACTTTTGTTTTTTGCAGCCATTCCCTATGGGAAACGACCTTTACAACGTGGTCAACTGTGTTGTTAGTACCCAATGTAATGACATTGCAACACTTTAAAACGAATTCTACTAGGTGGGCGCTGAGGTATTGGAGAAAAATTCCCAACACCTACCCTACTGTTGCGCAAACTGGAGTAGGAATAGTAAATATTACTATTCCTAAGTCCAGCACGCCCCCTAGTGGATCTCATTGTAAAGACCTGCGATGTAATACATTGCGCATTAACAATGCGGTCGTTGTAATTGCACGCAATGTATTATATTTTGTTGTAATGTGCCATATTCGTTCCATATTCTCTGCTGTCAGTCCCTCCCTGCCAAAATCATTTTTCCTGGCTGGTTCACACCTGACATGAGACCCGCCTCACTGCGTACAAAACTTGTTGCTCTGCAGTGCCTTAGCTGCCCACATCTTATATTACCCCATTCTTCTGCACCCAGCAACCGCCTATTCCGGCTCTTTCCCCTGCTGACACGCTCCACTGACTGCTTACCGTTTTACAATCCCCAAATTCATGCCCTAAGATTTCCTGCCCATATAAGATGCATATAGGAGAGGCAGGCTAGCAGTTTTTTTTTAAACTATGGATTGCAATATGCGTAAACTTTTTTTTTCTTTTTCCCCGGAGTTTTATCTAGCACAAACTTGACCCGAAGGTATCAGATCTCTTTACATGAGCACCAGTTGCCTTACAGATGGACACATTCATTTTTTCATAGGCACGGAGAGATTAGGTGATTTGCCCAGAATCACAGGATGTTGAGCTGTCCCAGCCGAGATTCAAACCCGGTTCCCCAGCGCTGAGGTCGAACGCTCTAGCTGTAAAGCCACATCCTCTCCACTTAACCCCTTCCGTGCTCGTGATGGCCTCCAGCCGCCATGAGTCACGGTAGGCGTGTGCGCACGACTGCCGGGGGCCATCTGTGCCACGCCCACAATTGGAATTTCCAGCACCGCGGTGGAATTTGCACCACAGCCAAGGTGTTAACCAAAATGTGTCCAATTTATCTCATTACATGACAGCAAACAAATATTAGCCATCCCCACATTTTCTTCCATTTTTAGCTTGTTGGTCTATTTTTCCTTCCTCACTCCCTCTTTCCAACTTACTGAGTACTCTATTCCTGCTTTCAATTCACCATGCTTTCTTCCTCAGCTTCGTTTTCCTCTTCCTTCCTGTCTACTTTATCCAGCAAGGATTTCTTCTTGAACCTGATTGCTCCTAATGTATGTCTTTCTTCTACCAGCACAATGATTCTTTTTCTCACATTTTACAGGTTATTGCTAATCTTTGCTTTGTTCTTTTATTCCTCCATATTCTTCCTCTCTTTTTTGCGACCTTCGTCCTCTCTCCTACTATTACTTATACCCTTTTGCCTGTTTTATAGATTTTTCGCTCTTTCACATGGTCGCTTCTCCATTGAGGGGTTCTTTCTTCTTCACTTTGTCTCCTTCTTAATTCAAACCACTTCATATTTATTTTTGCTATCCTCCCTCAAGTCCACAACTCTTTTAACACCAACACATCTTCTTCCATACTTTCAGTCTCCCTTCATTTGTCTTTTCTCCTTGCATCCCCTTTTCTCTAAGCACATTTTCTCTCTTTCTCTTGTTCTGTTTCTCTCTTGTTAATCAATTAACTCTTTTACACACCCCTTTTAGTGCTTGCTCCCATAAATTATCTTGTCCCTCACTTTCTTTGCCTTCCTCAATGTCTTTTTCTTTGTCTCATCCAACATTTTTTACAGACAGTGTCTTTTTCGGTATCTTTCATTCAAAACCCAGGCATCTTTCTCTCTACCTCTCCCTACAGTACTCTTCTTTTATTCTTTTTCTCAGAAAGCTCCCTTCTTAACATAGTTTATGCTGCACATGACCCCTTGAGATTGTTTTACTGTCTGGCGGATGTGGGACATCTATCAAAAATTGGCAGTTGACCGGCCATCCTATTTAGAATGCATTTCTTACCATATAATCTAACCAGGGTGGAAAGGACATTCGCCAACATTTGGCTGACACCCTGCATCCGCCAAACTCTAAATGCCTTCCCTAATCCTGACATATATATGTCCAAAACTCACAAACCAGAGACTTTGCCTGGCTGTCTTTTCATTTTTCAGCCTTCTTGTTTTTTTCTTATCTCTATTCCCAGATTGTGCTCTTTGGACCACATACATTATGCTATTTTGCGATCGCAAACATTGCGATTCACTAAAAAAGGCAGTTTGCGATCGCAAAATAGCTCTAAGCAATGCATCAACAAAATTCACTGAATTTCCATGATAATCACTAAATTTGCGAATCACACAATTGCGATTTCCAAGTTACCAAGTCTGTATTTGCAATTCACAAATTGAGAATTGTAAAGCTATGCACGACAAATCCCAAATTGCGATTTAGTTGGAAATCGCTAATTTGCGAACGCAAAATGCCAATTTTTTTTTATTCAGGTGGTAACCAGGTGAAAACAATCAAATCAGGTGGGAAATATTGGTAAAGTATTTAAACAGGCCCAGAAGGCTTCAGAATGTTTCACAATGGCATCGCTCCACGTCATGGCGAGGAAGATGAGGCTATGAGCAGCAGCACAGAGAAGAAGGAGGATACCGGAGCGCATTTTTAGAGTGCACATTGCTTCGTTGGGGCAGACAGAGGAAGAGATCTATGACAAGTATAGGTAAAAATCAGACATGATCTGATTGCTGAATTAGATCCCCTACTGCAGCGTCAGACTCGCAGGACACATGCCATACCCACTCATGTGCAGGTCCTATGTTCCCTGCACCTCCTAGCATCAGGTAGCTTCCAGGGTGAAGTAGCTGTAGCTGGAGGGGTGTCACAAAGTGCCATATTGCGCTTTTTCAAATCTTTCATTGATGCCATGTTGTGCAGTATACACCACCATATTAGCTTCCCCTCAAACTCACAAGAATTGCTGCAAACTAAATTAGACTTCTATCAGGTAACCCGGTTCTCCACGTAATTGGTTGCATTGATGGAACAAATGTAGCCATTTGTGCCCCACCAGTGAATAAGTACACCTATAGAAACATAAAATCTTACCATTCACTGAATATCCAAGCCATCTGCATTTCCAGAAACATCATAACTGACATAGTGGCACAATTCCCTGGCAGCACACATGCCTAATAAAAAATAAGACACAGTGGCATACACAATCGTCTACTTGGGGGTGAATTTGGTGAAGGATACCTGCTTGATAAACATATGTTACAATGTCTTGCATACTCTTGGCAAATGGTGATACATATCTTTGAGTAACCTGTTGCTTACTACCCTGTAGGTGACAGTGCATACGCCGTGCGCTCTTACATCCTGACGCCATACCTCAACCCAAGTACCTCAAGCGCACATCTCCACTCGAAAAGTCATTGAGGGAAACTCCTACTAAAAATTAGGTTCCGATGCCTCCACAAGACTGGCGGAGCAATGAAGTACCAACCGGATACCTGTTGCAGAATTGTGGCCACTTGTGCCATGTTGCACAACATGGATACTAGGATAAGCATACCCCTGGAACTGTCTGACAGTGAACCTGAGGAAGACAACTAGCCAGGGCAACTACCAGAAGCAGCAGCTGGGGCGAGCTTAGCAGAGAGGAGACAGAGACGTGCTGAAATAACATAGCATTATTTTTAAGGTGGGTAATGATGAGACAAGACACTGCATGCTGTAACTGTAGTGGATGTTTGTAATGCATGGTAGTGTAAAAGCACACATACCAGGTGCTAAGTAGCATTATGAGTGTAAAAATAATACATCATGACATTGTCATTGAACTTGTCAGCCAAGACAAATGGCATGATAATGGTTACATCACCATACTGGAGTATGTCTCTCAACGCCACCCTGCTTTTTGTGGCCACGCACTCCCAAACGCCTTTCTGTGGGCTCTGTCACGTCCCTCGTGGAGCCCTCTGATGCTGTGGTACTCTTAGTATTGCGCCTCCTGCATGTGGTCACTGGTGCCAAGAGACTACTGAGGCTGGACGCCTCCTCACTCTCCCCTCCACTCAGTACATTGCTGCCCCCAAAAGAAGCAGTCTGAAATTGCTCCACTGCATTGGTGACCTGGATGTGTCCTCTGGCCACATCCCCACAGCAACGGCTCATTTCTACCTGCAAGGCCACCGAACAATGGGACAGTAGAGCTGTGTTGGTGCTCAGCCGGTTGATAGCTCTAGTGTAGCCATATAAGCACCTTAAGAATTGGTGATGCCTTCTGCGTTGGGACACCTGGTCTTTCTGCATAGCCCTTCTATGGCTTCATTTGTCTGTCTATGTCCTTCCACCACTGCTGTAGTGAGCTCCTTCAAGCAGTCCCTCATTTCTGCCTTGTTAGTAGAAATTGTACCAAGTTGTGTCTGCATTGAACGCATGTTCTTGCCTCAGCATTTGGCTCTCCAGCCCACCCCAGACATTTGGACTATCATCTTCAACAGTTCCCATCTGCGCTCTTGACCTGTGCTTCTGGGTTTGGACATTGCTGCGCTGCACCTGTGAATGGGGTCTTGGTGTGGATGTAAGCCTAGTCTGGGATGTCTGGGGATCAGGTTGGCTCGCCTCCTCTACTTCCATGGCTGGTAGTGGTGGAACTGTGGTCCTGCATCTTGTGGGTACAGGTATTGGGCATTCGAGTGCCAATTGTGTCTCCTCTGCTGACTGTGCCTGAGTCTCCAGGGTGTCATTGTCTTCACTTTCCTCTGTCTGCTGCGCAGCTGCATCTGTGATGTTAAACACTGCACTTTTAGTTTAGTTTTTTTGAACATGTATGTCACTAAGCATGGGCGGAAAATCCGTTACGCTCGCGGATTTTGCGGATTTTCGGGAAATCCGCAATCCGCGAGATTTGCGGATTTCCCGCAAAATCCGCAAATTCGCACGCAGCGGATTTTTTTGGCGGCGCGCGGCGTTGGTGATACAATTTTTGCGGCGCGCGGCGTTTATCATCGTTTGCCGAGTTGTTTTTTTCGATAGTTTGCGAGTGCTGCGCCATTTTGGATCTTGCTGTGTGATCCCGCGGGAATTGGCGAGCGCGATTACGTCATCGCGGCTTGCCAGCGATAGTTTGTCAACGCGAGTACGGCGAGATCACGTCTCGCGGTACTTCGCAATTGCGAGATTTGAGATGCGGCGAGCGAAAATATAAATTTGCAATTCTGCACAAGAAATCCACCAGCAAGCAGCATAAACCTTCTAGAAATGATGATTTTTATGTGAATAACTCCTTAGTTTGACATTTGCCTGCACTTTTTTAGCGAGGAGTCCATTTTGGGGAGGGGTGCAGGGGGGTGGGAGGAAGGAAGTGCCCCACAGTCTTCAACTTCCTGTTCCTGTTCAGCAGGCTCCTCCCAGTGCTTTGTCCATCTCCTGGTCACTTTTCATTTGGATGTGCAGCTGGAAGGATTACTTTTTGTGGATGCTGCTGGATCTTTGGATTTGAGGCCTTTTTGACTTTCTTTGGATCACTGTTGGATTAGAAATTTTACAAGTAAGTTTGTTTGGGGCAATACAGTTGCTGCAATTAAAATTTTGGAATTTTCGATTTTTGGGCTGTTTTGGGGCCTTTTTCCCAGGGGTACTCAGTGGTGGGTGGACTGAGTCTTTCTGTGGGGTGTCTTGAATTTAAACATCATGGAGGGGCTGGATGGCTTGGGATTGTGCTTATTTTTCAGTGATTTTCGTTTTTTTGGGCTGTACTTGTGGCCTTTTCACCAGGGGTAGTGAGTGTTGCATGGGCCTAGTCTTTCTGTGGGGTGTCTTGAATTTAAACATCATGGAGGGCATGGATGGAATGGGATTGTGCTGATTTTTCTGTGTTTTTCGATTTTTGACCTGTTGTTGGGGCCTTGACCAGGGGTAGTGAGTGGTGCATGGGCCTAGTCTTTCTGTGGGCTGTCTTGAATTTAAACATCATGTAGGCCATGGATGGAATGGGATTGTGCTGATTTTGCAGTGTTTTTCGATTTTTGGGGGTGTTCATGGGGAGGGACATGCCATGTGGCTGGTGGCCATTTTGAGTGCAGCTACAGGCACTGGCCATGTGCTGGCAGGCAAGTGGCCATTTTGAATGCAGGCTTTGTTGTTAGGCCTCCAACCATTTTGCCTACTTTTCAACCTTTATTTATGCCCAGGGGTAGTGAGTCTTGCATGGGCCTAGTCTTTCTGTGGGTTGTCTTGAATTTAAACATCATGGAGGCCATGGATGGAATGGGATTGTGCAGATTTTTCAGTGATTTTCGTTTTTTGGGCCTGTACTTGTGGCCTTTTCACCAGGGGTATTTGAGTCTAGCATGGGCCTAGTCTTTCTGTGGGCTGTCTTCAACTTAAACATCATGGAGGGCATGGATTGAATGGGATTGTGCTGATTTTTCTGTGTTTTTCGATTTTTGACCTGTTGTTGGGGCCTTGACCAGGGGTAGTGAGTGGTGCATGGGCCTAGTCTTTCTGTGGGGTGTCTTGAATTTAAACATCATGGAGGGCATGGATGGAATGGGATTGTGCTGATTTTGCAGTGTTTTTCGATTTTTGGGGGTGTTCATGGGGAGGGACATGCCATGTGGCTGGTGGCCATTTTGAGTGCAGCTACAGGCACTGGCCATGTGCTGGCAGGCAAGTGGCCATTTTGAATGCAGGCTTTGTTGTTAGGCCTCCAACCATTTTGCCTACTTTTCAACCTTCATTTATGCCCAGGGGTAGTGAGTCTTGCATGGGCCTAGTCTTTCTGTGGGTTGTCTTGAATTTAAACATCATGGAGGCCATGGATGGAATGGGATTGTGCTGATTTTGCAGTGTTTTTCGATTTTTGGGGGTGTTCATGGGGAGGGACATGCCATGTGGCTGGTGGCCATTTTGAGTGCAGCTACAGGCACTGGCCATGTGCTGGCAGGCAAGTGGCCATTTTGAATGCAGGCTTTGTTGTTAGGCCTCCAACCATTTTGCCTACTTTTCAACCTTTATTTATGCCCAGGGGTACTAGTGAGTCTTGCATGGGCCTAGTCTTTCTGTGGGTTGTCTTCAACTTAAACATCATGGAGGGCATGGATTGAATGGGATTGTGCAGATTTTTCAGTGATTTTCGCTTTTTGGGCCTGTACTTGTGGCCTTTTCACCAGGGGTATTTGAGTCTAGCATGGGCCTAGTCTTTCTGTGGGCTGTCTTCAACTTAAACATCATGGAGGGCATGGATTGAATGGGATTGTGCAGATTTTTCAGTGATTTTCGTTTTTTGGGCCTGTACTTGTGGCCTTTTCACCAGGGGTATTTGAGTCTAGCATGGGCCTAGTCTTTCTGTGGGCTGTCTTCAACTTAAACATCATGGAGGGCATGGATTGAATGGGATTGTGCAGATTTTTCAGTGATTTTCGTTTTTTGGGCCTGTACTTGTGGCCTTTTCACCAGGGGCATTTGAGTCTAGCATGGGCCTAGTCTTTCTGTGGGCTGTCTTCAACTTAAACATCATGGAGGGCATGGATTGAATGGGATTGTGCTGATTTTTTCTGTGTTTTTCGATTTTTGACCTGTTGTTGGGGCCTTGACCAGGGGTAGTGAGTGGTGCATGGGCCTAGTCTTTCTGTGGGGTGTCTTGAATTTAAACATCATGGAGGGCATGGATGGAATGGGATTGTGCTGATTTTGCAGTGTTTTTCGATTTTTGGGGGTGTTCATGGGGAGGGACATGCCATGTGGCTGGTGGCCATTTTGAGTGCAGCTACAGGCACTGGCCATGTGCTGGCAGGCAAGTGGCCATTTTGAATGCAGGCTTTGTTGTTAGGCCTCCAACCATTTTGCCTACTTTTCAACCTTTATTTATGCCCAGGGGTAGTGAGTCTTGCATGGGCCTAGTCTTTCTGTGGGTTGTCTTGAATTTAAACATCATGGAGGCCATGGATGGAATGGGATTGTGCTGATTTTGCAGTGTTTTTCGATTTTTGGGGGTGTTCATGGGGAGGGACATGCCATGTGGCTGGTGGCCATTTTGAGTGCAGCTACAGGCACTGGCCATGTGCTGGCAGGCAAGTGGCCATTTTGAATGCAGGCTTTGTTGTTAGGCCTCCAACCATTTTGCCTACTTTTCAACCTTTATTTATGCCCAGGGGTACTAGTGAGTCTTGCATGGGCCTAGTCTTTCTGTGGGTTGTCTTGAATTTAAACATTATGGAGGGCATGGATGGATTGGGATTGTGCTGATTTTGCAGTGTTTTTCGATTTTTTTTGTGCTCTATAACTGAACTGATGTTCCTCTGTCTTCCATTTTTTTAGGTGCACAAGACTCAAGAGAACCACCAGTGCCAGGAAGAAGTCCTGCAGCGGTGTGTGTGTGCAGCATAACGTCACGCGACGTCACGTCTGGCCTCAGACAACTCTACAATTCGTGCAACTGCGGCCTGCTGTCTGACCTGCTCTGAAGAAGATGGCCCCGCCCCCAAAGAAAGTTCTCCGTAGCTCCTCTAGCAAGAAAGTTGCTAGTAAGGAGCAGAAGAAGCAAGGTACCAAGGAGGCTGGTGTGCCACCCGCCACGTTTTTTGGGAGCAAAAAAAAAGTACGCCTGCTGCAGCAGGTTCTGCTGGGGACCAAGCTGGGAGCAGCACCCCTGCTCCATTGGGTTCTGTGCCTCCACCACCACGCCAACTTAAGTCAAAGCCCTTGAGTGCTTCAGAGGCAGTCAGTGTACTTCTCCAATCACCATCGACCAGTGATGTTGGCTCATCGCAAGAAAGTAGCAGCAATGTCCCTGAATCAACACAGCCGCAACAACAACACCATGTGCAAGTACACGCCCAAGTACATGTGGAAGGAGAGGCAGCAAAAGGAGATGCGCAAGCAAAGGTGCATGGAGGTTCACAAGTGCCCACAATAGTTGTTCCTCCCTAAGTAGGGGCACATCAGGAAATCGACAATGAAGCCGAGGTATCATTGGAAGCCACTCTTCCTGATGATCATTCATTGTCTTCCACATCCCTAGCAAGGAAAAGATCAAGGGGGGTGTCTACATCTTCTTCAAGCCCACCGCCTTCTGATGATCTGGATGACGAATGGGTACCACCACGGCAGCCTGAGAGTGAGGCACACCATGATCTGACACCGGTACCTAAGCGTAAAAGGAAGGTCGTCCAAAAACTCAAACCTATGGAGTGTGATGAGGCTCAACAAGAAGTGACAGATACTGCTGGTGATGAAGCCTCTCACGATGACGACGAGCCAGTCATCACAAAGGTCACTGCAGCCCCACCGGGCATGCAGCAAAGAGACATTTTGACCCTATCCCGAGAAGCTGCTGAGCGTGATGATGATGTCGGCGAGGAGGCGATGGAAATGGAATCATTAGATTTGGAGTTAAGTAGTACACCAAAACCTACCGCTTCCATATTTCTTCGCAAGAAGGTACCCACCTCGTCCTCGACCTCAATTCGTGGTGGTGAAAGTGCAAAACGTACTGAAGTTCGGCAATCCACATCCTCCACTTCATCTGGCATTAGCAGCAGGACCACCACCACCAGTATCGCCGCCTCCTCCGGCCCCCGAAGACATTTCAAGTCTCCAGTTTGGGACTTCTTTAGTGTTTGCCCAAAAAATGAAAACATAGCCATTTGTAGCATTTGTAAGCTTCGAGTTAGTCGTGGTAAGTTGGGTTCCAACTATGGTACCGGAGGCCAGAGAGGTCATCTTAGGAGAACGCACGATGTCCAATGGTTTGCGCACCTACACACGATCAAGGAAGCCGCAATTGCACGCAATGAAAACGTTGTTTTTTCATCTGGTGATGACGAGGAGGTACAAGACGATTCAAACACTTCACTTACACCCAGTTCCCCTGTCAGCAGCACACCCCATGGGAGCCACACTAAGAGTGTGGGAGAGAGTGAGACATCAATGCGGAAAAGTTCATCAGCGAGCGTAACTGGGTCGAAGAGATCATCATCATCCCGTAAATCCTTGGTCCAGGGCAACATTAAAAAGATGTTGTTTACAGAAGCGCAATATGAACGCAACCACCCAATGACCCGTCTGTATAACACTAAGCTGGCTAAAATGCTAGCTCTGGACCTTCTCCCTTTTTCTTTTGTAGAAGGGGTTGGTTTTCTAGAATTAGTGACAGCGCTCTGGCCTAAATGGAAGGTTCCTAGCCGGTTCTATTTTGCACGAGTTGCGGTTCCAGCACTACATGAAGATGTTCTGAAGGTGATTGGGGCAGCTTTGCAGAAGAGTGCTGTTCACACTATACATCTGACAACAGACATGTGGACCAGTGGCGCAGGCGCTGATTACATGTGCATCACTGCACACTGGGTCTCTTTTTCAGGGGTTAAAGCAAAGCTAAACTCAGGTGTTGACACTAACATTGTTTTTAAAGGTGCTCGGAAACATGCAACACTAGCCATGTTTGGTTTGGAGAAACGTCACACAGCAGAAAACATTTTGGATGTCTTTAACACAAAGGTCCTTAACTGTCTGTCCCCACTAAAACGCAAGGTTGGTTATGTTTCCACGGACAATGGCTCCAATATAGTTAAGGCCATGAGGGACGGTTACTATTTCAGAGTGCCGTGTTTGGCGCACTGTATAAACCTGGTTGTCCAAAAATTCTTGGGTAATAAAGGCAGTGCAGCGTACGGTGTATTGGACACCTGCCGAAAAATGTGCAAGCATTTCAGCCATTCTTTTAAGGCCCGGAAGCAGCTGAGGAGCCTGCTATATCAACATCAAATGCCAGTGAAAGCACTCATCCAGGAGGTGGTAACACGTTGGAACTCAACCTTCTACATGCTTGAGCGTCTGTATGAGCAGTATACGGAACTCGATCAATATT
Source organism: Lissotriton vulgaris (assembly GCF_964263255.1). Taxonomy (NCBI): domain Eukaryota; kingdom Metazoa; phylum Chordata; class Amphibia; order Caudata; family Salamandridae; genus Lissotriton; species Lissotriton vulgaris. The sequence continues at coordinate 1,605,045,579 of NC_141685.1, forward strand.
TCCTTAAAGAGGGTGCAGAGGAGCTGAGGATGGGTGGGCCGCAATGGAACATAGTTGAAAGCCTGACACGCATGCTTCGTCCTTTTGAGTTCTTCACGCGTGCAGTCAGCAAGGAGGACTCTAATTTGGGAAAAGCTATCCCATTGTTGTACATGCTGGAGGACCAACTGAAGGAGGTGTGTTCTGTGTTTAGAAAAGATAAAAACCAAGACTCTTTGCTTCTGGCCGAGCAATTATTAGAGCTCCTAGAAGGTGATGAACGTCTTAAAAAGATCCACTCAGAACAGCATTACATTTGTGCTACTATTCTGGATCCACGCTACAAAAAGGCGCTGGCAGGCCAAGCATTCTTTCCTTTTGATGATGAACATGTTCTAAAGTACAAACGTTGGCTAGCCTTGTCAGCCAAGAAGTTTGAAACAGAACGGCTGGAAATTGAAGGAAATGGCAGTACATCAGCAGGCCATCCCCAGTCAAAACAATCCACTTCTGCACCTGTGGCTGTGGCACAAGTGACCTCTCAGCCGTTAAAGACACCGGCAACCGGATCATCTGCACGAAAGACAACAGAAACATTGGAGGCTGAAGAGGATTGGCTAGCTCTGCGTGAGTTTGGTTCTCAAAAGGTCAGAGGCACAGCAAGAGCTAAGCAAACTGGAGGAACCTTGGATGAGGACCTTGAGTCGATGGTGAAGGACTATCTGAATGACTCAACAGAGGTCTATGTTAATTCTGACCCATTGGCGTATTGGCATGGGAAAAAAGAATTGTGGCCACAGCTCACCAACCTGGCTTTAAACTACTTGTCTTGCCCACTCGCAAGCGTGTCTTCTGAACGGGTTTTCAGTGCGGCTGGTGGGATTGTAACTCCCAAACGGAGCCGCCTCTCGCCCAAAAATGTGGAGAGGTTAACAATGATCAAGATGAATCAGCACCTCATACCACCAGATTTCAGAGTACGAGAGAGCGTGCCGGATGAAGAGGAGGTGGACAGCAACATAGATGAGGGAATTTCTACTCTGTCAGGTGACACTGAGCTCACCCTGCCTGAATTTGCAGAGTATGATGACGAAGCCTTATTCTTATTCCTGGACCGTGATACCGACTTCGAGCCCTGAAAATGAGACAACGAATCAATAACTTTCTTTTTCATCCTTATTCACTTTTATTCCTGTGTGTCTGTCTTTCTTTGTTGTGCACAGTTAATATAATTCAAACTTTAATCAGATAATCACAAAAACAAGCCCATCAGCAGAACTGTCTTCACTTGTTTGCTAATTTATTTGAAGGTGCCGCAGTCTGCATTCCTCAGGTTCACAAGTTCAGAAGAACATGCTCCTCTATCCTCCTCCTCCAGACTCCTATTTCCATCAAAGCAGAGGGCTGGTTTACGCCCAATGAAGAAAGACTCAGCACTTGTGGGGGTGTTGTTCTACCTCTTTGCAGGTGAGTTGACGGGTCTGGGGCCATTGCTGGGAAGCACTAAAAGTGGTTTGGACCAAATCCGAGGCGGAAAATTTTTTGTGTTTTTGATGACTTGCTTGCCTTTGAGGTGCTCTTAGGGGGGGTTCCGTCTGTTTGTGGGTGAGTTTCGTGGTCTGGGAGCATTTCTGGGACACTCTAATCTTGATTGCATTTGCTTTTCAGGAAATCCGTCGTGCCAACCCCGACTTATGGCCTAGCTACGCAGCGCGTTTGGACCGAAGGCCCAGAAATATTGCAAGTATGAGATTTTGCTTTTGGCCTGTTTGGGGGTGTTATGCTTCTTGGCGGGTGGGTTGACGGGTCTTGGGGCATTCCTGGGAAGGTCTAATACCGGGTAGAAGTGGTTGGGACAAAATCCAGGCCGATTTTTTCTGGCTATTTCTGACATTTTGCTCTATGTAGCGTTTTCGGGGGCCTGTTTGGGGGGCTTCCTGGTGTTTGTGGGTGAGTTTCGTGGTCTGGGAGCACTGCTGGGACACTCTAATCTTGATTGCATTTGCTTTTCAGGAAATCCGTCGTGCCAACCCCGACTTATGGCCTAGCTACGCAGCGCGTTTGGACCGAAGGCCCAGAAATATTGCAAGTATGAGATTTTGCTTTTGGCCTGTTTGGGGGTGTTATGCTTCTTGGCGGGTGGGTTGACGGGTCTTGGGGCATTCCTGGGAAGGTCTAATACCGGGTAGAAGTGGTTGGGACAAAATCCAGGCCGATTTTTTTTTTTGGCTATTTCTGACATTTTGCTCTATGTAGCGTTTTCGGGGGCCTGTTTGGGGGGCTTCCTGGTGTTTGTGGGTGAGTTTCGTGGTCTGGGAGCACTGCTGGGACACTCTAATCTTGATTGCATTTGCTTTTCAGGAAATCCGTCGTGCCAACCCCGACTTATGGCCTAGCTACGCAGCGCGTTTGGACGGAAGGCTCAGAAATATTGCAAGTATGAGATTTTGCTTTTGGCCTGTTTGGGGTGTTATGCTTCTTGGCGGGTGGGTTGACGGGTCTTGGGGCATTCCTGGGAAGGTCTAATACCGGGTAGAAGTGGTTGGGACAAAATCCAGGCCGATTTTGTTTTGGCTATTTCTGACATTTTGCTCTATGTAGCGTTTTCGGGGGCCTGTTTGGGGGGCTTCCTGGTGTTTGTGGGTGAGTTTCGTGGTCTGGGAGCACTGCTGGGACACTCTAATCTTGATTGCATTTGCTTTTCAGGAAATCCGTCGTGCCAACCCCGACTTATGGCCTAGCTACGCAGCGCGTTTGGACCGAAGGCCCAGAAATATTGCAAGTATGAGATTTTGCTTTTGGCCTGTTTGGGGGTGTTATGCTTCTTGGCGGGTGGGTTGACGGGTCTTGGGGCATTCCTGGGAAGGTCTAATACCGGGTAGAAGTGGTTGGGACAAAATCCAGGCCGATTTTTTTTTGTGGCTATTTCTGACATTTTGCTCTATGTAGCGTTTTTGGGGGCCTGTTTGGGGGGCTTCCTGGTGTTTGTGGGTGAGTTTCGTGGTCTGGGAGCACTGCTGGGACACTCTAATCTTGATTGCATTTGCTTTTCAGGAAATCCGTCGTGCCAACCCCGACTTATGGCCTAGCTACGCAGCGCGTTTGGACCAAAGGCCCAGAAATATTGCAAGTATGAGATTTTGCTTTTGGCCTGTTTGGGGGTGTTATGCTTCTTGGCGGGTGGGTTGACGGGTCTTGGGGCATTCCTGGGAAGGTCTAATACCGGGTAGAAGTGGTTGGGACAAAATCCAGGCCGATTTTTTTTGTGGCTATTTCTGACATTTTGCTCTATGTAGCGTTTTCGGGGGCCTGTTTGGGGGGCTTCCTGGTGTTTGTGGGTGAGTTTCGTGGTCTGGGAGCACTGCTGGGACACTCTAATCTTGATTGCATTTGCTTTTCAGGAAATCCGTCGTGCCAACCCCGACTTATGGCCTAGCTACGCAGCGCGTTTGGACCGAAGGCCCAGAAATATTGCAAGTATGAGATTTTGCTTTTGGCCTGTTTGGGGGTGTTATGCTTCTTGGCGGGTGGGTTGACGGGTCTTGGGGCATTCCTGGGAAGGTCTAATACCGGGTAGAAGTGGTTGGGACAAAATCCAGGCCGATTTTTTTTTTGGCTATTTCTGACATTCTGCTCTATGTAGCGTTTTCGGGGGCCTGTTTGGGGGGCTTCCTGGTGTTTGTGGGTGAGTTTCGTGGTCTGGGAGCACTGCTGGCTATATATACTTTACTTTGCAAGAGGTTTGAAGCAAATCCATGGTGGCAGAGGGGACTTAGGGCCTAGCTGCAGAGCGCGCGCGGAGTGATTTGGGAAATTTGTGAAAAATTGACTAAGTCCCCATTTTTGTACTTTTGCTCTTTGGCTGTTTGGGGGTCTTCTACTCGTTTTCTCCTGGGTTGACGGCTCTGGGGCCATTGCTGGGAAGCTCTAATACCGGATAAAAGTGTTTTGGACCAAATCCCAGGCGGAATTTTTTTTGTGTTTTTGATGACTTGCTTGCCTTTGAGGTGCTCTTAGGGGGGGTTCCGTCTGTTTGCGGGTGAGTTTCGTGGTCTGGGAGCACTGCTGGGACACTCTAATCTTGATTGCATTTGCTTTTCAGGAAATCCGTCGTGCCAACCCCGACTTATGGCCTAGCTACGCAGCGCGTTTGGACCGAAGGCCCAGAAATATTGCAAGTATGAGATTTTGCTTTTGGCCTGTTTGGGGGTGTTACGCTTCTTGGCGGGTGGGTTGCCGGGTCTTGGGGCATTCCTGGGAAGGTCTAATACCGGGTAGAAGTGGTTGGGACAAAATCCGCGTGGAAAAGCCTTTAGTTTTGGCACTTTTTGTAACTTAGGGTTCGTTAGGGTTAGCCCTAGCAGCAGGATTGCATGTGTTTCGGGGTGTTCTAGATTTTTCAAACTGAGTTCTGGGGTCTTAGAGCACTCGTGAGAATGTGTAATTTTGGTTGCAAGTCATTTGAAGAAAATCCATGGTGGGAAAGGGGGGATTTGGCATAGTTAAAGAAAGCCTTTGCCACTATTCTTAACTTAGGGTTCGTTAGGGTTAGCAGTATTTCTATTGCATGTGTTTGAGTGGGGGGGATTTCGAGTCTTGGAGCGATGCTGGCTATGGCTACTTTTGCTTGGTTGCTTGCAAGTGGTTTGAATGCAATCCACGGTGGGTAATGGGTAATTAGGGTACTTCGGCCTACTTTTACTTTCAAAGTAAGTTTTGTCACCAGTTTTCTGCTAGGCCTCGTTTTTTGAGATTTGATTGGGGGTCTTCTACATTTTTGCGACTGGCTTTAGTAAGGGTCTGGGTGGGAGCACTGCTAGGAAGATCTAATTTTGTTCTAAAACACAGTTTACAGTACACCTAGCTTGAGGGGCAAGATCCGCTACATTAATTTGCCCATACTTATTTATCCTTCAAAAGGTGACTCAGAGTACGCACTTTCAAAAACATTGTACTGTCTACTAGGAAAAACAAATTGTGACTTTTTGCACTCCACAGCCTACATACCTTATATTTATTTATCAGTGGTGTTGTAATATTATATCACTTCCTGTTTTTCGTTGAATAATTACAGGCCGGGTTTCAGTCTCTGCAATGGGGAAAAAAGGATGGAGTCAGGCTTCACAGTAGCGAGCCACAATTCAGCATCAGGCAGGCAGTGGACAGGGTGTCTTCTGGTGACCAACATCGATGGACGAAGCGTCGGCTGCAATGGAGGAGTGCCGCTAATAGGAGGATTTTTTTTCTGCAGGCAACTTACTTACCACTTCCAACAGGACCACTACAACCACATAGATACAGTATCCCTTGCCTTTTTCTCTGACTGTGACTGCATTTCTTGGCTCTCTCTCGGCTTCTACATTGATCCCTTAACACATCACTTAGTCCACTCCACTATCACATCTGCACCACACATAGTCATTTGTAAGTGCTCCTACGTAATTCGCAAGTCGCAGCACGCCCCAGGCCGTAGAGGACTGGGATGGCCCCAATGATGAAGCATGTCACCAAGGGGCAACCCTGGTGAGTGAGGGGACACCTAGAAAAAAAGCAATTTCTCCTTTTCTATCTACTATACCTTCCAGACCAACCCCACTGAGTGTTGTTGTGAATGGATTTATAGTGACCAGCAAGGCTCTCGGGTATCTGGCTACAGAGACCTTATGTTGAATATCGTTATCAATAATTTACACATAGGCCCTTTACTGTTGCATTCTTTCTTCCACAGTTGTCGAATGTACTACTTACTTTTCACTGACATGCATGCAGTAGTGCATGCACTTTCAAAGATTGATGGATAGGTTTGTACCCAAAGAATTGTTTATGTTCAATTGTTTGTCTATGCTGTGCTTTTTTTTACAGGGTGTCTTCTGGTGACCAACATCGATGGACGAAGCGTCGGCTGCAATGGAGGAGTGCCGCTAATAGGAGGATTTTTTTTCTGCAGGCAACTTACTTACCACTTCCAACAGGACCACTACAACCACATAGATACAGTATCCCTTGCCTTTTTCTCTGACTGTGACTGCATTTCTTGGCTCTCTCTAGGCTTCTAAATTGATCCCTTAACACATCACTTAGTCCACTCCACTATCACATCTGCACCACACATAGTCATTTGTAAGTGCTCCTACGTAATTCGCAAGTCGCAGCACGCCCCAGGCCGTAGAGGACTGGGATGGCCCCAATGATGAAGCATGTCACCAAGGGGCAACCCTGGTGAGTGAGGGGACACCTAGAAAAAAAGCAATTTCTCCTTTTCTATCTACTATACCTTCTGTCAGGTTACGCAGCCCCTAAGCGCCTACCGTACTATGAAACTACATTTCCCATGAGTAGGCGGGAGACTTGTAGGAAGTTTATCTGGGGAACAGACGCGCTTCCTGTTGCGCGTTATTCTGGTTTCTGTTCTGCACCGGCATGAGAGAGGACGCTCTGCATGCTTTTCTATCGTGTCTCCTGTGGACTATCACCTTCCCCCCCCCCCCTTCCCTGAGGCTCAGTGGGGAGCACTTCTGTGTTCTGTCCTTGGCGGTAGACGGACTTCACGCGTCTTCAGGTAAAGCCGCTCTAAACTCTTCGGCCGCCCGTGCGGTCAGCTGATTACTGCCTGAACGGATTGTTAAGGGAGGTTCTGTGACTGTTTTCTAACAGAATTCTACCTTTGATGAATTCCTGTTTGGTTGAATTGTGTGTGGCGGAGCACAGTGGCGGTCTATACCACGTGTTAGCGTTCACATCGGGGATCGTTTTTGTACTATTAAAACGGAGCGCGGTAGTAAGGACAACTACGCGTCTCCGTTGTATAACTGTGTATTTCAAAGGACCTCCATAACTGGGCATGTAGTGAGGTAACTACAGGCTACCCCAGTTCTCTTTGTGTAGTGCACCGTGGGGTGTGTTGTTGGCAGAATTCAGTGGTGGTCGCAACTACGTTTTTCTGTTTGACCTTCACCAAAGATTCTCTACTGGGTCATTACTTAGAGAGCGCAGTGTTGTAGTTCTTGCTTCCTACACACTACCGTTTCCCTCTTCCTTTTTGTTGGACCATACATCTTTGCTTTGACTATTTGGAACCCCCTTTGTACATTGAGTCCTCTACCAAGTTTGTGGTATGTTGTGAGTAGTGGGTTTGATGTCTTAGTATAACGCGAGTGTGTTTGGTGCGACAGGAGTGTGTTCGTTAACTATATGTTTATGTGTTTCTTAGGCCTTCCTCACAGATTGTGGCAGAAGGGCTATAGTATTTCCTATCCAAGGTCATGTTTTCTTGGTGCTCAGGTACTTGTCTACTTCCTTGGTTATTTAGTGAGACTATATGAGAGTGCCCTTGTATGTTAGGACAGCACTTCACTGATGCCTGTCTTGTCTTCTGTTACAGGTATCCTTTCCCTGCTGACCCTACCTTTACCCATCCCACATTTTTTATTTTAGTTTGTTATTTTTCTCCCCCGCCTAATGCCTCGAACACCCTGTGTTTACACTTCTGGGTGTTGGTGACATTTGGAGGTGGAACCATATTTGCATCGACTGGATCACGGGGAGTAAACCTGACACCTTCCAGACCAACCCCATTGAGTGTTGTTGTGAATGGATTTATAGTGACCAGCAAGGCTCTCGGGTATCTGGCTACAGAGACCTTATGTTGAATATCGTTATCAATAATTCCACACAGGCCCTGTACTGTCGCATTCTTTCTTTCCACAGTTGTCGATGATATATTCTTACTCTGCTTGACAAAGAACCATTGCTAATGTGAAAGAACTTCAACCGAATTAGTAGTTATACTTTACCATTTGTTAGGCTACAATGTGGCACTGCTCTACTGTACTTCTGTCACCTGCTATATTCTCAGTTGTACCGTTGAATTGCTCAGGAGGACAAACCAGATTTCATTTTCTTTTTTTTCATAGGCATGCAACTGCCACTGTGTCACACCACTAGTACCACCGCAATGAGGAAATTTTATCCGACCAAGATTGCCAACGTTATTCGGTGTTTCCCGTGGAGCCAGCCCTGGGTCTAGCCCTACTTTCAAACACAAATTACAGGTAAGATAAGCGTTTGGTGGTTTGGGGGTATAATGGAGTATTAGTACGAGAGACGAGAGACTGAAGGTAGTACTACTAAAGTCCTAGGACTCTTGGATTCACTTCACTTAGTCTGTGAGAGGCACTTAGTGTTGAAAACATTTGGGCATTTACACTTAAAGGAAGAAAATGGAACTAAACTTTCAGGAAAACAGTCAACGTTAAACCCCCACCCACCAGGCAAGCAGTAAAAAACAGGTATGCTCAGATAAAGTTTGAAAAAGTATATTTATATCCCTAACAAAATAATCTCCCGCAAGACCCTCCCTAACCCCAACGATTGTCCTTCAAAAGTCCCCAAAAACCCAACTCCCAATTCCCACCCCCCAAAAGTCTCTAAAAAAGGGGCAAGGGACACTATGGGTGGATGCTGTTAACTTTTTGGGCCAGGGCATCATGCTCCTCGCGGAGCAAGGCGAGCTCCTGCTGAAGGCGGGACACCATCAGGGTAGTGCGGCGCAGGCGTGCCTTCACTGCCTTGCAGGTGCAATGCCTGTGAGAGGCAGCTGTTGGCCTTGCTGCTCGGCGGTGGCGTTTGCCTTTGGCAGCCCGGCTCAGTCTGGGTGGACCACTGTGCTGGGTGGCAGCCCGTGGGGCCACGGAGGCCGATGCAGACGACGTTGTTGTAGTTGTCGACTGCACACTTTCCACGTCCTCCAGGGCCACCAGCCGCCGATATTCCGCAACAGTGGCCTCGATCCTCCGTTGCCGGGCCGCTCTAGCCAGCTCCTTCCTCCTTGTTCGTTTGGAAGGAGAACCTATATGAAGAAAGAAAGACATAGTCTGTAACCAATGCTCTTTAAGATTAACTCAATCATTCAGCAGAAATTTGTGTTGCAGTACAACTAGCAACTTGCAAGCGCATTACATAACTATTGAGGCCAGTATCTATCTAACCTCACACTTCTTCATCCTTGCTCTAACATTAGTGGGAGTTTAAGGAACAAATTCTACGAGCACTGTGGACTTCCATTGGAGTCGACTATGAAAGTACACCAGTCTTATTCTTCTTCTTATCTCTTGTTTTGGAAAATTGGTACGTTATTTTCTGCAAGCCGGCATAATGCCAGCGCAGTAAACTTGCACCCGAGAAAAAGAGACGCACGCCATGAGGAGTGACCTAGACTTGCGTTGCCGTTGCGTTACTGTACCCGTCCAGTACATGCAGGTGGTGAAGCTCTTACTTTTCTATTACGGGTGGCACTGGGAATACTCTGTTACAACTCAAGGGCTACTGCTTAATTAATTTAACTTTCACCCTACAGTGGAAATGAGTACTAGAAATGGAAAATTGAAGAAGATAAATAATCTGATTATCTATCACTTCACATGGGATGTTTTTGCTTATATATGGGATGACTTTAGGTGCTTTGCTTTTTATTGAGTGACCAGTGATACATCCACACATGAATGACTGAGTACTACTAAACTTATTAAGAGAGGTAGGGAGTGGCCACCATAATAACCGGATCTATGCAGTGCTTGCAATACAAACTACTGCTACTATTTATGGTAGTATTTGGACAAAATTAAAAGTTCTTTTCCTTGCCTTTCCTACACTGGAACGGACGTGCGGGTGCAGTGTTACATGCTCTTCAAAGTTACACTTAGTTCATCCACTGACCGTCTACTCTCGCTAGATCATGGGTACTCACAAACTTTCTCTCAGGGGCTACATTTACAGTGTAGTTTGGCGCCGAGGGCCGCACTGGTGGGGGCGGAGTCAGAGGGGGCGGGGCTAAAGCAAAACGATAACTTGTGACCATGAGGTTGCACACAGGTCCCTGCAGCAGATGCCCTCATCCACTGAGCCACCAGACCCAGCATTTACATACATCTCTCTCCCTCCTGCTCTCCCTCCTGCCCTCCCTCCATCTCTCTCTCCCTCCTGCCCTCCCTCTCCCTCCCCCTCTGTCATCTCACTGTGTGTGTGTCTATCTGTGTCAGCCTTCAGCCCGGGTTGAGACCGCTTCCTCAACGCGCACACACAGACAACAACACCAAAGTACTTAACAGGTCTTTAAAAGACCATTAACATATTATTGAGGCTTTGTTTGTTTTAGCGCCCCTGCTTCTCCACCCTGACAATCACTGCTTGCCCGGCCCCACAGAGCAGAGGCTTTGTTCTATTTCACCTCTTTGTGGCCTTGCATCTCCACTCTGCTCTGTGGGGGCCGGGGGAGCAGTGATTGTCAGAGTGGAGATGCAGGGGCGCTAACAGGTGAAATACAAAAAAGCCTCTGCTCTGTGGGGGCCGGGGGAGCAGTGATTGTCTGCAAGGTCTGCGCACCGCCAAGGAAGGCTTGCCGGGCCACCACCGGCCCGCGGGCCGTACTAGGAGTACCCCTGCTCTAGATACACATATGCTATCTAAGAGTCAGATAGTAGCATGATCCAGGTATATGGACACATACAGTTTCTGTGTCACCCACCCAGGCTGTTGTCCTTCCACCCATCATTGCTTCATCATTCACCCAGCCATGCATCTCATATTCTTGCCTTCCCAGCTAGTCTTCAATCTCAATAAGTAAGGAATATATAAGAGCTTACCTCTGGCCGCCACCACCCCCGTCTCAACTCTCACAGCCGCCGCCGCCGCCTCCTCCCCTGAACAATCGGCCTCCGCCTCCGTGTCCAGCACCACCACCTCCACACTGGCCCCGCCACCAGATGTTCCACCTACAAAGTACATGTAACAATGTTAGAATAAAGCACTCACTAGTCACTAGTATTTGGTCTAGGAATGAAGACATGTGAAAACAATGTAATTTGTGACTGTCTACGTTAAAGTTAAAAAAAATGTCCCTTTTTCCAGGGAAGGTTGTCTTGCTGCACTTTTTGGCACAACTGATGAAGGCTGTTTTTTTAACACGCACCATTTTTCTCCACATAGACAGAAGATGGACTTCTAACAACAAGATCAAGTTGAAACCAGGTGAGAGCTCGGCTCGACCACAAGAAATGTCTTCAATTAATCGTCAGCACTAACCACTTTTCCATTATCAGTTAAACGTTTAGTTTTATTATGACTTCATTTTAATAAATGTGTTTACTTTTAATAAAGCTTTTAAACTTAAATACAATCTGTGTTTTTTGGTCCAGACTAGAGTGACTGAGCGAAAGGTTTTGCAATTTTTGCAAGCATGAGTCCAGATAGAACACTTCAAAAGACATTATGGACAATCCCAGAGGACTGCACTAAGTTGATAGAGCTATTGCTGACTAGAATCATGGGAGTTTCGCCAACCGTGCAATCTTAGTTAGCTACACAGACAGACTAATAAGAATAATCTAGTAATACCACAGGGAGTCATAGTAGAGGCAGGATAAGAATTTAGATACAGTCTACAAGAAGAGCAAAGACAATTTTGAAAAAAGTCAAATGAGGAACGCTAGGAAAAATAGGTACTAGTCTAAAATGAAAACTTACTGGGGCCAGCAGAGGAGCCCTCGCCTGCCCGATCCTGGCCCTGTTGAACAGCATCCGCCGCCTGCTGCTCCTGTGTCCTCCTCTCGCCCCTGGGGGGAGCTGACGTACAACATGAAAGAAAGAACAGAAAACATGGATGATTGTTGCTTGTCAATGTCAACCAAATCAAACATTTCAAAAGAACAATAACAAAATATTTCCGCGAAATTATATTGATTATGGTTACTTTTCATTTATTTGCGGACCTGTGACTTCGAAAGTCACGTAACTCACTAAACAAAGTACTGAAACGTTCACCTAGGACTGGCAGTCCGCAGGCAAGACGCAAAGTGACAGACAAACTCCATTGTGATTTCAGTCAGATCAGTGACAACACTAACAGTTGCCTGCTACATTACCAGTCATTTAAATAGTCAAACTATCAATCCACCGCCACTATTTTTCTTATTGTCAGGGTTACAAAGGAAGGGGTAGATTTAAGCCCTTGCGGCTCTTTTGCGCCGTTCTTGCGTGACTTTTGTGACGCAGCAGCTAAACAAAAAAGGGCGCCATGGTGCGGCGTATAATATTATAACAACGTGACACATTTGGGAGATGCATCCCGTTATAAAGCCCTGCGCCATCAGGGGGCGTTCCGGCGCAAGGGAGGGCATTCCTGCGCTGGAACACATCCTAATAGTGGCTGAGGGAAATCTACAAAATATCAATCAGTCACCTTTAGGACAATGATGCGTCACACAAACCCTGCACCTGCTTGAAGCAGACGTACGGCTTGACCCAGCATTGGGGAGATAGGGTACCCCAGAGCATTGATGGAGCTGCGCCATCGTTGCGACGCAACTCCAGCAGTAAAGCTTCGGTGACGTTTTGGGCCCATGGTGCGCCGCATTGCAAATACGGCGCACCATGTTTGGTGGTGGTAGCGGGCCGCACAATTATTGGCGCATCCCTGCTACTTTGCAGGGATGCGACGGTAATTGCAATTCTGCCCCTTAGGTGCATACTTACTTACGCGTTCTGGCGCATCTCCAGAGATGCGCCTGATCATCATCAAATGCGTCACGCAAAACTACCCTTGCGACACGGCAGATGTGCCTCATTTACAATGCGGCGCGCCCTGGCGCAAGGGTAGGCACTTGCGTGACGCATCTCGTCACGTAAGAGCGGCGCATCGCTGGAGTCACGTCGCCAACGCAATGCAATTCCAGTAATGCTCAGGGCCACCCAATACTTAACATGCTGTGTCAGTCCTTTCGCCTGCTTCGAGCAGACATAAGGAATTGAATTGACGTAGCAGCGTCGCAGAAGTGCCTGCGTTAAATCTTGTACATTTCACGCAGGCAATTTTGCGAGGTGCACAGCCGCTGGACCGTCCACCCTGCGTACTAGGAACGCACCCATTGTGGTGCAGGCCCATGGCTTTATAACGTGACGCATCTCCCTAGATGCGTCATGCTGTAAATGACTCGCAGGGATGCGGCACGTTTACGCCGCTGTTGCGTCACGCAAGGCAACGTAAACGTGGCGCAAGGGGCTTGTAAATGTAATCTGCCCCCTAGTGTCTAGCATTACGCAGTTCTGTAAAGTACACTCATACATAATAGTTACTCAGGCCAATGAGACCACGAAATAGAAAACAAATAAGCATAGTAGCAACGCCACTGAGAAGGAGAGCAGTGCACCTGAAATGCACAGAAGATTTTGAAATATAATTTAACTACAATGTAATCGTCATCAGCGGCATTATTGGCTTGCTCCATGTAAAAAACAAATATTTGCAATACAACAACACAGAGCAGGAGAAAACATCATAGTAGTGAGTGATTAAATGGCTACTACTACTCACCAAGCCCGGGGATCTCCAAGCCGAGCTGGTCCAGCAGGTCGCGCTCGCGGTCCAGGAGGTCCGTCCAGCGATGGGTGACCTGGCTGTAGGTGCGCTGGACCCCGTAGAGGTGGGATATGGCCCAGCACACCTTCTCCCACCGCTTCCGGCGCTCCCGCATGTTGTAGCCGCCGGCCGCGATCCTGCCGCCTCCCGCGATGGTCCTGGGCAGGCGGCGCTGGACGAAGTAGACCAGCGTGCCCACTTCCTCCGGGCTGAATATCTCCCGTCGCGTCACCTGCTCCCCCCTCAATCTCCCGCATGCTGTCCTGCCACTGGGTCCAGCACTACTCCCCGCCGCCGCTGCGGCCCTCAAGTGCCTGGGCAGCTTCACGGCGCCTGGCTTGACCATGGTCTGGGCAGGTAAGGTAGGAAGAAGTAGAAAATTAAGAAAGAATAGGATAGGGAAGAAGAAAAGAAAAGAGTTTAAAAAAGTAGTTTAAAAGTAAAGAAAAATAGCAGAAAAGACAAAAATATACAGCTAGGAAAAGAGAGGGATAGATAAGAAGCAAAATCGTAAAAAAAAAACTGAAAACAAGCAAAGGATGGCAAAGATACCAAGAGGATTAAACACCATGCCCAGACACAGGAAATGAATGAAAAACAAGATGGCCGGCGCCCGTTCACGAGCGCGAAAGTAAGTTCGCGCGAGATTTTCCTCGCGATCTCGTGCGAACCTCTAGATTTCCCGCGCGATCTCGTGCGAACCTCTACTCGCAATGCGCTTACTGCGCGAGATTATACATAGCGGGCGGAAACGGAAATACGTCACGCAAACAAAATGGCCGCGCCCGTACTCGACCTTGGGGTAAATTCGCGTGTTGCGCTGCAAGCGGCTCGCGAATACTGCAAAAAAACTCGCGAAACAACAAGCCGCAAAAAAATAAAATGCTCATTCGCACGAATTGGCGGCTTCCGCGGTCGGTTTCGCACGACGCCGCGCCCCGCGAATAGCGCGAAAAAAACCGAAAAACGATTTCAGCAAAAGCAAAAGCAATGAGCAGGTGCAAAAGGTCAACCTCATGATTTGTAACGATTCTTTGTAGTGCTTCCTGAGGGGGCCCTCCAGAATTCGGTTGCCTGCTTGCAACTATTGTGTGACCCTGCTCTGACCTTAACTGTATGCCACAAAGGTCCTGATTTACAGCTAAAGGAGCAGACAAGCAGGTGCCAGGCTGGAACTTTAAATTCTTTCAGTGACACATTAATTAGCCCCTAATTCATTATTGTCAGTTGGGGCAGGGCAGGTGTTGTAACTAATTTTGCAACAATGAAAGCACTTAGCAAGTGCAAAAGATCACTAATCAGGGCGCACTAAGGAAGCAGGTGCCAGCTAAAAAAATATTCTGTGACACATTAATCAGCCCCAAATTAATTCAGGTCACTTGAGGCAGGGAAGGTGTGCTTTGCTTTGCCGAAAATAATGTACACTGGACAACCAGAGGGTGTGGTGATGAAACAGAGGGTGGCATGGGTGGGCCAGAGGGTGGCATGAGTAGTCAGAGAGTGGCAGTGGTGACAGAGAGTGGCAGTGATGAAGAAGAGTGTCCCAAACAGGCTGGACATGTAGAAACAACAAGTTCGCAAAACTTGCGACCCGACAGGTAAGTTCGCAAATTGCGAAATTGTAAAAACCCTCGCGAACTGGCAGAAACACGGGCGAACACACAAAAAAAAAATCCGCAAATTCGCGGGAATTCACGGATTTTGCGGATTGCGAATCCGCAAATCCGCAAAATTCGCGAACGCGAGATCCGCAAAATTCGCCCATGCTTATATGTCACCTTGTGCATTGTTTTGTTTCATCAAATTAGATAACAACACACAGTGTTTATATGTTTTTACTTGCTTGTTGTACTTGTAGGCAACAATTCTGTCTTGCTCCCTACTTGCCTATTGAGTTGCTGTCTGTTAATCCCATAGTGCATGTGTGTGTAGTAGGTAAAATGTTGACTTGAGTATGATTTGGAACGCTAAGTCTGATCTGACTTGAGGGGTTGTTTGTTAGATTTAGTATTGAATGGTCATTTGCATGCATCTTACCTTGTGAAGTACTGGCCGGTGCAGCAGTGTCTATCTCTTTCATTCCAACTACAGCTTTAGGCTGAAGTGTGAACTCCACAAGGTCCTCCAGGGGTGTATTTACAGTTTGGGTAGAGTTGCTCCTGCAGTCTTCTTGGCCTTTGCAAGCCTGGCAGCAACCTTTTCGTTTGCATGGCTGTGCAGGTCATACCAGCGCTTCCACAGATCTTCTTTCCTACGGTATGTGACCCCCACTGCGTTTACTCTGGATTGTATTCAAAGCCCGATTTTGCACTTCTCTGACTAAGGGACCTGGTGTTACTGCTTCCCAAATACCTTATCATACCTCCTCACAACTTCCTGAATGGAGACTTCAAGCTCCTTTTCGCTGAACTTCAGCTTCCTCTTGCGCTTTGCAGACTTCTCCCCAGTTGTTCCTGAAGCCATGCTGAAGTCCTTACAGAGGTTTACATTTCCCAAAATGGTTCCTTCTGCTGTGCTCCTGCAGTCTGCCTTCTGCTCTACCTCTCTTAGTGCACTGGTTTCAACATAGGCTGCATCACTTACTGGTTGTGATGTCATCATGCCGCATCCAAAATACGAAATCGCTATTAGTGGTTTCACAATTTTGGATTTTTACTCCTTCGCTAAATATTTGTGATTTTCTTCATGCTTTGCTCTTTGTGATTCCCAACTAGAGGTTCCTTAAAGATCGCAATTAAGTAATTGCAAAGAGGATTTTGATGTATGTGCCATTTGTCTTTCCATTTCCTTACAATCCCTCTGCTTCAACATTGTTAGAGTTTGATGTTAGTGTACCTTGTTCATAGAGTGAGGAACAATGTATTCTTGCACCTACAAATGCTGAACCCTTAATAATCCTTCAGTTTGGAAGGATGAAAAGACTAAGGTCACCATTAAGGCGATGTTAGTGAGCAGTACATTTATAGATCCCTATTGTTGACAATGGCATAATCCTGTGGGATTACAGCCACAAAAGTAGTAGCCTGTTGAATTTGGACAGGTGTTGTAAGCACTTTTCAGCACCTACAACAGTCCTGGAAATAAAAACTGTGATTGCTGCAGTTAAATTGGTCAAACTCCATATGGTGATAAGCTGCTGGCTCATTTGTTGTATTATGTGCTTTACCAATTATCAATACTTTTGATTGAACCACCTTTGGTGCATAGGCAATTCTATCACACACCATACATAAGGGGGAAATTACCTCTTTCTTTTGCTACTCAGGAGAGCTTACTTGCTAATACAGCATCATCATTACAAAATCGAAAAAGGTATTTTTCATTCACCCAGATTTCCATTTTAGCTAGCTGTTTCCAATAGATAGAAAGTGGCTCCTAAATTCTAAAATTTCTGTCAATTGCCATCAAAGGACAGTGAAATGCTGACACAGACCTGCTTAAGGTACCAAATTATGAAGCCAATATGTAATGGATTAACCCCTTCGATGCTTGTGACAAGGTCAACTCGGCATGGGTGTTACCTGCGCTGTGCGTTTGATGAGTTGACCTTGTCACATAACAAGGGATTTTGAAAATTGCAGCACAGCACGGGAAATAGCAGCAGCAATGATGCGGTTAATTAAGAAGCTATTGCATATATATTTCACACAACGAGATGAATAAAAACATAAATAGGGACTTTGGTCTTGAAACATTTCATTCAACTTTTTAAAAAAATATTTCAAATAACTGATTCGGGTATGTCCCACAAAAGTTAGTGGCCACCCAAAGACCATTGTTGTTTATTTCACATTTGCCAGCAGATAACTCAGATGGAGTCAATTTTTCAGAACTTCTATCTTATTAACAATCTTCTAAATTCTCCATGAGGCACTTAACAAAGCTACTTATGAGCCAAATTCTGAGGGTACAAACCTCCTGTAATCTGTGGAATTATATGAATTCGCCTCCGTTAACAATGCACAAGTATTGGCATAGCATGACGGAAGTCTTTCTGAAGCATAACTGGTGTCAGCAGTAGCAACAATATTCATAAACATTGCCAGCAAAAGTTGGTCTCTTCTTAATCTATCCTCCTTTTACTTTATGATTAGATTTATACACCTACTTCTGATATACTTCTCTATCTATTCCAGGTTCTTTTCTATGAGAGCTCCAAAAAGTGTATTTGTACTTTTATCCCCTGACTTCCCATTCTTTACTTCTTTCACTTGAGATATTGTTGCTTTAAATGTTCCAAACATGAATATGTTATATGGCGCACTGATTAATTTAATGAGTACAGTAAGAATATCAGGCATTAAATATTGGTCAGTACCCAGATAATGGTCTCTTTTCAGATGTCCTCAGACTTGATCAGAATCTCACCAGACTGATGTGTGATACTCAGATAAACGTTGGGAGTAGTGTCTCTGCTGAAACTGAAAATCTTCCAGCAGTAAACTTTATAGGCACATCCCCGGATTGTCTGGAGTGTAAACTGGCTCCTGTACAGTTTTCAATTAGTTGACAAACATATATGCTTGATTTTCCTCCTGGGACCAAGCCACTCTTATATTGAAGATAACTTTGTATATATTATCTCTAGGACCTTGGCAACTATATTTTCTTATTTTGTAGTTTGGTAAGAAAGCGAGAAAAAAACCGAAAATGATTCTTATGTTTGTGAACGCAAAAAATCTTCCCATGAAGGCAATCGCAGTACAAACAGCAGCGAAAACCAGCAACAGGACTGCAAATACCACGTGTCTGGCGGGAAAATGCACCATAAAAAATGCAGAAACAACACACCAGAAACAATCCAAAGCGCGTAGCAACATGGATGCACCATGACCGAGCACAGAGGCCAACGCGAACCCCAAAACAAAAGCCCCACAGACCACCAGCAAGGAACAACAGGGACAGGGAAGGTCAAGGAGAATAGGAAGAGGAAGACGGGGTGCAGTCCCCAGCAAAACCAGATCAGCATCACAGAGGTTACAGAACACTTCCATCAACTGACTCACAAGTAGACCACCTGGAATGCAGTTGGAGTGTCCAGGAGGCCAATCTAGGAGGCCAAGAGGTGCTGGCATGATGTGACAACCTAAACCAGGCACAAACCCACTGCCAACAGGAAGGCTGCAATGGCGAAAGGAGGTGGCAGTCCTGCGCCACAGGAAGAGCTGGAGGAAATGGAGGTCACAGTCATCAGTGTGGAGAGGGTGCAAGGAGTAGGAAGTATGGACACAGCTCGAGAGGACCTGACACAACATCAACAGGGTGAGTAACAACCAGAGACTGGGGAAACGGGGGGAGAAGGGCACAAGGGCACACATGCACAACGAGGTGTAGCACACTGTACACCCACAATTACCCTGGATCATGTCCCTGATCCCCTTGTCACACTGCAGCACACGCACATAGCAATCAGAGCACACTCACATTGACGACAATGTGGTACAATGCGCAAAGCCGACACTGCAGAACAGATGACCCAACTGGCTCCCCAAACGCGCAGAAACATGCCTACTACATCTGACAAAGCTGGAAACTGTGAAATGGAAATGTACGTGTACAACCTCACATCCGTCATGTAGTCCAAATGTACACTGTCCTGCAGCAATATTCAGCACCCCCCAAACAGTCACAATGTACATTGTCATACATTCTGCATATAAACAAGAACAATGCTCCAACATACATGTCAACACAATGTCAACATGCATCTCCCCTTCACATTGCAGAGGGGCACACAATGCCTCCAGCAGAGCACAGAAAACAACAAGTCTGTGATGCTGGAGATGACCACCACACCTTCGACACCGATGCCCTACAACAGCCCATGGACATCCCACTCAACCCACCACCAGGACATGGGCAGCCAAGCTACTTAGAGGAGAACACAGACCCTGCAACAGACAATACAGCAGGAAGCACCTGCAAGCCACAGCTGGCTCACAACACTTCACCCACCCACACATGGCACCGCAATGCCAGGTGTCAGCACCCCAAAAGGAGGTGAGGAAACAGGTGTGGGTAGGGCCGAACCCATGGAAGGCGAACTAGATAACAAATGTTGGTGTCTATCATCCTTCAGGGACCACCTACACCCCACAAAGGAGACCCACACTGCCATAAAGACACATGCAGATGCACATTCACAGTACAGAACCATGCCCAGGGGCATGCAAATTGCAATCACACACCCACGTAGGCTCTGCGTACGATGGCCCAGGCTACTCCCCTTATAAGCTAAGTGGGTGATGACAAAGCTACATGTCCAAGCTCCAATCCGCTGCCTGCAGTGACATGTATACGTCCACGGTACACAGCACAATGTAATGTTGTAGGGCCCAGGGCCCTCATGCATATAACAAGACCACAGGGACACACGTAGACATTATGTTGAACTGGCTACGGGCACGTGCACCCAGCCCCTTTATTGGCTGGGCCACATGTACAGTGACGACTGTGGGGTGAATGTAAGCCAGACTGCACAGAGTGCCTGGTGCTGGTAACAACTTGAACAGTGGACACCAGTGCAATGGAAACTGAAAACACCTGCATAACAGAGTCAGCTGCTGAGTAACATGAAGGAGGCGGAGCAAGTACAGAGGTCACCCAATATGCAAACAGAAGTGTCCATGAGTTGCAGTGCACTGAGGTTGGGGCACTAGAGCTGAGCGCGCTCATGTGAAGAAAACGTATAGGATTGTGTCCCTTCGAGATATTCCTGATGCAGATGCAGTGTGGTGTGTTAGACCTGCATTATCTTCCTCATCACCGTCCCAGGTCTCCCACACTGCTTGACGTGACATTGCTGCGCAACCTCTCCACAGCACAAAACTCGACTGAGTCAGTGGCACTTGGAGTGCTGAGCAGGGGATCAGGCAGAATATAGCATCCACGACAGGTACAAGCAACCCTGTCAGTCTGCCAGTATGACCTTTTGGACACTGGCAATCGGCGGTTGGAGTTGGTCCTGGCGGTGGTGACGTGTGCCTCCTGTGGTGATGCCATGTCCGGGCCGCTCTGGACTCTATTTGATGTGTGAGCCCTGGTGAGATGCAGATGAGGCCTGAGGCAACAGACAGCGCAGGGCCACAGACACATGGCGTTGATGACCCCAAGGCCATCGCCTCAGAGGCCATCCAATATCTCAGAAGAAGGGGTCCTGAACCTGACCTGCACAGTTAGCGGCCACAGATGCACAGCAGTCGGTACAGGTACCCTGCCATGGGATGGCGACTTGAGGTAAACTGAGGTAGGGCCACGAGGACTGGGCGGGTCCTCATCGATGTCAAAGGTGAATGTTGCGGGGGGTTGCGGGGCCAGTGGAAGGTGTCCTCAAGGGCATGATGCAGAAGATCTGATTTTATCCAGAAGCAGAAAATGGTGGAGTGGAAAGTGACAGCCTCGTTGCTGGAACCAATTCGGTATCAGCTACATGAGGATGAAAACTACCTCCTAATCCATAGACTCAGAAGCCACCAATGTACGACAAATGAGTGTCCATAAATGTCAGTGAACAGACTTAGTGGCACCAGGGCTAAGAGGGGATGCAGTCTGAGATGATGCCGGTACACTGATATGAACGCCACCATTGCTAAATCAAATCTCTGTGACCTACTGGACCACAGTGTAGGCCGGACGCAGCGATCAGCAGTGGCCCACAGCCACCTGTCGTTGGCTCGCGATGTACAGAGTTAGTGACACCAGGACAGTTGTCAGTAGTGTACGATCACCTCCGTAACAATGATCCTTTTTTGCTCCTGACTGCAACACGTCACCTCTTACACCTCTCCTTGAGTGCCATTGAAAAATCAAGACTCAGTCCTAATTGTGCGACCAACTCGAAAGCAGTGTAGGCGGTAGGTGTTTTCAGCAAGGGGCCACAGAAACATGTGGTTGTGAAGCTATACATAGACTTGGTGTCACCACATCGAAGAGAGTATAGTGATTTAAAGTCTGCATTGCCATGTGTACCCGGCCATTGCATGATCAAGACTCAGTTCCAAATGTGTGACCTACTAGTACACTGTGTATGCCGGTAGAGTACGTAAATAAGAAAAGAGTACTGCGGACCTTGCTTGAGGAGGGCGTGATCATTGTAGCAGGTTGCCAGGGTGGGCGTCCTCGGACCTGGAGCTTGCACTGGCACATGGTGGGCCCTCTTCAACGAACGCCGGTGTCAGCAGGTGGGCATTGAGGCCTGGGTGCGCAGGGGCGGGTAAGACTGGTTCGGGGACTTGCATCCCGGGTGCAGCAGGCACACAGTATCGCAGGCCACACCGCTCAAGGCGACGGCATCGGCCTCACGGCGGGGTGAGAGGCGCCACCCTGGCAGAGACGTTGGGCATTCAGGAAGAGAACTATGTCCAGAGTTACGTGCCTTTTATTCACACCCCTATGCTGGCCTGGAGTTCGCTGAGCCAACCCACTCCGCTTACGCTTACAAGCTGGAAGTAACAAGCTACAATTCTGCGTTCCTCCCCACTGGCTGGGGTGACATGGTTGTGTCCACTACACTCCAAACACCAGCGGTGTGTGTCGACATGGATATGTGTGTGGTCTGCATACTGCAGTCTGGTCAGCATATCCACGCCACACTTGGCATAGTGTGCGTTCTCATTTATGGGTCACTTGCCTCCTTCGCACATGCCTGGTTCCCACCTCTCCCCACAATCTGCTATTGTGTGGCTGAGGTGCCATGCCGTTGATGGCTAATGTCCATGGCTGGGCAACGTTCCCACAGTAAGTTGTTCTGTCATGTCTGGTGGGTGTGCATGTTGTATGTGAGCTTGTGATGTGTGCATTTCTAGTGTTGTGAGTTGCATGATTGTGGAGCTGAGGTGTGTGGTGTGTTCATTTGGTATTGGCCAACAAGCAGTGCATTTCAGTGGGTGCCATCCTGGTACGTAGGTGGATGAGGGACTATCGGAAGGTATAGGGCTCATGCATACTGCCTGGGGGGCTGGCGGCGACGTTGGCAGGGATTCCTCAGTGGTCCAATATTGCCTGGACATTGCTGAGGTACGTGCGGGTGTTGTGGCCCACTTGGGTGTCCGGGCCACAAGTTCAGTGGCTCCATGGCATGTTTTGTTCCTCAGGTATGGCTCTCGGCTGGCCTCCATTTTGTGGTGCAGGCTGTGGTCTGACTTTACACCAGGTCAGAACAGGTGTTAGTTTCCTGCTGCTAACGTGCCTCATCGCCTGTTTTGTGATCTTATCGCCGATCTGGCTGGTCATTGTGAATGTTGCGGAGTGGTGTTGTTGCGGCTTTTTGCACGGGAATGCCTACTCTGCATCTCATTAGTGATAATTGCCGGAGTCCTCTGTGGCGATATTTTTTTGGGCTGATATCGCAGGTAAACTGGTGCGATGGACTGTTAGCACCAGCTTGTGAATGGGGCGATACTATCATTTTTTTCAGTGCAAATGATGGTTCTCGAAGCAAAGGCAACAGTGTATTCTTGACCTTTAATAAATTGATTGAGCACAGCCCCTAAACCTTTAGAACTGGCATCGACAGTTACAATGCTAGTCTCACCATGTGTGAATGGTCCATTTGCTGGTGCTTCTAAAAATTAATATATTAACAGAGTCAAATGCATATTGTGATTCTTCAGAACATACATACATAGCATTTTTCTTCAGTAAATCTCTTAGTGGTTGGAGAATAATGGCAGAACCCAGCACACGCCTGGCGTAATACTCATTAATCCCAAGAAATGCCCTCAAAGCATCCTTGTCTAAAGGCAATGGAGCGTCATTGATTGCATTGAGTATAGATAACTTGAACTTTATACCATCACTAGAAATATTGGGTTCTAAGCAATCAACATTTTGTGTGATAAATTTGTATTTATTCCTATTCACAGTCATGCCAGAACTTTCCAGTTTCCCCAAACCTTTTTCCAATAGGGAATAGTGTTGATCGAATGTCTCAGTGTAAATGAGTATGTCATCTTGGAATTCCTGAATTCCCTTGTCATGTGCAAACATTTGATCCATTAACCTTTAACAAACACTGGCAGCGGATGCCAATCCAAAAGGCATTCATATGTACATATAAATGCCAAAAGGAGTGACAAAAGCTGTTAAGGGTTGAGACTCAATTGAGAGGGGAATCTGGTGATATGCAGATCGCAAATCAATGGTGGTAAAATATTTGCTACCACCCAGTTTAGCCAACATCTCTTGAATTATTGGTAGAGCATGACAGTCTACAACTATATTTCGATTGAGCACTCTCAAATCCGCACATAAACGAATATCCCCTGAACTTTTACGTGCGACAACTGCAGTAAAACCTACTCAGAGGATTTAATAGTAGTAATGAGATCTTGAGAACACATTTCATCTAAAAGTTTTTTAAGGTCATCCATAGCTGGGAGGGAAACTGGTCTAACTTTTTGAATTACAGGCATAACATTATGTTTCAGCTTGATAGTATGTTAAAACCCTTTAACTAAACCTACATTTTTACTGAAAACACTGGCAAATTTCGAAAATAATTAATTCAAAATTACATCATTACCAGCAGTGTGCGGTGAAACACGCTGTACAACTGAAAGAACAGGAGGATTCCCTAAACCTACGGGTTCAACACGTCCAGGTTTCAAAATTATGCCTAAATCAGCTTGATCTTGCCAGCTCAATATGTCATGACCATTGAGTGCTACATAAACCTTAGTATTAATGTTCATACCTTTAAGTTTGATGGAATCAGAAAAATAATCTGACATAATGATATCATATTCCCTAAAAGCTTTGGAATTAACATCTGAAGGTTTAAGCAACGTGTTTGACCAAAATTTCTTGAAAGTGTTCTCATCAAGAATAGTGATAGGTGATCCAGAATCAGCCCTAACACTTATATCCATTGAACCAATATGCACATCGCATATAGGTCCTATTACCCAAGGTATTAACTTCCACAGTCATTAAAGCATTGTTCATGGAATCATATGACGGCTCTTCACCAACACTAAGATGACTCACCTTGCTCTTCTGTTTGTTGGACATACAAACTGTATTAAAATGATCAATGTTCTTACAAATATTACATCTTTTGCCTTGTGCAGGACAATTAGTATTGTTACCCATGTGAAGTTTAGATCCGCACCTGTAACATGCACCTTTTCTTTCAACAATTTTCTTAATACTGGGTTTAGTAGACACGGCATTTATGTCATGCAAATTAGTATTATCAGGTGTCGAAATTTGCATAACTTTAGTAGATTCTGTAAGTTTGCTAATGGTATCTTGCGTTAACATTTTTGAAGAAACAACAGAACGTTCAATACTTTAAGCAATATCCATCACTTCCTCTAAGCACGGATTTTTACAAGTTAAAATGTGCTCTTGAATCTTTTTGTTGAAACAATTAAATACTAATTGGTCTTGTAAAGAAATATCTAAATTGGTACCAAATTGACACTTGGAATTTAAAACTCTTAAAACAGCTAAATAATCTTCAATGGGCTCATCTTGTGTCTGTTTTCGCTTAAAAAACATATGTCTTTCTACCATAACAGATTTTTCATCAACGTAGTGTTTCCCCATGCGTGCTATGCTTCAGAAAAAAAATTCCAAATCTCATCACCTGCAGGAGTTGGGACAACAGGCAAATTGTCGAAGACCTCTTATCCAGCGCTTCCTAGATGGTTAAATAACAACACTCTTTTCCTAGACGCTGAATACTTTGTAGCATCAATAGCTTCCATATAATTATCAAATACCCTAATCAACTTCTGCCAAGGAGTGAGTGGTTTACCAGGGTTTTGCAAAAATGGGAGTGGTTGAATTACATTGCTAGTAGAAGCCGTAATGAAATAATTGAAAATGTATAATAAGTAAAAAAAATTAATACCAGCAGAGTTTCAAAAGTTGTAGAAAAGTTTGTGTGTGCTTGTCACAGAAACAAGCATGAACGCTGAGGAGAAAATACGAGTGTCTGTCAGAACGGCGAAAACACAAGATGAATGATGTGTGCTTGTCACAGAAGAAAGCACAGAAACAAGCGTTGAAAAGGAAAAAAAATCACCAAATACCTTAAAATGAATACACTGCAGTCCATAACAGAAATTCCAAAAGTGAAATGATAGGCTAAATTGATTGTGAGTAAGAAGAAGTGCATGTGTATGCACACAGCGTATTGAATCTAGCCCAATCAGCTAAAATGGGCGCAAAAAAATGTGACGCCTATGTAAGACACGTAACATTCCAGACGGTGGAGTTAGAGGAAAGCAGAGTAGACCAGCGTGCATCACAGAAGTCGACACTAGGCAAGACGTAAGAAGTGGAAAGCTGTGATGAAGACTTCCAAGTCTTGAGGACAAGCCGGTTTTCAAAGTAAAAACGTCATTGGTAGAAGGCACAGTAAAGTAGGCAGTCACAAAAATAGAAGCATGGCATCTGAGACGATAAAAACACGCAAGTAGAAAGGTGCACATAAAACACACATTTTACGTGTTTAGCCAGATGATCCAACGTTGTCAGTCCACATCGGGGAGAGAGAAATGAAGTTCTTGGGATGGTCGGTGGGTCCGCTAGGAGGTTAAATCGACACCAATGAATGTAGCAAGGTTCTTTCAATAATGAAGAAAAGGTTTTTCCTGAAGCACCATACAGCCTTGCACTGCTCTTGGGTGCATATTCTCAAGGAGATATCGCCGAGTTAAACTTCACTTTATTGCAGCAAAATTTGCGATAAATGTATGTAGCAAGGTACTTTCAATAATGAAGAAAAGATTCCTTGTTGATTGAAGTAAGAAGTTTATTCTCATACAGCAGACCCACGACTGCTCACATAGCGAGCATAACAATACATTCTGCAATCTAGAATACGAAGCCAATGACCTAATACAGTCTATTACCTAATACACTCTATTAACAACATGAACTTAAAGGCATACCTACCAACATACTACATGGCAAAAACATCAGAGCAGATTGCCTTTCACGTATGCCGCTTGCAAATAAAGACTCTGATGAATCTGTTAGTTATGATGAATGGGAATTTGTCCTAACTGTAGATGATGTTGTGCGAAACACCAACATTTCTGAAGAAGATTGGCTCCAGAATTGCGAGAAGGATGTGTGTTTAAAAAGAGTTAAGAAGTTTTTGATTGCTGGTTGGCCTAATGACAGGACCATGTCAATGGAAGCCCCTGAACTATCTTTATTTAACCCGTTTGCTGCTTCTGTCGGCCAACGGCCATCGCAAGCACTACCTCGGTAGTGCTGCGCACGTCCGTTGGCAGATGCAGCCCCATTCGCTTAACAGAACGTTCCGCACTGGCGCGGAACATTCGAAACAGGGATGTATGTTGTTACTACGCATGCTTTTACAACGCATGCCTTTACCACGCAACTTTTACAATGCAAGTCGTTATAACGACTTGCGTTGGGGGGCGCTGGATAGTAAATAGTTTAATTTACTATTCCAACTCCAGTCCCTGTGGATAGTAGGGAAGGTTTTGGATAGTAAATTAAACCATTCCCTATCCTACAGCGCCCCCCAGCGCAAGTCGTTGTAACGACTTGCGTTGTAAAAGTTGCGTGGTAAAGGTAGTGTGTGGTAAAAGTTGCGTTGTAAACGCTGTTCTCCTCGAAGCAGAAAACGAGTTAATGACATCTTAGTCAGGCAAGACAAGTTTATTCCACCTGAAGGTTTGAGAGGTAGGATTATCTCTTTGGCTCATGAGGGGCATTTAGGTATCTCTGGTACGGTTAGAAAAAATCAAACAAACTTATTGGTGGCCTGGCATTGATAAACAGGTCAAACATTTTGTTGATAAGTGTGCTGAGTATTTATGCTCGGATTAACACTGGAAAACACCTACTGTTTCTTTGTGTCTGTTCCGCTCACGGAATTTGCGGAGTTTGGGTAATTTCGTGTTCTGCAGAGAACGAGAAATTGCCAAAAATTATGCGATCTGTGACTACACGGAAATGCTTGCTTGTTCGCACTTTCAAAATGTGTGTTTAGAAGATATTTCTCCCCGAGCACGCAAACAGCATTCACAAACAGGAAAAAAGCATTGCGAACGGGCGGAACAAGCAATTTCACGTGTTCACTGAACTTTTGCGTGCTCGCTGAGATTTTTACAGTTTCGCTGAGCTTTGCGTTGCTCGACTATGCAAATTCCGCCCACCGCTACCAAAATGTCCATGGCAAAAATTGGTGTTAGATTTCTCTGGTCCTTTCAATATTCTTGGCAATGACAAAAAGTTTCTTATTGTGGTTATAGACTACTTTTCGAAGTGGCTATATTTTGCTTTTGTCCAAAATGCTGATTCGGATTCTGTAATTTCGTTTTTGGAACGAGTATTTTTGATTGAGGGTTTACCAAATGAGATTGTTACTGACAATGGTTCTCATTTAGTTTCAGAAGAGATGGAACTTTTCTTGCAAAAACTGTCCTTAAACATATTTTTGTTCCTTTGTACAGTCTGGCATCCAATGGTCTGGTGGAAAGGACCAACAGGCTGCTGAAAGAAGGAGTACAAACAGCCTTAACTAACAGGGTGGATGTTTCGAAGTGTCTCCATCATAAGGTTTGGAATTACAATACCGCAACTCACTCTACCACAGATGTTGCTCCTTATGTGCTATTAAGGGGTTGGAAGCCTATTTCTCTTTTGACTCTGTCTTGGTTACTTGATAAGGTTGATCAAGCTCATTGTTTGGATGTACAGAAGGCCAGGAAACATGTTGAAGAAAAACAAGTCTCTTACAAAAAGAATTATGACAGAAGAATGCTTGTTAAGGAAACTGTTTTAAACCCTGGTGACTGGGTTCTAAGTAGGAAACCTGTTAAGGTCAGTCAAAATTTACTGAACCTGTTAAAGTTGTTAGAGTTTCCAAAATTGCAGTGTTTATTACAAGACAGAGGATGGACGAATCGGAATTGTTCAATTAAGTTGAGTAAGGAACAGGCAAAGATCATTTGTCAAAGAGTTAAGGATCAGAAATCAGAATCTCAAGATGTTGGATGGTTGCAATTGGTTTGATCTTGGTGTTTTGACACATTCTCGTAATAACGTGGAGGGCAATATTTCTTCTTCTACTTTGTGTGACAGAGGTGATGTGAACAATTCCTCAACCTGTAATTTCTCCAATATGGCTTTATTGAGAGAAATTGATTCTAATATTACCAGTTGTTCTGGTGAGATCAGACAATTTAGGAGTAATTGCAGAATTAGGACTGCTCCTTTTCGTTCTAGGGATTTTGGGTATTACATTGTTTGTCTTTTTTCACCATTATAAAAAGGGGTGTGTGTAGTATGTGGGTATGTAGGCATTTAAGTTCATGTTGTTAATAGAAAGTATTCGGTAATAGGATGTATTAGGTAATTGGCTTCGTATTCTAACCTTTTCGCCACAGCGGACATTCCGCTGGGGTGCGGCCGAATCCGACGCATGCGCAGATTGGACAGCCCCCGGCCGTTTGACGCACACGCCCGCAGTGACGTCAGACAGCCGGGGGCCGTCCGACACATCGAAAAGACTAGATTGCAGAATGTATTTATTGTCATTAGCTGTTATGCTGGATATGTGAGCGGTGGTGGGTCTGCTGTATGAGAATAAGTTCTTACTTCAATCAACAAGGAATCTTTTCTTCATTATTGAAAGTACCTTGCTACATACATTTATCGCGAATTTGGCTGCGATAAAGTGACGTTTTACTAGGCGTTATCTCCTTGAGAATATGCACCCAAGAGCAGTGCAAGGCTGTATGGTGCTTCAGGCAAAACCTAATTTTATTTCTGAAAACTCTGTTTAAATAACAGAAGAATAAGTGCTGGTGCCCAAAGTTTGCTTAGAAGCCGGCGACCGACACCGGTGCGCCAAATATGAAGACTGCAGTGTCTAGAATCCGCCTCAAGCCTCATTAATCAACTAACAGACACTCCCTGACGTTTTATATCACTCTTCTCCTTAGTCCCTTTTTGAAGGTTTTCAGTTCTTCTCTTTCTTCTTTTTTCCCTTTTTCTGCGTGTTTCCCTCTCTTGCTCTCGGAAATATCCGATGAGGCTAAATAAGGGCTGGAGGCCCCCACCGGAAACCACCAGCTCAAATTAGGTACGGCCATGCGCTTCCCGTACATGAACAAAGAGGCGATTTTCCACCTCTTTTCCAATAATTTGGTGCCACGTAATGGTGGCGCCCACATGCCCCTGCCATACTTCACCTTCCGAAGGTTCCAGACTTGTTAGCAAACAGTTCTGTACTAAATTAGGAGAGCCCACATTACAAAGATGTGTTCCAGCGAGCAGATAGTTTATATGGCCTTTCTTTTCTGCGTAGTCACACATATAATGACTTCTCCTCATCCTAATTCACATTTAGGCTAAAAATCAAAACCCTGCAGCGCACACAAAACATATCATTTTATCAAACGTATTAAAAAGGTTTCATGTTGTATTAGTGTACAATAAAGAGCCAACTAGAAATTAATTAAACTCATTTTGAAATAAAAGGGAGAAAAAATAAACCAGCACAGATACCTGTAATCCTAGTCAAGCACTATAATGTGATAATCAGAAATTTATTCAAATCTGGATGTGGCCTGGGGAGGTTATTTTCAGTTAACTGTTAATTCAATCAGAACCGTTCCAGAGCAGAACATTATTTACAGTTCTTTGAAAGACAGCGTGCAAGGATGCTCCTAGAGAGTTGTGTAGGAAATGACCCATGTAAGAAATAGATGCAAACGTCTTTACTGGTCTCCTGAACACATTTAAGCTTCAACTTTACCCCCCATGAAGCCCGGAGCTTCAAATAAAGAAGTTTCAATCCTGATTACTGTAAGGAAACTTCTCGGAAGCCTACAGTGCATGTGCAACCCGTGCCAAAACCTAGCCCTATGTAGCGTTTTGCCGAACCACATCCATAGCTCCTGCTGCCAGCGTTCAGCTCAGGATGCGCGTCTTTAAAATGTGGTCGGCATTAACTTAAAATGAAACATAATGGCAGCAGAGGGAACACGAGGTTAGGTTAAATATTTTTCCTTAAATTCACAAAAGGCAAAAGCACAGGTTGTAAACTTGCCAAAAATGTCCCAGTAAATGCGGATATTGTGTCAGTCTGGCAACGCCACACAGCTCCAGAAGGGATAGCTAAGCATAAACTAAACAACATGTCAAGCAAGACCAGATTCTTTTATAAATTGTAATAAAACTGCCACACATATGTGTTTTCTATTTAAAATCCCGGAAACCCAACAACATAATTTTTCTGTTATCAAAAAGGGAAATCCTGTACACATGTGTGGTTTGTGCATTCATTTAAAAACACACACACCCACCCTTCCATGGATATTAATGATGGAAATTAATTTCCAGGCAAATGTACCTTGGTCAGGTGCCCGATATGTGCATATTTGCATATTTGCAAAACTGCAGACTGCCATGGACGTCGATTCACCAAAATGACAGGAATTGCGGAAGTGACATCTCATGTCCTTTGAGCCAGTGTCTGGTCTTTGGCAAGGCCCTGTACCCTACCTTCGCCTGCATGCGGCCAATCCCCACTGTGCACTGCCTTTGGCCTGTGCAGTAAAGTTGACCAGGTCCTGTGTTAAGTTGGGTATTTCTGGATGATTGGTTCTGTTGATATTAAAAACACACAGTACCAAAAATATAATAAAAAAATAGAGGGCTTTCATTGGCTATGGTAGCTTTTTCTCCAGTAGGCTATTTTGATGCCCTGGGATCAAGACCATGTGAAAATAGCGAGCAAGGTTCATTAAGAAGTTTCATGTGTCAAGAAATGTTCGGGGTTCAGGTAAGTATTTACTCCTTCTATTATGATTTTTTTATTTGCATTAAAAAACTTTTATGTTCAAGAAGAATTAGTGACTACTCTCTTTCCATCAGAATTTAAATCTTTCTTAAAAACCTCTAGTGGTAAGATTAGTTTTGATAGAGATATTGAATTCTGTATTTCCAAAAAGAGACTAGAGCTAGTAGCTAGGACAAATACACCAAAAATGTTACAAAAATATGTTATATTGGAATTTACAACATGGTACCCGACGTTTTCTCACACTCTGTCGCATGAATCTTCTACCTTTAAACGATCTAACAGCAAACTGGTCCCCACATTTGGGAAAAAAAATTTTGCAACCTTTGCAATCTAAGGGGCATATTACCAAGCAATAGCGATAATTATCGCTATTGCTTGGTTAGAGACAAAAATGTACCGCTGAGCTGCGGCGATTTTTATCGCAGATAAACCTTGGTATTACCAAGGTTTATCGCAAATGCGATAAAAAACGGCCGCAATGCATGAATATCGCTGAAAAGTCCGCGATATTCATGCATTACCGAGCTAATGCTCTTAGCCATGTTATCCACCTCCCGTTTCATAACATGGCTAAGAACTGCTCAGGGCAGGTGTTAGCTTTTGGAGATATTCGCGCTTAGCACGAATATCTCCAAAAGTTGGTAATAGGAGATAGCGATGTTAGTGACTGTTTCCAGTCGCTAACATCTTGGCACGCCCACTTTGCATGTCATTAGTGATAAATATCACTGACATTCAAAGTGGGGCCCAAGATGGTCGCTATCTCCTACTAGCTGTCGCTAACTGGTGTTAGCGACAGCTACGTAATAGGGAGATAATTTTATCTCTGCTTTCTTGGCTTCTAAAGCCAAAAAAGCGGAGATAAACCCCCTTGATAATATGCCCCAAAGTGTTCTATTCAGGGGGTAAATTGGAAGAAATGTTTAAGGTAGCAGACTGATCTAACTGAGGTACATATATTTCTTTCTATCTGAAGCCAATCAAAGTTGTTTATTCCCTGGCTTTGAACATGTATATATCTAGGCTCCTGTCTCAACATATAATATTGATTCTTCAAATTTGTAAAAGGGGATTCTGATTTTCTTATTGATGTAGAGGCTATCATTATCACTCCGAAAAGTGATCCGATGCAGATTTGTTTTGTATGTTAAAGAAAGCAAAAAAGAAAACGAAATGTAAATTATATTTGGTTCTTTATTCATATGAAATTGACATGTACATATTTTATTCTGCGTCTTTGTCCACTCATTCTTTATACTCAGGAAGTGCCTACAACTGGTGACATTTTGGTCTATAGAGATTTTGGCCCACAAGCATCAATATCGGCTTTTGCGATTTCTAAATTGCGAAAAATAGCGATTCGCAATTTAGAAATCGCAAAAGCCTATGCATGATTATTTTTTCATTTTTTATGCAATTCGGTAAAAATCGCTATTTTTACCGAATCGCATAAAAAATGCAAATTTCAAATTGCGAATTCGCAATTCCCATTCATTCCTATAGGCCGAAATGCCCATAGGAATGAATGGGAATTGCGAATTCGCAATTTGAAATCGCAATTCATCAATCCATTTCAAGGGTGGAGAGGGGGGTCTAAATGATCCCCCCTGCACCCATGAAATGTACTTTTCATTAGAAGTTACATATACACATGTCCCAAGGACATGTGTGTCTGTAACTTAACAGTTTAAAAAATGCATTTTTGTGCATTTTTAAACAATTTCGCAAATTACCACGAGGTTGAACTTCGTGGTAATTTGCACTTCCAAAATCGCACATTTTTTGGAAATGATGCATAGCATTTAAGAAATCGCAAAATTGCGATTTCTTATATGCTATCGCAATTTTAGAAATCGCAAAAAAGTTGCGATTTCTAAAATAGCATGATGCATCCCAAACAGCACTTTTGGAATCGCAAACGGCCGATTTTAAGGAATCGCACCGTTTGCGACTCCAAAAATGCTTGATGCATGTGGGCCTTTATGACAACGATTCTAGAACTTAAGTGGCAGCTATGGTGCAACAGACATTCTTTATTCATTGTTATAAAATATGATTTCCAATGAAAGAGATCTTGATTTGCATTACAGAGTTTGATTCATAATGAGTGCTCTTAATAAAATCTTGATTTTCCCACATATTTGGAAACTTTGTAGTCTCCAATAATTTAGAATCCCTCGATAAAAATTCCTAGGTTTCTGAAAATCTGGACGTAATTATAAAAATGTTGATGTATATATGCACTTGCTGGTTACATGAACTGCTGTGGGAAAAGGATAACTTCCCATTTTGTTTTGCATAAGTTTTGTCCTAAACCCATTACAATGAATGAGTTAATGAGTGAGTGCATAGTTTCATCACGGGTCTACCTAGGAAGATATAAACAGGGAAATGGATCAACGCACTAAATGTTGACCTTATCTCTTCCCAGATGGTCTTTTAAAACAGGTGCAATGGAGTTTCCAGGAGCTACAAGTGTCTACTTAAATTGGTGCCAAAATAGGAATTTAAAGTAATCAATCAATCCTAAGATGAATCATACAATGATCTTTTTAGAACAAATTGATTACTTTGGTTTTCATGCCCTAACCAAAATGACATTTTCCATTTAGGTGCTCCCTCAAACATTGCAGATAGGTCATTTTGACACTGCTTGCTCCGATCTGATGCCCTTTAGTGGTGACACTAATTGAAAGCTGCTAAGACTGATTTTTAAAGAGGAATACGCCCTGCAAAATGTAAAGATGTTTGGTTGTCAGCAAAGGCTCTGAACAAAACAAATTGGCCAAGGATATGTCCAATTGAATGTGATGAAATGTTACTAATAAGTCAAAGTACAGTAACGCCATAAGGTCCAAGAGAGAAGGAGTGCTTTAAGAATCGACTGTCTGCCAAGTAATCTATTCAAATCACAACACAATTATCACATTCTCAGTCTTCACAGTCGTGGAGAAATATTTATTCAAGTTAATCATCCAAAAAAACAAGTGATCAATCTCCGCCACCACTTTTACAGACATAATAAGAAAGTTGGCGGAGCTACATTTTGTAGAACTGGGATGCAATTATTGTTGTGCCAGGACTCAGAAATACAAAGAAAACCAGAACGAGAATGGAGGCTAAAACTACAGATTTAAAACGCTTTTCTACTGCAGACGGTAATTTAACTGTTACAAATGGGCAAAGACTGTATAAATGTTTTTTTTCCAAAAGCCTGGATGCAGCTAGCACTTATACAACTTATGATCAGGGAAAACATCTACAATCTCTTTGAGTGGTAGTGGTAGAACCATGTTATGGTTTCCACTTAATGCTCCAGAGAACATAAAGTTAGGTCATATAAAGGCAAGGAGAGACAGAGAACATGCACGGGAATAAGAAAAAACTCAAATTGTTTTTTTTAAATCAAAAATAGCATATTATCAATTACAGTAAAAGAAGAGCCAAGCTTCATAGAAGGAAGCATACAAGCAACATAACAACAGGAGTGAGAATTAATAGAAGGTCCGACAGTGGCATTTTGAGGTTTGAACAATATTGCCACTTTGCAAACTATGATATGGAGAATTTTCCATATGGAAATTATGGTCCTTTTGTCTGTGCTGCTTGCAAAAGTTATGTTTATTTTCAGGTGAACTTATTTCAGTAGGAAGAATAAGATGACTATTATGCTGGTAAAAACTCACTAATGAGTTTTATCGCAAACTAATATTTTGGTTAACTTTCACTTAGAGGTAAGAATATTTTGCTTACTGCAAGGCAGCTTCACTTCTCAGGTTTCTGACAAAAAAAAACGAATTATTATCATTGACAGTATTACTAGCGAGTCGAGAAAACGGAGAAGTGATCTTTTTCTCTAAGACTTAACAAGAAAAAACGAGTTCATTTGGGGTGAATGAAAGGATATCAAGAATGCAGAAGAATAGCAGGAATCTCTGGGTGCAAGTTGTAGGTCATTCAAATCACTTTTGTATTGTCTATCGCAGTGAGAGCAAGTAACAAAACAATAAATGAAACAAACCCCAGCGGCATACGTTTACTTAGCTTCATTCTTCCCAAATATCTGAAACAAAAAGTAAAAAAGAAAAAAACGAAAGAACAGCCTCCATAGAAACTACAGTCCACATACCAATTCTTCCTTGATTTCAGATGCAATAACAACCACAATGTAATTTTAAATTAAGACGCTTATGTGTAGGCAGTGATTTGGTGCAGGTGGAAGTTTGTGTGGGTTGCCTGTTTTGCTAACATCTTCAGTTAGGCTTAGCCACCTTTGAGGGTTGTATTGTGCAAGTTCCAAAGGCGCAGTTGCGTTAAACTCAGAGGCTCGATTTGAAAATCCATGGATTGGATGTTAGGAAATAAACTAATATTTTACTGCGACTTTTTCGACTTAGAAATGACAGGTTGCCGATGTCCTTTTATTGTGTAGATGTCTTGAGTCACAGCAAACCGTGACGAAAAGAACTGCATATTAATCAGGATTAAGCAGCTTGGAGAGCGTCCCGCAAAACTCTTTTACAGCAAGTTAGCAACAGCAACTCATTTACTAGTGAGATGATTATGTCAGCAATTACACACAAATGCAATTATATTCCTTGATAAATAAAAGTCTTGATGATCTATCTGAATCATGTCTACATTGTTTTCCCACTAGGGAAAGATTGCACCATGCTTTGAGCTTAATTTCGGCTGGAATGCCAGAAACCGGTCCTCGGAAGCTTGTTTCCGGTCCAGGGAAGACATGGCTTGGCAGTTCGGGCTAGACTGTTCCCATGAGGCACAGGGTCAGACTGATTTGCATATAGCCATGTCTGAACTGGGGTGGCAGAGTGGGCTAAAGAACGGTGATGGATCAAACCCAGATATTTTGACTGGGTGTGAGTGTTTGATTGGTTCAGATGCCCTGTCCATCACCACCCCCTTTTGTACCGCTTTTGGCTGCCATAAGTGTGGCAGGGTATGCTCAGACGTGAGTCCCTTGCTCACTTTGCAACTGGATTCAAGCAAGCCGGGCTGAAGACGGCTGGAATGCCAGAAACCGGTCCTCGGAAGCTTGTTTCCGGTCCAGGGAAGAGAAGCAAGTAAGAAGATCCTAGACATGGGAGTGATGACAGCAGAAGAACGGCCAGTTGAAAAGGGGAGCCACCAGGTGCCCGACAAGATGAGCTAAGGACTTTGTCACTAGCTGACTGCTAGGATCATGATGGATATGCCCAGGGCCAGTGGTGCTAGCTCCCTTTTAGCCTCTGAGGTCCAATTGGGGGAAGAATTGGACTCCATTGCTCTCACTTGTAGCCCTTTAGGGCAGCCAGGGGCTAGGGTGCCTCTACTGGCTGGTAGAAGAGGAGCTGCACAAGATCCCCCACCAGCAGGAGTGGAGCGCCAGGAGCCAGTCAAAGGAGAATGAAAGTGTAGGGAGCCAGAAAGCCATCTCCCAGCAAACTGGATGAAGAGGTGTGTTGAAGATGCTACTGGTGGCTAGAGCTGAACACCAGGAGTAAAATGAGGCAAGGATGAAGAAAATGCCCCCTATGGGGCCCAAGTTATGCTCAGTTAAAGATGTAACCTTTGACCCCAGTAGGAAATGGAGCACATGGGTCCGCCACTATTTTAGAAAACACTCTAGGGTGGGCCAAGTTCCAGAGGTTGACACATATTTTCTTTATTATCCTTATGGGGAGTTGGCAGGCTTGGGCTTCCTCCCCGTACCTTGCATTGCTCCAAAGGGGACCCATTTATTTGTGCCATCACAAAAGCGATCCAAAACCAGGAGCAGTACAGAATAGTTCTGGGACCCGAATTCTAAACACTGATACCTGTTAAAAGACCACGATCCAACAGTGCCCCACCCACAATCCACACGGGTGAGAAAACAAGAACCATATTCTCCCCACCCACAACTGCAGGAGCATGGGTGGGAGAAGCTTAGGCTAAGCTGCACTGGCTCAGCAGCACAGGAGTGGGTTCCGCACACTGCCTTTTTTTAAATTAAAGGCTGTGGGTGCTCCGAGTAGGGACAGAGCACCCAATTAACAAATGTAATGATGAAAGCAGACAGAGAAGAGAAAGAAGTTCATACGATACTCACTGCTCCCGAGAAGAGCTTCCACACGGCTTGCAAATGCTTTATTTCTGCTGCTTGCTTCTTCCTGGGGCATGAAGAAAGTGCTGGAGCACTATCAACATACTTTTGATGTGTTGGGGTCTGCAGAAGGCGCAGCTGCCCTGTTTCTGTGGGTTCTGAATTAATCACCTCCAGGAGAGGG
Organism: Lissotriton vulgaris; assembly: GCF_964263255.1. Classification (NCBI taxonomy): domain Eukaryota; kingdom Metazoa; phylum Chordata; class Amphibia; order Caudata; family Salamandridae; genus Lissotriton; species Lissotriton vulgaris. Next base: position 1,605,083,038 of record NC_141685.1, read on the forward strand.
TGTCTTGCTTTCAAACCATTGAAAGAGTTTGAGTTTTTGCTATTCAGCTCAGAAGTACACGGATTCCTTGTGGGTGGTTTTATGGCTGCATTATGTGGTCTGTATTGAGTAAAGAAAGACTTTAATACATTTGTGATGAATTTTTATGTAAATTGCTTTATTGATCACCATTGAAATGCTTATACCGTAATAATGAATGCATTTACAGATGAGTATTTATTCCACTGGGTTTAACTATGATTCTTAACATTTTCTAATTCTGTATTATTAATGTAGTGGCCCCTTGACAAAGTCAGTAGGCTTACCTTATGTATTTTAAAGCGGTGACCCCTTGACCAAGCCAGTAAAATGACACACCCTTATATTGTGATGTTGCATCTGGTATATGTGGTTAAGGGGGCATTGTGATTATGGGCTTCAAGACTGACTAGGGGTAAAATGTAGTATGAGGGTCTCGCCAAAGGTATTCCAGTCACCTGATGTATCAATTTGTAATTTCATACATAGCATTTAGCAGTGTGTGTGTAATAAGTGTACTTTTACTTTTTAAAAGAAAAACACTCACTAGAAAATAGTTAATTGAGGTTTGTTGTTGCATGCCAGTGAATGGAGATTACTAGCACATACAGCTCCTCTGAGTATGCATTGCACTGCTGTATTTCACTACCATGAGAGAGCGAAGTGCTACAATGGGGTACCAGGTTCCCAATAAGGGGACAGTTGTGGATGTATTAGTTGCACATGAATCACATCCTGCACAACTAATACCCTAATTTCTTACACTAACCCACTTTAAATTGACAAAGATTGATGTTCCATCAACCTTTTATCTTATACTCAGTAACTTGTATGCAAGGAATATTCAGGCACAGGAAATATGGCAGAAAGGGCAAACTGATAATTTATTAAAATGCCATCTTCAAAAAAATGTGTTAAGTATGCTTGTGAATATAGGAAGTATATCAATATTTACGCAGTCATTTGATCATGTTTTTGCTGTTACAAGAGACAGATCTCACCGCACAAACACTTGCATCGCTCCGTAAACGCTGGAGGAGCACGATCCTGGGCACTATGTCCTTAGGGCAGGGGTTTCCAAACCGGTCCTGGAGGGCCGGATCCATGCCATGTTTTTTGGATATCCCCATTGAGATACATGTTGTAATTTTAAAAATCTGGCATGGATCCGGCCCTCCAGGACCGGTTTGGAGACCTCTGCCTTAGGGTATGCCAGAGGTCCGCCTATTTGGGTGGCCCCGGGGACCCCATTGCAGATCACATACTCCAGAGTAGACACTCAGGGCTGCTTTGTCACCATGGAAGGCCTCATGAATGGGGCCCCATTGGCAGTGGGGTCTCTGTATGATCCGAATTCCGGCCCGTCTACCTTACTGCAAACACTTAGCCATCCTTACTCGCAGATCTCACGGCCCCCATATACTGGGGCAGTGATTTTAATCGGGTTCAGGATCTTGACCTGTATCGCTCTGCCCCTTCTCCCCTTCCAGGAGCACAATCCATCAAGTTGGCACAGAATATGACGGAGTGGGTGTCCAACATGCAGGTGCATTACGTATGGCGCAGGAACCATCCCCTGACACGCACTTACTCTCACTACTCGGCATTATATGACTTATAGGCACAGATAGACAGAATTTTCTGCTCGGACAATGCCCTCCACAGGACACTACAGGCCGACTATTTGGCACGTGCGCTTTCTGATCATACTCCACTACAATTAAGTTTGTCCTGGGGCATGCTGCGATCTGAGATCTTGACCTGGTGACTGCCGAGTGACGCGCTCGCCGACTCATCCTACCATGCCACCCTTTTAGACTCCATTGGTTCATACTTTTCGATGAATGCAGGTACTGCATCATCGGCTGAGGTGGAATGGGATGCCTTTAAGGCTGTTCTTCGTGGACACGCCTTCAAAACCGTGTACGGCGCCCAAAAGACACTGATCGCTGAGCTCCACACTCATGATTCAGAAATACAGAGATGCAAGCAACATATCCTCACTGACCCCCGGGTTGGCCCTTCCCTAGTCCAGACCTGCCTGGCGTACAAGAGTGCAGTGGACGACCTTGGCGCACTAGATTACAAGACATATTTGGCATGCAGACACAAGGAGGGTGACAAGGCAGGCAAGCTGCTCGCAAGGCTACTGAGATCCGATACTTCCTAACCCCTCATCACCGCCATACACACCTCTACCGGTACTCTTGTTAACACTCAGGAAGTCAGTCCATACATAACCCTTCTTCCATTCAGGACTTTCTTACGGAGATACAACTCCCTCAGATTATGCCAGCACACTACGATTACCTAGAAGACCCCACTGCGGTAGATGAGATCACGGATGCCATTAGACAGCTGGCGACTGCCGTCAGAGTTTTATTTCACCTACTTCACACAACTAACACCTAGATTAGCCACTATGTATGCCGATGCCAGGCCGTGACCCTCTTCAAATTGCCTCATATTGCCCTTTGTCGATGTTGAATGTCGATTACAAGATCTTTGGGAAATTACTTGTGAATAGGTTAATTGCAGCAGTCCCTCAATTGGTCCACGAGGACCAGAATGGCTTCATACTCGGGCGATTAACAGGTCTGAATCTGCGCTATCTGTTTGCGCTGCTGGAGTGGGCAAGGATTAAGGCGGAGATGTCCTAGATAATTTCCTTAGACATCGAGAAGGCATTCCACACTTTAAGTTGGGATTATTTGATAGCAGTGTTGACAAGGTTCGGTAAAAGCCCTAACTTCATACGGTGGATATGACTGCTGTACCTCGAGCCGCAAGCAAGGGTGAAGGTGGGTCGCACATTCTCTCTGCTTTTCCTGATAGTGCGGGGTACACACCAAGGTTGCCCCTGTCACCGATTCTCTTTGCCTTGGCCATGGAGCCGCTGGCATGTAGGCTTCAGCAGGGGGTCACGGACTTGGGCCTACACATCGATCACCGGTGGCCCATAGTGTTGCTATATGCAGACGATGTGTTAATTTACCTGCGTCGGCCGGACTGAGGAACTGCGGTCAATTATGGACCTTTTAAATGAACACACACATGTTTACGGACTCTGAGTCAACTGGTCTAAATCGGTGGTGTTTCCGATGACCCCCATCTCGCCAGCCCAGAAACGGGCGATGCCGGACACACTGTTGGCCTGGGCGTTTGATACTTTTAAAATCTGGGGGTTCAGGTTTACAATCTAGGGGCAGATACCATTGACAGCAACCTAGGTCGGGCCATAACTAGAGCCCGCTCAACTCTACCATTCTGGCTCGGCCTTATCTTGTCTCCCATGGGAAGGGTGCCATCTCTTAGATGCTGGTACTACCACGCCTTTTGTACTTCTTCTACCCACTCCTCTACCGCCTGCCCCGGAAACTTTTCAAGAAGCTGGAAACCTTTCTAGTTTGAAACATCAATTTACAATTCTTTGAATTCTGTCATATTCAGACTGTGACTGTTTAAACATTATGAGGCATGGTGGCTAGACACAAGGAGTAGCGTCCGCGGTTAGGTAGTACTGGTACTACCTGACCGTGGACGCAACTCCTTGTTTCTGGCCCCATGCCTCGTAATGTTTAAACAGTCACAGTCTGAATATGACAGAATTCAAAGAATTGTAAATTGATGTTTCCTATTATGAGTAACTGTTTCATAATTGACCTAACGCTGACCATTTTTGAGCCCTGAAGAAGTCTCGATCACGAGATGAAACCCGTTGGCTAAAAGAAAATCAGGCTAAAAGAAAATCACTTGTGTATCTGGATTTTATTGTTTGGATCAAGTAATAAAGAATGTATTCCGATCATCAGTGGAGTCCGCACCTGCTCATTATACTACTTCTCTTTGGACTGATTTAATGAGAAAGGACATATATGGTACTTTTTTGATGGGTGCTGATTCCAAAATAATTCTTTTTTGTATTTTGGGCGTTTGCTCAATCGGGAGTAAATAGCGTCGTACTCCCTGGTTTTCTGAACACAATCACAAGACTAACCACCCACTTATATCAATAGGTGCAGTTCTTCTGCCTCAACCCTTTTGTGTTATTCTTTGTAAACCTTTCTAGTTTCCCTGATATGGGGGAACTCAAAGGCCAGGGTGTCTCTTAATAAATTATAGCAGCCACTATCAGATGGCGGATTAGTGGCCCCAAATTACGAACAATATTATGCTGCAGCACAACTGCAGGGGCCAATGCAGTGGCTAGCTAAGAACGATCTCACCGAGCTGGCCACGGTCGCCCTGTCTTGGGACCCCCAGTATTATTGGAATGGATGCCAGGCAGAACTACTCTGACCCAAATCAAATCAAAAGAAGAATGTTTTATTCAATAGTTATGTCAGACAATCATAAAAGCATGTTACAAAAAGAGAAAATACATTTTTCGCTACATACAGTAAAAATTCAACTAAAATATTCATTAAAACTGTATTAAACTAGAATTAAAACGGTGTTAAACTCTGACCCAGAAGCAACAAGGTAACATCAGAATGGCAGCAGCTAAATGGAGCTGGTCCAAATATGTGCTGCCCAAGAGCCGGACCGCGTCATATGCCCCCGGACTGCCTCTGGAGCTATTTCCTGGTAAGTTCACCTGTCATGGATGCCGGTAATTAGGGTCCTGAAAGGAAAGGGGTTTGGTCACATGGGGAGACATGCATGTGGAATCACAATTACAGACATTCAACAAGCTAGTAGACACCTATGAGGTACTGCAGGGTTCCTTCTTGTTACATGCTTTGCTTACAACGCACTCCTTGCAAGCTTGGGGTAACGACCAAGGAGAACCTTCCACGTCGTATCTTCTACAAATGCTGCTTACGCATGGTTGGGGTAGGCATGCCGTATCAGCCATCTACACCTCTTACAGACTAGACAACCCACCTACACTGTCGAAACTTCATGAGTATTGGGACACCAACTGTCCACCACCCTCACTGATAAGCAGTGGCTGCAATGCCTTACTCACTCAAAAACTATCTCGACCAATGCCAGACTGAAGTATACTCAATTTAATTACTTCCACTATACGTATCTCACACCCCATAGGTTGGCACGCATGTACCCCGCCACAGTCGACATATGCCCCAGGTATCAGGACCCGGAAGCCACATTCACACACATGGTATGAACCTGTACCGTTATCCAAACATTCTGGACTGATGAAGCTGCTGCACTCACAGAGGAGGCGGGCACCCAGGTGGCACCGGAGCCTATTCACTTCCTATTGGCCATCACAAAATGCAGTGCATCCGGTAAAGGCCTGAATACATTTTTAGATCTTGCCCTGGGCCTCACCCATTGAAAAATAGCCATGGCATGGAAGGCGACACTGGGTCTTAACTTACATTCGTGGATGCTTGATCTCCGCAAGGCGCCAGTGACAGAACACACAAACAGACTGGCGACCTCAGCAGGAGTGCAAAAAAAACGATGGATTTGGGCCCAGATCTTTGGACTGGGGTGAATGTGTGACATTGATCCACATTCGGTCCATCACCTGTTTTATTTGCAAATTCCGCCCTAAGTGCGCTGGGGATGCCCAGACGTGGGTCCCAGGCACTCCACACCACTGGAGTCAAGCTAGCTGGGCTGATGAGAGGTGTTACCTCAAAACCGGTCCGGTCCTCGGATGCTTGATTCCGTTCTGGGAAGGACATGGCTTTTGTAGTTCGGACTGGACTGTTCCCATGGGGCACAGGGTCAGAGCTGATTTGCATATCGCCATTGTCTATCCCAGGGTGGTGTGGAGTGCAAAAAAACGATGAATTTGGGCCCAGATCTTTGGACTGGGGTGAATGTGTGACATTGATCCACATTCGGTCCATCACCTGTTTTGTTTGCAAATTCCGCCCTAAGTGCGCTGGGGATGCCCAGACGTGGGTCCCAGGCACTCCACACCACTGGAGTCAAGCTAGCCGGGCTGATGAGAGGTGTTACCTCGAAACCGGTCCGGTCCTCGGATGCTTGATTCCGTTCTGGGAAGGACATGGCTTTTGTAGTTCGGACTGGACTGTTCCCATGGGGCACAGGGTCAGAGCTGATTTGCATATCACCATTGTCTAACCCAGGGTGGTGTGGAGTGCAAAAATAACAATGGATTTGGGCCCAGATCTTTGGACTGGGGTGAATGTGTGACATGGATCCACATTCGGTCCATCACCTGTTTTGTTTGCAAATTCCGCCCTAAGTGCGCTGGGGATGCCCAGACGTGGGTCCCAGGCACTCCACACCACTGGAGTCAAGCTAGCCGGGCTGATGAGAGGTGTTACCTCGAAACCGGTCCGGTCCTCGGATGCTTGATTCCGTTCTGGGAAGGACATGGCTTTTGTAGTTCGGACTGGACTGTTCCCATGGGGCACAGGGTCAGAGCTGATTTGCATATCGCCATTGTCTAACCCAGGGTGGTGTGGAGTGCAAAACAATGATGGATTTGGGCCCAGATCTTTGGACTGGGGTGAATGTGTGACATTGATCCACATTCGGTCCATCACCTGTTTTGTTTGCAAATTCCGCCCTAAGTGCGCTGGGGATGCCCAGACGTGGGTCCCAGGAACTCCACACCACTGGAGTCAAGCTAGCCGGGCTGATGAGAGGTGTTACCTCGAAACCGGTCCGGTCCTCGGATGCTTGATTCCGTTCTGGGAAGGACATGGCTTTTGTAGTTCGGACTGGACTGTTCCCATGGGGCACAGGGTCAGAGCTGATTTGCATATCGCCATTGTCTAACTCAGGGTGGTGTGGAGTGCAAAAAAACGATGGATTTGGGCCCAGATCTTTGGACTGGGGTGAATGTGTGATATTGATCCACATTCGGTCCATCACCTGTTTTGTTTGCAAGCTCAGCACGAGCAACAGCACCCCCATTGATTAACTCCTACTCAGTGGCAGGATTACCTGACAGTGATTGAGACCAAACCCTTTGTACCAGGCCCTCCCTCTTAGACCTGTTCACTAAAATAGGACCCTTGGCTTCTTCGGGTTTACAGGACCCACGCCAACCCATACACATATATGTATGTCCTTGACTATCAGGTGTCTTATCCCCCCTATACCCTTCTTCTCCTTGTCCTTTGCCCATCCCTTCCTCTGCGCCCTCTTGGCACATTCACCACCGATCAGTTACATGTATGTTGCCAAATGATATACCACAACAACAGGCACACTCAGGCTTGCATCTACACATAGAGATCCATTTTTTTCTTTTTCCTTTTGTTCCTCTTGTTCATGTTATTTTACTTTGTTATTCATACGACTTATTAGAGAAATTGCTCTGTGTAACAATGGCGAATTTACCTTTGGTTCTCCTTACCTATTTTATTTTTTTGTAAATGTACTATCCTGCAGTACGATACAGCGGCACGGCAAACAAGGTGGAATGTCTGGCTTATTAACTGAGTTCTCCCTGGCATTCCGCCTACGCCATTCAAAGTATTGTCATTTTGCAACGTCAATGTTGGATTATATTGTCATGCAGATGCTAATGATGTTACTTTCCCTCAATCAATAAAAATACTTTACAAAAAAAGTATGCTTATGAATATGCACACAAATAAAGAACATACTTAGTATGGTTTTTTTGCAAGTATACAGACTTGCATGTCAGTTGTAGGTATTACAAAGCATCCAGTAGTTCGCAGTGATGATTCCCGGTCTTCCTTTCCTTACAGTATTCTTTAATTCCAGACCAGTGGTCGTAGCCCAGTAGTTTTGAAAATCTCCTAGCTCATATCCTAAAGAATAGAGGATACAACTACACCTCTTTGTGTACCAGAGCGGTGTACTGACACCGCCTCTGATTGTTGATTCATTTCCCTGGACAACTAAGGCACTCTCAACTGCTTGTAAAATAGAAGCCAGGATACCACCTGTGGAATGCAAGGTGACCCCCAACTCTGGGGAAATAGCAATTGTAAAAAGATGAAAATGAACTCCAGTTCCCACCTTTTTATAATTGTGTGCATGCCCCATGATCTTGCTCCCCCTCAATACCTCTCTTATGTAGTCCTATGAAGCCTTGACTGAGCATCAAAGTCTTCTATGTATCTTAATAAGCATTATTAGCACTAAACACCGTTGATTGTAAAATATTTAAAAATGCTATCTTCTCATTCTTTTAAGAGAGAGCACCCACCCTCCCAGGCCCTCTGTAACTGGATTTCTACCATCTTTGATGAAAATATCCAGGAAATACAACAGGGATTCATCACCACCACCATGAATGTCCCTTTAGGTGACCTGGCTTCCAGCACCCCCTCAACGTTATCAATGCCGGTCTGACTGTATTTACGGATGTTTCCCTGTCATTATCATTGCTAACCATCCTTTCGTGTAAATCAGGCTTGCCCCATGATCCATGTCCACCAACCATTCTTCATGAGGCCATTGGCGTAGCAAACCTTCTCATCAACCAAATCGTCAATCCCTCCTTAGCTACAACCGAAATGCCATCAGCATGGAAGCTGTCTGGCCTTACAAAAAAGCTCCTAGTGGATCCCACCACTTTGTCCAACCTGAGGCCTATTTCCCTGTTGCCTATGTTAGCCAAAAAACTGGAGAAAACCATGAACCAGCACCTATCTTGAAATCTCCAATTCCCTTCATTCAAGACAGTCTGATTTCCAACCTAAACACACCACCACGTTGACCCTACTCAAGGTCTCATAGACCACTAAAATTACTCTGGAATCTGGGAAGGATGTGATATTGATACTGTTAGACCTCGCTGCGGCATTCAATATCACTTCACATGGCATTCTCCTCCAGTGATTCCAGTAAAGATCTCCCATTAAGCCTTAGCCTGGATCAGATCCTTTTTAACTGATAGGAGACAAATTGTCCTAGGCGAATTTTCTTCAAAAGAAAAACTGATCATGAGGGGTGTACCACAGAGGTCATACCTCAGTCTGTGGAAAATTAATTCGTATTGATAAACATTATCTGCGCCATCTTGCCTTTTTCCCAATGCCACACTTTTGTCACACAAGGCAGCCGTTTTAGATGCCTTGGTCAGACCCTCTCTCTGCACGCCACCGATCTCCAGTGCGGCTCCCCACCCTCGCAAGCATCTCCCCCACGCACTGGTCATCCCCGCTCTCTCTCTCTCATGCATGGGCCATAAACCCCCTCCATCTGCGCTGCTCTTCCCTGAGAATCACACCCCGTGCCTGCCCGACACCTCCCTTTCATCCTATTCACTATCGCACCCTCTGACACTCCTCTTCCTCCGTGTCCGATTGTCCAGGCCGTTCCCAGGCTATCACCTAGCCCTGCGGATGCAGTTTATGTCCCCCACTGTAAAGAATCACCCCTCTTCAAAGGAGTTACAGTAGATCAAGGCCCCACCCCATGAGATCCGTCACACCACACGTATTCCGGGAATTGGCGGAATGCCCTGCTGTTCCTACCGTCTGATAACGATCCTGTATTGTGATTGGGGAGGGGATTCTCACTGTAAGGGTGTGTGGGAACGGGCCTGAAGCGGAAGATTCCGGGGATGTCTTTCATACTTCAAAGAACCTTTATTGTAATAAAGAATGTCTTCCTGCCATAAATGCGTGTATAAGAGGCCAGGCCTCAGAGATGCAGTTAGAGCACCTCGAGAAGATTCCCTGTTGGTCTGATCTGATGTGTTCTCCTCCAGAGAGAATAAACCCTTGTTTCCTGCCTTCCAGTCTCCAGCGCCTGCCTCTTCATTGATTAATACTTTGTGGGTTAAGAGGCGACATCGCCGGGCAATACTTAAGGTTATTTCGTTCGTTGATTGCCTTCCTGCTTTACAATTGGCGTCCCAAGCGTGGGGCCCATCAGCGACACGTGGATCCAGTGGGAGAGGTCCTGACGACAGAGTGAACGACTGCAACGATCGGGAAAGAGCTCCTGCCCGATAGACCCTCATCTGGCAGCCGATCATCCGAACTTCACTGGTTCTGAATCGACCTCTCTCAAGTGATCTACGGTCCTGACTGGGAACCATCAGGAGTGCCACGGCAATAACGGAGAGTAGAGGACGATCGGGCGCTGAAAACGGAAGACGGGAAACTATCCATACTGTCCGGGTAAGGTCGTGCAGCACGAGGCGATTTGTTTGATTGATTGTTTGGTTAATAGTATTAATATTACTTTTTGAGGCATTCACTGCCTGTAAACGGTGAGGAATAGAAATATTCCCTCCCCCTTTACAGACAGCGAAGGATAGGTAGTGCGGACCTTTGTCCCCCTTTGTAATCTGTCATGCCTATCTTCTCCCCACTGATTGATTGTTAACGATGGTTCTCTGAGGCATTCCCTGTCTGCAAACAGTAAGGAATAGAAATATTCTCTCTCCCTTTGCAGATAGTGAAGGATAGGTAACACGGACCTTTGTCCCCCTTTTGTAATCTGTCGTGCCTATCTTCTCCCCACTGATTGTTTGTTTGGATCTAGTTCTCTTGAGGCATTCGTTGTTTGCAAATAACGTAGAATAGAAATATTCTGTCTAGTTCTTGCAAGTACTGAAGGATGGGTAGTGCGGATTTTTTCCACCGTTTGAAACCTGACATGCCTATCGTCTCCCCATTGATTGGTAATTGGTTCTACCCGGACCATTTATTAGAGGTAGATCATCCGGCTCCGCCGGAGGGCACCCCTAATAAAAAGGATTTATATATAAAATACAGATTAGTCATTGTATCCTTTTAGCTAACTATGGCATAAAAATCACTAGAAAAGGAAAGAAAAGAAATCGAGTCAAATCAGTAGGCCACTGATAGGATCTTTTTGACCCTGCTAAAATAGAAACACTAGTAAATAGCCCTTCGAGAGAAATATGAAACTAGGGGGGAGGAGTCAAGCTCGCGGTCGAGATGGCCACGAGGTAGCTCGGCTCCGCCGCCCTCGCTGCCTAAACATGTCTGTCCTACCACCCACCACGCCCAGTAACGGCAACATGAGATAGATAAAAATCAGCAGGGACCTACCCTCCATTTCCGGAAGCTCTGGAGTTTAGCAGGTCCGCGGCTACGCCCATCCGGAAGGTGAGGCCTCCGACACGTGGAAGCCGGGACCTTGCCGGCAGCCATCGACCAACGATGTGACATCGGGCCTGGTCCGGCCATCCTATAATGCTGCGCCCAGAGACGGCGTGGGGTGCCCTGGGGGGAGGAGACGCGAACGGGCCTCCCCCCACCTCCCCAGGTGGAGGCTTCTCAGCTACAGCAGGGCGACCCTTAGCGTTTCACTCGCCGGCCAGCTGCAGCAGGGCGACCCTTAGCGTTTCGCTCGCCAGTCAGCTGCAGCAGGACAGCCATTAGCGTTTCACCTGCCGGACAGCTGCACCAGGACTGCCATTGTGGATGGCCGGGGGACCCGCTCCGGTGGCCGGGGTGAAGAGCGGCTGCTGCTGCGGAACACTCAAAATGGCGGCCGACTCCCCGGATTTGGGCCTGAACGGCTCCGGACTACCCTGGAACTCGAATGCTTGCCTGCTCGGGTATGAGCCACACTCTTGAAGACATTGTCCAAGCTCTAAAGATCCCCCGGGAGTCATGGGCATTCAACCCCCGCGGGCTTCCGGTGGGGGCGACCGCCACTGTTGCTCGATCATCCTCCATTGATGTGCCCCTGCTCCGGGCAACTACCGTCTTATCCCCATCTGGTGCTGCGAGAGAGTCTGATCCAGTGCGTCGGTGGAGGGATACGCCTACTGTCCCGCTCTCCGGAGTGGCCACGACGTTGCCGCGAGATGGTGGTGCTCCCATACTGACGCCAGCTTTTGTCCGAATTACCAAGGAAAACTGTAGACTACCAACTCGATCAGTTCCGGTGGAACCTCAACGTGACCTGGTAGGGAAGATTTTTGCCTTTCCCCGCCTTTGAGTAACGGTCCATGCTGCCCGTCTTTCTGTTGGTGTTGACGAACTTTTTGAACTGCCGAAAGGGGTTCTGGTCCGGCCACTGGTTATTAGAAGGATTTGAACTAAAACTTTGGACCTGCCCGACCTCTGCCAAAATGGCGCCAATATAGGTGGGACTTGCAAATCCTTACGGTGCCCTGACTGCTTAGCCTTGATGTTACGGGATATGTACTTGGTCTTTGGGCACATATCGGGCGGGGAAGGATACTGACTGAGCATGCAGACAGCCTTGTTGATGTTGGTTTTGATTAATTATTGATTATTGTATTATCGTAGCTTCAAAGTAGTGTTACTCGCGGTACTCGCCCACGGTGTGCATCTGGACGATTTTTATCGTAACTGATCCTGTTATACTTTTGATTATTAAATTAGCATTCACTGGTCCTGCAACTATTAGACACAAGTAGTTTTGCAATTAATGGCTCGCCTGTTACGTATTTCTTTATATGCTACAGCGTAATGTCCCCTTACCGTATATGTTTCTAACCTGCTCCGTGGCCGGCCTATATGGTTGTAGATCCGTATTTGTATATTGACGTTTTTCACAATAAAAGTAAAAATACAGATAATACAGACTCCTTGTCTGAATATTAGGATTGATTGAGATATTTTTATCCACCATGCCTGTCTTTCCTAAGGTTATGAGAGAATGGTTGCTTTAACTTGAACTGATTGTTGAATATGAGGTATGGTATTCTGTCCCATCATGTACGATTAATCGAGGAACACACTCACGAGGAAGAAAGCTCGAATTTAAAAGACAAGTAAAAGCGAGGCAACTTGCTCCTAAAACTTCACCGAAGAGAACGTCATCTAGTCTGACCTTAGACAAGATACGTACTATTGAAAGCTCAAAAGCCCTCAGGGAAGCCTGCCGCCCCCTATAGTTTCCATGCTCTACGGATAGGGACGGCCCCATACCATTGTAGACCATATCTTTTCTTCAAAGGAAAACATGAACCCGTCTCCTCCTTCACCTTATACTGAGTACTTCTAACTTTTGACCCTTTCCTACACGCGGTCTGCAATACCATGCTCGAGCGACCTATGCAGTGAACCGCCGATAAGTTGGGTACGTGGTAAGTAAAAGGTTTCTGTATTCATGCGCGCTAATGTACTTTGAATGCTGCGCCCCCCCTCCTTTTTTTCCTTCCTCTCCAGGCTACAAACGGAATTCTCGACCCAAGAACAAAAGAAGACCTACACACCGTGTTCCGAACAACAGGAGGACTAGTACAATTGGGTGGTATGCTGAGTGCAGAGGCTATCTCTGGTAGCGAAGAGCGATTCATATGATATGGATGCGTACGTGGCATGATTTGTACAGTATGAATGCGTATGTGGCATAACTTGTGCAGTATGAAGACGCATGTATCATGATCTGTATGGTAAGTACGTCTACATCCTGTATGCTTAGGTTGATCCGGGAATGTTTTTGTGTGACAAGAGTACTGACTGAGCGGCCCGTGGGAGGAAGAAAACAGGCCTGGATGTCGTACTTGTATACGACAAATAAATAGACACTTAGGAGGGTAGCTCACCACAGGGTCCTAGAGGGTTATCGCAGTAACGTCAAACAATACCTAAAAGGAATGCGCCTGATCCTGATTTTAATTAAGCAAAGGGCCGAGAGTACGAAATTTATGTAAAATAGTCCGTCTGTCCTTTTTGTACTTGATGTATGTCCTGTTCTAATACTCGTACGTCCCAAACCGCATGCTTTATATGTAAAACAGACCCGTAATGTTCTATGTTGTGTATTGCACTGAATAGTCTATTATTGTACACGATTACTCTCTCCCTCTCTTACCACTCTCTTCCTTACCACTTTTCAATGTTGCACGTGTACTGAATAGCCTATTGTTGCGCATTACTCTCTCTCTCTCTCTCTCTCTCTCTCTCCCTCTTTCTCACCCTGAGGACTCGCCCCTAACTGACCGACCACTACACCCCCCCTGACCCCTGGTACATGACTCAATTGGCTTCAAATACAACGGTATTTGCACAAATTGACTGAAACAAAATATCGTATTGTGCCATGTTACTACCTCTCCTTTCTGTTAACACTGATGAAACTTAAATTGGCCAAGAAGGAAAGGACAGGTAAGACGACTGATGTTCCCTAATCTGACCCTTGAAAGGGGAACTATATGTCTGTGGTTTCCTTTTTTTTTAAAATGCCCTAGGTAACACGACCTTCACCATCCAGATTGTCTCAATGCCCAAATTAGAGTGATCCGGATGTCCCCGTTTCTCCAGGATGGCCCCAGTTTTGTATCAGCTGCCCCGGACCAGAGCTTGAAAAATGTGGCTCGCGCCCCGGTTGTAAGAGACGGGTTGACTAACAACTGACACAGGACAGCCGTTGTTCCCAGAAATGATTTAATTAACAAGCAAGCCACCGAGTTTAGAATGCGAAAAATGTCCCTGAATCCTGGCTGACTGAACTGTAGCCTTCGGCTAGATAACGCACTTATGACACAAAGTAAGATGGTAACCCCTCACCCCAATAGAAATTAGAATGTTGCTTATGAAGTTGAATTAGATCGAAATAGAGAATTGTTGCAGTAGACCCCGCTGAAAGTAAAATGTTTAGCTGAAGGATAGGATATACCGACATAATGGAAAATTGCTTAGCCTATGTTCCTTTCTCAGAAAGATACCTATCAGCCCATGATGATAGCACTTTGCACTTTTTCATAAATTACAAAGCCCTGAAGGACGGTATAGCTTTGCAGGATTTGTACTAGAAGAACAGGTCTCTGCCAGAGGAACTGACCTGAATGTGATAAACAATTGTAAAGAATAGGTCTCAGACTCCATACCACGATCATAAATGTAACGAAAACGAACGCCAAAGAAAAGGTTATGATGGAAGGTTGTGGAAATAATTGCAACCCTACACACCAGAATTGGTTTATAAATTAGTAGCAAACACCAATGTGACCGATGTTTCCCCAGTTGCTTGGAGTTGGGAGAACAATAGACTTGTATAATTACCTTCCCCTGCCAGTTCACTAAAAATTGTTTTTCGAACTTATTTAAGGATGCCATACAGTTGCCGGAGGAGAGGGGCCGGACGTGATGATGCACAGCCTGGCAACAGATCGTGGAACATCTACAACCTCGACCAAGGTGGAGCCGCAAGGTAAAGAGTCGCAGGCCGAGGCACTATTTCCGACAAGGAGGAAGGGGCTGACAGAAGCCCCTGCTCAATGATCAACATGTGCTGGAAAGTCCCAGCCCTCTGAGCCCGATCAATGGGCCCACCTGCATGGAATTTCTTGTCCCCCTGGTCTGTTCCCGATCTGACCCCACTCCGCCCTCTCTTCCCTCGACTTTTTGAAAAGACTGCCCCCACAAACCCTTTTTCCACATGGATTTCGTGACAATTGACTTAAAGAAGAAATACTGCATTCAGATAGAATAGGGTTTGTTACGAAAAGGAATGGAATATGGATACCCTGTCTAAGGTACCCATGAAAGAGTAGTTAGGGTACAGGGCACAAAAGGACCTTTGGCCAGGGAACAAGGAATGGCCACGCCCTGCAACTAAGCATGAGCGAATTTTGCGGATCTCGCGTTCGCGAATTTTGCGGATTTGCGGATTCGCAATCCGCAAAATCCGCGAATTCCCGCGAATTTGCGGATTTTTTTTTTTTTTGTGTTCGCCCGTGTTTCTGCCAGTTCGCGAGGGTTTTGTACACTTTCGCAAATTGCGAACTTACCTGTCGGGTCGCAAGTTTCGCGAACTTGTTGTTTCTACGTGTCCAGCCTGTTTGGGACACTCTTCTTCATCACTGCCACTCTCTGTCACCACTGCCACTCTCTGACTACTCATGCCACCCTCTGGCCCACCCATGCCACCCTCTGTTTCATCACCACACCCTCTGGTTGTCCAGTGTACATTATTTTCGGCAAAGCAAAGCACACCTTCCCTGCCTCAAGTGACCTGAATTAATTTGGGGCTGATTCATGTGTCACAGAATATTTTTTTAGCTGGCACCTGCTTCCTTAGTGCGCCCTGATTAGTGATCTTTTGCACTTGCTAAGTGCTTTCATTGTTGCAAAATTAGTTACAACACCTGCCCTGCCCCAACTGACAATAATGAATTAGGGGCTGATTAATGGATTTTAACTTCCAGCCTGGCTCCTGCTTGTCTCCCTTAGCTGTAATTCAGGACCTTTGTGGCATATGTGTAACTATTCTGAGGTTCAGAGCAGGGTCACATACTAGTTTCAACTGGCAACTGAACTCTGGAGGGGCCCCTCAGGAAGCACTCCAGGAAATGGCTACTAATGATGAGCCTGAACTTTTGAACCTGGTAAGTAGTTACTTTCAGTTTTGCTAAGATCGTATTTCTGCAATTTTGCACTTATTCGCGGGGCGCGAACTCACGCGAACAGTGCGAGCAGTGCGAGCAAAATCCGCTGCTCGCGGATTTGCGGATTTTGCGGGAAATTCGCAAATCTCGCGGATTGCGGATTTCCCGAAAATCCGCAAAATCCGCGAGCGGAACGGATTTTCCGCCCACGCCTACCTGCAACGCGAGATCTGGAATAGAGCTGGACGCATAGCTCCACCGCCGGTGCTCAACAGTGCCAACGGAAGACGAAGAAGAACACTAAGTACCTACCAGTGATGAACGGCTGTAATACGACGCTGGAAAGAACAACACCTTTTTTGAACATTATCACCCCCCGACTGTCACTTATATTAAGTTGCATTTCTCTCCCAAACCACTTTGAATTGAGTATGCTCCAATTGGATGTAAAAAGGATTTATCTGTTGAGACACTACCTCAGTCACCTTCGCCTGTATATGTGTAACGAAGAAAACGTTAAACTTTATATGGTAAAGAATTGTAGAAGTGACAGTTATACATATGGATGTACCCACTAGTTCGTATTCCCAATAATTGTAGGCCTTCGTGAAATGTACCCAATGCACTCTCACTGCAAGAACGTTTTTGTCTGATATGGTGGTATTATGATCTTCCCGCATCATCCTAGTAATGTACCCACCTCTAGATCTGAACATGCGTGACCCCACAAATGTAATTGTTATGAACTGTTCCCTCACCTAAACTCCCATTTTTACTACCTGTGGTTATTACTAAAGACAAGGATAGAAAATAGGCCAGCAAGATGTCTTGGGAATGTTAAAGGGAGGACTGTGGAAAATTAATTCGTATTGACATTATCTGCGCCATCTTGCCTTTTTCCCAATGCCACACTTTTGTCACACACGGCAGCCGTTTTAGATGCCTTGGCAGACCCTCTCTCTGCACGCCACCGATTTCCAGCGCGGCTCCCCACCCTCGCAAGCATCTCCCCCACGCACTGGTCACCCCCGCTCTCTCTCTCTCATGCATGGGCCATAAACCCCCTCCATCTGCGCTGCTCTTCCCTGAGAATCACACCCCGTGCCTGCCCGACACCTCCCTTTCATCCTATTCACTATCGCACCCTCTGACACTCCTCTTCCTCCGTGTCCGATTGTCCAGGCCTTTCCCAGGCTATCACCTAGCCCTGCGGATGCAGTTTAGGGCCCCCTCTGTTAAGAATCACCCCTCTTCAGAGGAGTTACAATAGATCAAGGCCCCCACCCCATGAGATCCGTCACACCACACGCATTCCGGGAATCGGCGGAATGCCCTGCTGTTCCTACCGTCTGATAACGATCCTGTATTGTGATTGGGGAGGGGATTCTCACTGTAAGGGTGTGTGGGAACGGGCCTGAAGCGGAAGATTCCGGGGATGTCTTTCGTACTTCAAAGAACCTTTATTGTAATAAAGAATGTCTTCCTGCCATAAATGCGTGTATAAGAGGCCAGGCCTCAGAGATGCAGTTAGAGCACCTCGAGAAGATTCCCTGTTGGTCTGATCTGATGTGTTCTCCTCCGGAGAGAATAAACCCTTGTTTCCTGCCTTCCAGTCTCCAGCGCCTGCCTCTTCATTGATTAATACTTTGTGGGTTAAGAGGCGACATCGACGGGCAATACTTAAGGTTATTTCGTTCGTTGATTGCCTTCCTGCTTTACAAGTCCAGCCCTTTTTAACATCTATATTTCCCCTCTTATATCGCTGATTGAATCCTATGAAATTGCAACTACTTCTTACGTGGATGACACCCAATTAATCCTCTTTCTTGACAGAGGGCCTACAGGCCCTGAATGGAATTGCCAAAAGAGTCTTTCCAATGTTGTATCATGGATGTAAAATAACCATCTTAAGTGCAATGCATAGAAAATTGAATTCTTCTCTTCTCACAATAGCAAAGAACTTGGGAGTCAAATTTGACACCCATCTGTCTATTCAACCTCTAACGGTGGCGGTGGCGGTAGCTGGGATGTCTTATAACCTGATTGAATCTCTAAAAAAAAGATTTCAATTCCTTCCCTGCACCGCCAGGAAAACCATAGCATTTGCCCTCATTACATTGAGACTCGACTATTGCAACAGCCTCTATGCAGGATGTTCTAAGAAGCTAATTTACAAACTTCAGACTGCCCAACGCACTGCACCTAGACTGGTGCTACAACTCCCCAGACAAAGCCCTGCATCATTCGCTTTAAAAATACTTCACTGGCTTCCTATACATAAAAAAAGAAGAATAGAGAGGCAACAACAAAACAGGTGGTACAAAGGAAGTATCCAACAGATTGTTTATGTACTTTCATAAACGAGTACTAGTCCTTCATTGATGTTCATAGGTTACTTTTATTGCATCCTTCATAAAGTCTCTTGAGAAAGATGAACAATCAACACAGCCAACGCGTTTCGCCCAAGTTGGGCTTCCTCAGGGCAGATATTTGGAACGAAGCAAAAATTGCAGGTAAAGCAATCTTCAGATGACGCATATATGTCTCTGTTTCTAGATTGAAACTTTTCAAAAAAGCGGAGGCATCCAAAGACTTCTTTTTCCACGAGAGAGAACTGCGTTAAAAGGGCATGTATGTAGGCATATAACTGCGATCTACACAGCAAATGTTATACATTTATCAGTGTATTCTCGGTCTCAGGTTTCAGCAAACTATAACTGGTGAGCACTATGATATGTGTCACTATACAGCGTGAACAAAAATTTGTGGCACGTTCCTACATCAGTCTTCCAGTCGCGTTTCTCGCCAACGGAGAAGTCAAAAACCGACACTTAGCACCTTGAGACCCTCATGAGTGAGTGTTTGAGCTTTATAAGAGTGCTGATTGATTAATTGATTGTATAAAAGGATTCAGTTGCATATGTTTTGCTAACAGAGCAGACAAAATATTGCTCTCAGAAGCGTTAGGCAACATACTTTGCGAGGCAGGCAAGCATTTTGACTACCTCTCAAATTTTATATATGTATCCATAACTAAACACAGTTTTCCAAGTTCCCTAATAAAGTAAATATATCTAAAACAAAATAATACATTTAAATTTGAAACAAATCCACATATTGGTGTATATTTTTATGGTAAGTTATTTCATGACTTCCTTGAAGTCTGTATCAGAAAGGAAGTTTGGAGCATCCACACAATGCTACCCACATGCTTCCACACAGCCTTGTTTTCAAACCTACACCTTTCGATCCATATACAACAAAATGGATTCCCAGGATTAGAAAGTTTTACCCTAATACTTGAATTGGGTAGGTTTCTTTCTACGCAACATTGTTTGGAAAATGGAGTTAAACATTAACATGGTGGAAGTATTAAGCATGTTTCAGCTCTGTTTTAAATTTAGCACAATTCATTCACATTCTATTGATGCAAAATTGTTTTCCATTGGTGCATCTGTAAAATAACACTGATGTTACCAGCAGTAGCAGCCGGTATCGGAGTAGAGGGACGGGGCAGAAGGGTGGGTCGACGGAGGCAACAAAAAAAGGAGAAGAAAAACTTACCTGCCGCCTGCAGCCCGCCGCAATGTCAGTCTTCAGCTCCTCTTGTTGCTCCACTGATGGCACAGACTACCACCCTCCCCTGTGGCCAATCCTGAAGATGTTCTCATGTATGGCCTGAGCGCCGAGGATTTGCGCTCCCAGGGAGATTGGGAGCCTGTGTTTTTCTGTCTCCAACCCAGCAACGCAGCTGGGTTTAGGAGAGCTTCAGTGCACATGATGGTTTGGCCGTCTGCGACGGCTGGCAAAACCATCATTTGCACGGGTAGCAGTGCCCACCACTCCCTGTCAGTGCCTATAATGCCCCTAGCCCCACCCCCAAGACTCGGCCTGGAAACAAAATAAAACGGTAATAAACCGGCTTATTTTCGATTTATTTTTATTTATATTAACGCTGCTAATAGGGGGGGCCTAATCTCCTCCACCATAGCGCAGGAGCTGCCACTGGCTGCCAGATTCAGGAAATGGTTGGCTGTGAAGGTGTATAATTGTCCACAAACCTACAGTAGGAAAGGAAACTCAACACTGACACATCTCTTGGGGATGTAGGAGATAGTTTTTCTAATCACTGAAAATGTTTTCCCCAGTGAGAAACAAGTACATGAAAAACAAAATGGTTGATTGTAAAGATGGCTGCCTTTCCATATTGTGGACTTGTACTGTGCGTACAATTTCGAATAGGGAAAATAACAACTTAGAAAAATCTCACATAACATTCCCAATATTGTAACTATAGATACACACCTGCAACTGACACTGCACTATGGTAGCTTCTCAGGTGTGCTACTGGGAATGAATGTGAATTCTCAAAGTGAGTATTATGTGTACAAGTCTAGAGTTTCAAGTATTCTTTGTGAATCTGGTCCGTCGTACAGCACTCCAAAAACTGAACCGTCATGGTCTTTCTGCATCAAGAACCATTGCTGCCGGTAAGTCACCACGCATTTTCATGTTGGTGGCTGCCTTGCACTTCTATTTGTTATAGAGAAAAATCAATCAAGGTGGCCACTCATGAGTGTGGATGCCTATACATGCATCATGAAGCACCAGCAAAAACCATTTGAAGATGGATACACGTTCATGTGCATGCTTCGTAATGCCTGAGCGTTTTTATTAACCTTTTGGCTAGGCCAAAGCAGAGATGCCCCGCACAGCCAATAGCTCTGCATTTACATCTTACAATTAAGACCTCTGGACGCGCATAGGTTCCCTCATGCACAAGGTCTCATGCAACGGAAGATTTAAACTGACGCACTTCAATTTTCTACACCGCACCTACCTAACCCCAGTATCACTGAAACGTATCTCTGAGGATAGGGGCGACAGATGCTCTAGATGTAATGCCGAGAGGGCGGGCTTCCTGCACTTAGCCTGGGACTGCCCTCTGGTTCTGCAATTCTGGGTGGTGGAATGAATAGTTGCAGCCACGGGCCTTCGGATGGCACTCGAACCCCTACATTGTCTGCTTGCACTGGTCCGGAAATCAAAGAAAAACAAACTTACGTATAAATTCCTGCAATTAACGTTGGTGCTAGCCAGGCGCAGGGTGGCAATAACTTGAATGGGGCAGAGGGCCCCAGAGGTGTCCACTTGACGTATGGGAGTGGTCCCTGGTCAAGGAAACTCACATGCAACTCACTTGGAAGGATGAGAAGCTGCAGGACGATTTAATGGCCTGGTGTGTAATGTGTGTCAGGACTGGCAGCAGAGGAGATTTCCTCACATGGCACAACTGAAATTGGGAGCAGTGGGCTGGACACACCCGTTAGTTTTGGGTCTGATGGGGAACAGGCTGGTGGACCCCAGTGATATTCTTCACCTGTATCAGCGCCATGCCTGGTTCCTTTCTCACAGTACTATTATAGTATGCTTTTGTATCCCTTCCCATGAGTCTGTTCCCTCACTAATGCCAAACCAAAAGGGAGAAGCGTAGAGGTACTGATAGAATCACCCTCCAAAGAAAGACTTTTTTAACCACAGAGATTCTATCAAGAAAAAGACTAGGTAGTAGCTAATGCTCTACCACACAACCCCTTCTTAATGTTCCCAGCTAGAGAAGCTAATAACATTGTTTTTTTCTACTAAGCCAGGGAATTTTTAACTTTTTCCATTTTTTTCACTTTTTGCACACTCACTAGTGTTAGGTCCCTACACCTTCACTGATACCTATACACCTACACATAGCCTCTGTCACATCTTAGTGCTCCCGCGTATTTCGTCTGGTCGTAGCACGCCCCGTCCCGTTATAGGGGCGGGAAGACCCCTATGATGAAGCATGACTCTACCTGGTTTTTTAGAGTGTGAGGGGTATTTTTAAAAGCACATTGTGCTCCCATCTTTCCATGTGTAAGAGAGAGCCTAGCACCCTTTCAGAAACGGCAAAAATTATAAAAATTATCACTTTTTCACTTTTTCTTGATAGAATCTCTGTGGTTAAAAAAAAAAACCCTCACTAATGCCGCCTGTAGTCCTAAGTGCCACTAATGAGGTTGTCAATCTGCGTACATACACTGATTGGATGCCAGTTGTGTGTTATTGTTTATAATGTATAAACTGAAAAATAAAGTTAAAAAAAAAATTAGACCTCTTGGCTTTGCCAAAGCTTATTTTTGAGTACACAATTTGTCTCCAGTCTGGCACTGTCCTGGCTGTGTTGAGTGCTACAATACATTTTGAGCCTATCAGCCAGATAGTCAGAACTGGCAGTCCTGATGTATTTGTAAACAATGCAGCTTGTCTTGAAAATGGTGTGGTGATGGTAGGGTTCAGTGTTCCATCAGGGATGAGTGATATGGTCACATTACTTCATGTGCTTGATAAGGCATGTTGCTTCCGGTGCGCTGCAGGGGTGGGGGGCTGGTTTGGGGCCCGTGGGGGCCGTTTTTGTTTCAGGGCCGTTTTTACAGCATAGCTCCAAAATCGGCCCTGTAACAAAATCGGCCGAAAACCAGCCCTTGCAAAGAGCTCGGCGGCACTCACAACCCCCCAGGGGAAGGGGCAGCTGAGCACTTTGCCAGGGCCGGTTTTGGTTCCCAGTCCGGCCCTGCTTCTTGCATAGTAACTTTCAGGGGGACCTTGGTGGCCTCAGGTAGGTAGTCAGGCAGGAGACTGACATCATCCAGATGTGAGAGAACAAGGCCTTTGATTGCAGAGGAACCACTTCTGAATTCCCTTTATGGTGAAATGGTTTGACTTTCAAAAGTCTATCAACCATTTCCATGAGTCCCACTAAGAGACAGGATTTTCCCCGGTAAGTAGACCAGTAGAAGAGAGCAGTTTGTCGAACCGTGCTTTGATTGATGAATCAGTTTCTCGCTCTTCCAAAGTTTGACACCATCCCCACACATATACTTTATGTTCCATCCCAATTGTATGTTTCCAATTCTTTTTCTATCTCAAGTAACGCATTTTGCACACACACGCTCTTTTGTAAATTTGGCCATATGTAAAAGTGGTTCTTACCAGTTTGTGTTTAATCAGATTACAAATAAAATTAAGGTAATGAAATACAGGTTTAGCTCGACACCATGTTTGCATTTTACTGCAACCCATGCACACCCTAATCTAAGGGCCATATTTATGAAACTTTGGTTTTGCTATTCTCAAATAGCGATTTTTAGAGAATTGCTATTTGAGAATTGCAAAACGCTATGTATGTAGGATTTGCAAATAATTTTGCGAATCCTGTTATGTTATGTTATGTTAAAAAAATTTGTAGGGCGCAGCTAACACCATTAGGTTTCTTGGCGCCAGAAAGAAGAGAGCAGATGAAGAGGCAACAGAGGACGTTATTGGTAGGATTCAGTGAAAAGAAAAGTTTTGAGAGAGGATCGGAATTTGGGATACAAAGTGGACAGTCTGAGGGGCAGGGGGAGAGAATTCCAGAGAGTGGGGGCCAGATAGGAAAACTTAAGCCCACCGTGTTTCTTCCTCTTGTATCTGGGAGTGGATAACAGGGCCAGTTGGGAAGACCGGAGAGTGCGAGGGGGAACATAGGGTTGGAGGAGGGTAGAAATGAAGTGGGGGCCCTGGCCGGCAAGGGCCTTGAAAATGGTGCAGCCCAACTTGAACCTGCAGCGGGCGGCCACCGGGAGCCAATGGAGGCTCTTCAGAAGGGGACGAACATGCTGATCTCTTGGGAGGGAGTGTATCAGACGGGCAGCCTGATTCTGAATGAGCTGGAGCCGCCTGAGCTGGTAGGCTGGAATGCCAACGTAAAGTGCGTTGGCATAATCAAGCCTTGATATCACTAGCGCTAGCAGAGCTAGGGTAAGGGCCTCGACAGTGAGTAGCCGGGAGATTTTCCTAATTTTCCTCAGTTGGAAATGACTGGAGGAGACTACCGCACTGATCTGGGGCGTCATGGAAAGGTCACTGCTGATGACGACTCCCAGACTTTTGGCACGGTTGGCGGGGCAAGGTGGGCTGCCGAGGCTGACCGGCCAGAAGGAGGAGTCCCAAGGGTTGGAAGGGCCACCGACAAGAACCAGCTCGGTCTTGTCGGGGTTGAGCTTCAGATGGTTTGAGCTCATCCAATTGCTGATAAAGCAGAGGGTGTTTTGAAAAGTAGAGATGGAGTCAGCAGAGGAATCGATGTTAAAGATCAGTTGTATGTCATCAGCGTAGTTAAACGCTGTGACATTGAACTGCCGGAGGGCACGGATAAGTGGGGAGAGATACAAATTAAAGAGGAGGGGGGACAGGGAAGAACCTTGCGGGACACCACAGGTAAGTTTGACCTGAGAAGCAGAGAACTGGGATAGTCTGACAGCTTGGTGGCGATGAGTCAGAAAGGAGCGGACCCAGTCCAGGGCGGTATCCTGGATGCCAGCCTCCCTGACACGGTCGACCAAAATATCATGGTCGACCGTGTCAAAGGCGGCCGACAGGTCCAGGAGAACCAGGGCCTGACAGGTGTTTCCGTCCGCTCCCCTGCGCAGTTCCTCCATGACAGAAAGGATGACGGCTTCTGTGGAATGCGCGGGTCTAAATCCAGCCTGCTGGGGGTCCAGAACACCGGAATCTTCCACAAAGGAGCTAAGAATCTGAGTGACGTGCGATTCTAGAACTTTGCTAAGGAAGGGGAGAAGGGAGATTGGGCGATAGTTGCTCATGATGGAGGGGTCTGCCGAGGGTTTCTTCAAGATAGCGACCACCTCAGCCTGTTTAAAGGGACCGGGAACCTCCCCCCTGGTCAGCGAGTTGTTCAAAAGAGCGAGGGGGGGGTCCGGGCAAGAGGTGAAGGCTTCTCGGAGGACCGAGGGAGGGCAACAATCGCTGGGAGAGCCAGAGGAAACTTTATGTAGGAGTGACAAAAAGTTTTCCTTTGAGATGAGAGGGATGTGAGCAAGAGTGTGGGTGTGAGAATAGCTAGGAACACCAAAGAAAGTGGGAGCCGGTGGAGAAGTGGAAATGCTGGTTTTAATTTTGATGATTTTCTCAATAAAAAATTGGTTAAGGGAGTCGCACAGGGATTGGGAAGGGAGGGGGGCTAGGGCAACTCTTTCCGGGTTAGATAGTTCATCCACTATGGAGAAGATATCTTTAGATTTATTGGAGGAGTTCATAATTTTGCAGGAAAAGTAGCAGGATTTGGCCGCAGTGATTGATTTCTTATACTCCTTGAGCCGGAGTGAGAAAAGCTCTTTAGATGCGGGAGAATAATCCCGACGCCAGTGTCTCTCTGCTTGGCGAAGACTGAGTTTGAGCGCACTAAGCTCGGCGGTAAACCACTTTTGGGCATCGTGCCTACGCCTAGTCTTGATGAGTTTTAGAGGTGCCACAGAGTCGGCCGCATTAGTAAGCCAAAGTGTGAGGGTTTTGGACTGAGGATCGGTGGGAGTGTTGGGTCCAGTGATGGGTGGGGACGAGGAACTGAGAAGAGCAGTAAATTTATTAAGATCCGCTTTTTTCCAGTTACGTGCCAGGAAATTGGATTGGCAGGCAACAGTAGGAGGGAGGGACAAAGCTAAGGAGAAGGTAATGAGGTGATGATCTGACCAGAGACAGGGAGTGACAAGGGGAGCAGAGATGACAAGAGAGGAGGTCCAGACTTGATCTAAGGTATGGCCTTTTACATGCGTAGGTACATGTATGTGTTGGGTACAGTTAAGACTCAGCATAAGATCAGAAAAGGCACGTGAGTCAGGAGTTTCGTGGGTATCTGCCGGCCAGTAATTAAAGTCGCCTAGGACTAGCACGTTGGAATTGCTGATGGTAAGCTGGGTGATCAAATTGCCGAACTGAATAGAGAAGTCAGGCATGGATTGAGGGGGGCGGTAGATCAGCACACATATGAGCGAACTCCCGGGCTGTTCCAGTCTTAGTGCAAGGCAGTCTGTAGAAGAAATACTGGGGAAGGGCACTGGGGAGAACCTGAGAGGGTGTCTGATGATGGCAGCGACCCCACCGCCCGTCTTGCCAGCAGGGCGATTAGTCTGGAGAATATAGTAACCTAGGGGGATGGCTGCCAAAATGTCTGGGGACGAATCATCAGTAAGCCAGGTCTCAGTCAAGAGCAAAACGTCTGGCTGTTCTGTATCCAGAAGATGGAATATTTCTGATTGGTGCCGCACCAAGGAGCGGGTGTTGAGATACACCAAGGACAATGGGGGGGAAGAGGG
The DNA here is from genome assembly GCF_964263255.1 of Lissotriton vulgaris. NCBI lineage: Eukaryota > Metazoa > Chordata > Amphibia > Caudata > Salamandridae > Lissotriton > Lissotriton vulgaris. The sequence goes on from NC_141685.1 coordinate 1,605,109,462, forward strand.
GCCTGAAGGTGATGGAGTCCGGGCCAAGGATTGCAGGGGGGAAGTATATTGGTCGGGAACGGAGGGGAGGATTTCCGGAAAAGTAGTTCTAATCGTGAACAGGTTGTGGAGAAGCAGTTTAGGGACGGAAGAGGGGGGAGGAAGGGTGGGATCGTGGGCAGAGACAAGAGCTGTGCGGGTATAGGTACATATTCCTTAATTGTGAATCGCAAATTGCAATTCGACTAGAGGTCCATAGGAATGAATGGGAAGACATTCTCAATTTGCGATTCTCAATTAGAGAATCGCAAATTGAGAATGCAATTTCAAGCGTGCCAGGGTGTCAAAAGGATACCCTGTTGCACCCCTGAAATGTGCATGTGTGCACATGTGGCTCACATTCATGCCCTAAGGGAATGTATGTGTACATGCCCTAAGGGCATTTATGTGTGCCACATGGCACTTTGAAAAATGAAAAAAAGTGCATTTTTAAAAGAAATCGCAAATTACCACCAATTTGAAGTTGGTGGCCATTTGCAATTCCTTAAGGCAAAAATGCACTTTTTCTGTGCTTCTTGCATTGCATTTAAGGATTAGCAAGTTGCGATTCCTTAAATGCAATCGCAAAATAAGGATTTGCAAATTTTGCGATTCCTTATTTTGCGAGGCAGTTTTGCTTTCATACATACCACTGAGCCTAAATTGCGATCGCAAACGCCAAAGTTTTCGCTTGCGATCGTAATTTAGAATGATAAATATGGCCCCAATATCAAAATCCCTAGTTGCGAATCTCAAAATGCAAATTTTTGCGATTCTCATTTTGAGATTTGCAAATTGGGATCTAAACTAAAAATCGCTCACGATTTCCGATTTCATAAAAAACGCAAAAAATTCTCAGAAATTCGCTTTGCAATTTCTTAATTGCGAAATTCGAAAATTTGGAAATCGCAAAAAACGGGAATCTGCATTACAGGTTCAGCCTGATGACATCACACCCAGGAATTGGGAGTGATTTGCTGCACCTGATTGCCTGAGCCACAGTTAGAGGCTGTTTGGAGAGTGAGAGGAGTGAGCACAGCAGAGGAACATCCACAATGGAGTACCAGAATCAACATGAGGGCAAGGAGGGAGAGAAAAGGAAGAGGAAGCACAAATTCAGTGACAAGGAGTAGGAGGTGCTCATTGAGGAGATGGTGTGCAGCCATGAGCTCCTCTTTGGAAAGATGGCACCCCGGGTCCCTGAGTCCAGGAAAAGGAAGATCTGGCTGGACATCCAGCAAAAAGTTAATGCTGTTGGTGTGACCCATCGCACGGTGGATGAATTAGGAAAAAGATGGTAAGTCATGCAGCAAAGGCCGAAGGAGAGGGTGGCAGCCAGGCTGAAGGAGGCCAACAAGACCGGGGGAGGAGCATCCACAGCAACCGACCCAACACCCCATGAGGAGCTGGTGGAGTCAACCCTCCTGCCTGAGAGCGTCAGTGATGTGGCTGACATAGACAGCTCCGACCCTGCAACCAGCAGCCAAGGTAAGGTGCATGCCAAATATAGCAGCACACATTCCCATCCCATCCACACAGTCAGGAATGCACCATACCCAAACAACACATGTCACTCCGGTCCACTTCTTATAGCACACCCAGCAATGCATCATGGGAAATGTAGTCAGATGCATGGCAGTTTGTCCATGAGACAGCAACTTAAATGCAACATGTGAATCAATGAAAAAGGGAAAAGAGAGTGTCAGGAGTTAGCCAATACAAATTGTAAAAACTTTATTGAGTGCAAAATGCAGACATTGTGACAAACTCGTGAATCCCCCTTTACATCCGCAGCACAATCCAGGACACTGAAAGACAGTGCAGAGAGCGAGGATTTTGGAAATCCTGAAGACCAGGCTGATGATGGGGAATCAAGCGACTATACAGAGCCCACACCAATCACACGCAGGAAGCGCACATTTGTGCCCCCACTGCCCCCGTTGGAGGATGACACAGAGGTCACAGGGGAGGAGAATGAACAAGCAGAGACAAGGCAGGGTGTCTCACACATGCATGAACAGCACACCCCCAACTGAGGGACACAGCGCTGCCACAGTAAAAGGTCCCACAGTCTTCGCAGGTCTGGAGAACAGCATGCTGCAGGAACAGCGCCTGCAACAAAAATCATTGAGGTCAATAAATAGGCAGCACCGCAAATTAAACAGAAATCAGCGCAAGATGGGGGAGGGCATCATGACCATGGCAGGTGCCATACGTGACCTGTGTGTGACATTGAACCGTGACTAAGCAGCCAGATACAGGGCTGCTTAACATTCTAACGCCTGTCTGCACAGCTACACCAAGGCGGTGAAACGCCTGTTCACCACCACAAGCAACTTGACCAGTCGCAGCAAAAGCATGCACGTAAAAATGCCAACTGCTGCTATGACATCACAAGAGGCCTGGCCCAGGTCACCAGTGCTTTAGAACAGATGCAGATGGAAAACACAGGTGTCACAGCACTCATGGTCTCAGGGGAGAGTGAGAAGACATCGAGCAGGAGTGGCTACACACCAACAGATACAAGAAGGCGCAGCGGCAGACAGGGTGCAGCACCTAGGCACTCAGCCAGGAGAACGGCCAGCAGCAGTCCGTCACTGAAGGAGGTGAACTGCACAATAAAAGTCATACCAATGGGTGATGCAACCCATCCCTACAAAGTCCACTGATTTTTAGGACTACCTGCACTGTGGACATCACATGTGCTGTGGACAGCAACAGTCATTATGTTTGTCAGACTGTGTGACAACCTTTCATCCTGCTATTTAAGGTATGAATAAACACAGAACTGGTTAAAATAATGATATTGCCTCATGTTATCCTTACTCACCTAGAAGTAGTTCTGTGTGATCTCAGCCCGACTCTGACGTCGGGCAGCTGCCCCAACTCCAGATGCTGGTCTGCCATAGGGACCTGGGTCATCATCGTCTGATGTATCTGTGTAAGTAACATCAATTGGGGTGCCTTTTTTCATTGCCATGTTGTGGAGCATTGCACAGCTTGCCACAATTTTGCAGCAGGTCTCAGGGCTGTATTGGAGTGCTCCTCCATTTTTATGCAGGCACCGGAACCGGCGTTTTAGGATCCCAAACATATGCTCTATGACACAGCGCGTAGATCTGTGTGCCCCATTGAATCTCCTCTCCCTTGCATTGGCTGGATCCAGATACGGGGTCAGGATGAAGTCCAGCACTGCAAAGGCACTGTCACCTGCAGGGATAGAAACAATAGATGAGTCACTGTCCCCCCCTCACACAATGTACTGTATGGATGGATGTGTGCCATGCATTTACCTAGCAGGTAGCCCTCACCAAATTCGCCAGCACTCAGACGTCTGTGTATACCACTGTGTCTAAAGATGAAAGAGTTGTGAGTACTGCCTGGGTATTTAGCTACAATGTCATTGATGATATTCTTGGCATTGCACACAACCTGTATATTCAGGTAATGGTAGCATTTACATTTTCTAAAGACATATTCATTTGTTGATGGGGGGTGAGGGCCACATGGGTCCCATCTATGCAGCCAATGACATGGGGGAAACATGCAATCTGGTAGAAGTCCAGTTTGGTTTGCTGTAATGCCTGTTGTGTGCTGGGGATGTGTGTGTGATTTGGCAGCCTCTGTAGCATTGCATCTAAGAAGGCATGGAAGAAGCGCGATAGGGCACTCTTTGAGAACCCACCAGCCGCTGCTATCACCCCTTGAAAACTCCCTGAGGCCAGGAGGTGCAGGGAGCAAAGGACCTGCACATGGGTGGGAATTGTTTGGGTCCTGAATTTGGGTGTTCCAGATAGGGTTTCAGCTCATTAATCAGGTCTAAAATGGTCTTTGGGTCCAGCCTGTACTTCTCATGAATCTCCTCTTCAGTCTGCTGGAACAGAGTGGCGCGCAGTCTGAAGATACATTTTTGTCGCATTCCCCTCTGTGCTACTGCCCGAATTTGCAGCCTCCTGGCTATTACATAAAGTGATGCATTGTGGGCTGGTTTAAGTAGCTTGTTCCTGGTTACCACCTGCATGTACTTGGTGGTAATTGCGAGTTGCTAATTTGCGAATTTTCATTTTTCGCAAATTGCGAGTTTTTCATATATTTCTTTGCGATTTCTAAAACTGAGATTTCTCAATTAGCGATTTTCACAAACTGGAAAGACGCAGATTGGGAATTCGCACAGTAATTGGCAGAATTGTTGCCTCGCACATTCAGGAATCGCTAACTTAGCGATTCCTTAATATTGCGATACGAAGATGTTTCATACATTGCGTTTTGCGATTTTCTACTTGCTTTAATGCGATTTGCAGTGTTTGTGAATAAAAAATTGTTTTTATTACATATCCCCCCAAATGCTTCCACAAATCTTTCACACACTTTGCAAACAAGCACTTCCTCATTTGGCACATTGTTTTTGATAAGTCACGTGGCAAAAACAAACTTATTATGATGGTGTAAGTTACATTTTGTAACTTATGCGTAAGAAGGAAACAGTGTACTCTCTATCCCAGTGTTAAAAACGATTTCAATTAAACCTGACCCTGGAACTGCGAGGCATTTTTTCCTGTCATCTGTAAATCGTGCATTCCTCGTGAGGGAATGTGTTTGCTTTAATACATATTAACCTTCACAAATGTTCGGAAGAGATGAAGTAGGCCGGAAGTACAATGGCAGAAATTTCGAAGAAACCGGAGGCGGCCAATTAGTGCAGGTTTTGTATTGGATGCGGTTCACAAATACAGAAAAATGCATTTGCAGAAAAAATTCTCATGCTTCGTAACCAACTGGAAATGAAGCATATCACAAGGACTATCCTACCAGCAAACTAATCACCAGCCGTCCCCTACATGTGGACAAAGTTGTAATTATACATTCCATGTTTGTTTTGTCTTGAAAGACATGTGACGTTCAAAATATGATGTAATCTACGTTCGAACTGTAAAATAAGTGATTGCACATGTCGTGAAGGTTTCAGCATGCTCCGCAACCTGTGCAAACACAGACCTCTAATATTTTCCTCTTTGCATCCCCGAATTGAAAACATGACACAAATGGCTCTAGTTATGGACTGTTCTGCATTCACTTCCATTTAAATATTCTTGATGCAAATATGGATGCGAGTTTGCCTTAAAATGTCCCTCTGGCCAGAAAATTTGCATCAGCGGCTTGAAAAAACACGCACACAATTAAAAAGTCAAAACAGGTAGACCCAAGTTTGTGATTTAAGCACAATGTCGTACCGGCCAACTTTTCGCCAATGCAAACTATTTTCCCCAAATATCAATACACTTTTGTGATTGGAAAGACTTGTGTGGTATCTGCTTCCCCTCTTCTTTCATTCTCCCTGTCTAAGTAAAGGTGTCTCCCTGGCATGGCATACTAATGGTGTCTAATTCTAGAAGGCGGAAAGACTTAAAGGAGAACCGGCTGAGGTTTATGGAAATAAAGCTGGTGACCTAGTTGTGGCTTGGGTGCCTAATCAATAAATCATCTCCTCATTTGATTTCCCTATATTTATTGGAGAGGATTACACAATTTCCGTGACTCCTAAGGTGCACTTTGACTTCATTACCTTCATTACTGATCGGGTGCAGTGCACCCAGTTAATGGCACATCATGGAGTGTGAGCCGTCACCTGTCCCTCGACTCCCACCCCGCCCCACCACCCCATCTCAGACCAAATAGAATATGTGATGTTTCTTACAAGAATTCCTAAGGAACCATTGTTTCAATTACCAGTTCTACTTACCTTATGCCCCTTATTATGAGTAGAGAGTGCCCTTTTTTTTCCTTCTAATATCAGTCACTTACAGGCATGTCACTGTGTGCTCACAGTGGGCTGCAGTCAACAAGAGGTAAGCGTACTTCCCTATCCAAGCATCAACTACAGGAATAACGCCTGGAGCACCACTGTACAACATAGTTTGCGATGACATACCTAGCCTATACCTAATAATGAGGAAACCAACTGTTCTGCGATGGGAAAGCAAGGCCTGTGCTTTTTTATCAATGGTGCCTGAGCTCTCACAATGCTCATAGAAAATGATACAATAAGTAAGAGCCGTCAGAATTGTACTTTGCACAACTTTTTATAGTTTTGTCAGAGCAGGATGGCGATTATCAGAGAAAATGTGTAAGGGTTAAATGTAACAAAGCAACAAAATAATACAATTAAGAAAACAAAAAAAACTACTTTAAATTAAAAGAGAACAATCCCAGTAGCAAAATAAAACCAACCTCGAGGAAATCAGTGGATGTAAAAGGTTGGAGGTCAAATGGCACATTCAAAAAAGATTTAAACATCCTTGTGTAAGATGACGTAAATAATTAATTTACTCTCTTAATTTCTATGCAGGTAAGTACTTAATCAATAATAACTCAATCAGAAGGAAAGAAAACAGAGTCCGTGGTGTTAGAGTTTCTAAGGGTTTTATTCCTCATAAAGGAATCAGGATATCATGTTCTGACCACCACAGGGGTGTCAGAAGGGATAGATGAGCGCGCTCTCGTTTATTGACATTACATAGCTTATATACTTGATTTACATCATATGTTTCAATGTGAGAGGCGTAACAGCTGAGAGAAGACAAGATAACAGTATACACGTGGTACCAATACATCATCAAGAGGCGTAAACTAGGCGTGAACTAGAGGTGTATGCTAGAAACGTCACTGACAGGTGACGCAAGTGGGTGGCACCAAGGGGTGGTGCTAACAGAATGTTGCAATGTCAGCAGAAATCGGAAGCTTGGATGCGCGCGCAGCTGCATGACGTGTGACTGACGGGGTGCAGGGGTCTTGACATTTACACTGACGGAAAGAGACAGAAGTCTGGCATGTCAGATCAACTTGTACTTCTATCATATCTGATATCTGATGTTTAGGAACTATACTATCTGGGCGGAAAGGTCTCTAGGGTAGAAGCTATTCTATGCTAACTGTGGATGCGTGTATAAGCGCCTGAGTGTCTACATGTGAAGCGTGGGGGCACGGGGCCTTCCATGGAAGCATGGCAACGGAGGCTACGAATTACTTGTATTAAGACAGATCGGCCCTTTGGCTCTGCAGCTGGAAAGGATGTTTACAGGATCTAGTAGGCAGGAATGTATTCTCGGGGAGCGGAACAGATAACTCGAAGGTTATAGTCAGTCTTGGCAGAAAGCAGGCTTGAGCTGAGCGCGAGGGGCCGCGCTGAATGTAGGACATAGTTCATGAGTACAGAGGTAGCCTGGGCAGAGCCTGGGCAGAGCCAGGAGCCACAAAAGAGGTTCAGATGGCAGGAATTCAGGGCCTATTCTGGCTAGAGCAGGAAAAAGTGAAAAGTGTACTACAAAAAGACGTTGGCATAGCATACTTAGGAACGGACTATATAATCCATTCATGGTGCGTCTGAAAGAGGACAAGTTGACGGTGGACGCAAATGTATTTGCGTCTTCATAGCTGGCACAGGAGGGAAGTTACATGCACTTTAAGCTGGTACATGGAGTCGGTGGGGTACGCGCTAGGGAACACAACATGGCCAAAATTTAATTTTCCTCAAAGAAAATAATTGTGTAATAGAAAAACAATCATAATATATCTGTGTCCTCCGAAAATCTGACGGAGAGCTACCCACCCCAAGTTTCCATCCCATCGGTGTGCCTACTTAATGTGGTTGGCATTCAAAAAGCTGTCTACCTTCAGATTGGCTGGTGTAAGACAATGTCAAGCTAAACCTGGAGGTTTATCTAGCAGCAATCCATGGGTTTGGAAACACTGTATTGGAGCCCATGTTGAGTGCTGGGCATCAGATTGTAAAAGCTGTGAGCAGGACCAGAGGATAAAGGGAGACGGGCCAGTGAGCACTTGTGGCTGGATTTAGCGTATACGTTGGTCAAGGTCAACATTTCCATGCCTGACCATAGAAGCTCAACACAGACCAACAGAATGATTTTGATGAAAAGTACAGAGTAGGTTAAGGATTTGTGGCTATCTGATGCAGTGGTGTAGCAAGGCCTTTTGCCGCCTGTGGCGGTCCCAGTGTTTTCAGCAGCCTTAAGAGCAGGGGTGGGGATGTGCTGGAGATTCCTGCCTTTGCCTCCTTGTGACAGCCACAGTTAAGAGTTGGGGAGAGGCAGCCGCCCCCAAAACTCGTGCCACCCCCCGTGCTATGCCACTGATCCGATGAAGTCACAAGTACTTCATCTTACTGCTCCAGGGTCACCCAAACCTATGTAATCCACAAAGAGGAGTGTTTGTCGTGCAAAAATGCTAATTGTGTCCTAAAACAAGGTTTTAAAGGAAAAGCTTTGTCTCAAAACAATGTTAGGAGCTCTCCTAGACTGGCTGTAATGGCCAATGAGTGCAGTTAGAGGCCACCCCTACCTCCCTAAAATTGGATGCTTTTCCTAATAGCCTTCCCAGTTGTGCACTAGTTAACTATCACTCCTGCAACTGGGCAATTATAAATTGTTTAATATTCCATGCTTTCTAAAGGTAAATTGCCAAGCTGGCGAGCACATGTCCCCCAATGTGCCAAAAACCAAATAGTCCTGCAGAATTTACTCTATCAACCCTTTGGACAAACGCTCATTTACAAATATTCAAGTTGGAGGCACTGGCAGTCCTTCTAGTTTACCCCAACAGGCAGCCAGGGTTATTCTTAGCACTGCAGGAAACAGCGGTTTCTGTTCCACTTAATGTCAAAATTGCTCTAAAGGCTCAAACCACAGAGCATAGGATCTTAGCATGTGATTATCTCGTCCTCCATAAATATCCTGAATAAATCCTACACTAATTCCAATTTCCCACGTTCTCACTTTTCTTAACATTATGGTGTGATTCCTGCACAGGACAATCATCTAGGATATGTCGTTGCTGAAATAGGACAGATGAAAATGATTTCTCCAGGGGATAAAAATCTATTTCTCCCTGGTTTTATCAATTGCGGATCTATTCAGCTATTCCACTTTAAAGTCGTCTCAGCATGTTCCCTTAACACTCCCAACATGAAAATTGACAGAGCAATGAATTAGAATGTCTGAGTGAAACTTCCAGATGAAAGGGCAATGGTGATAGCAGCCTTTTCCCCTACCTGAAAGCCTGGGACATCTATTCTTACCTTTCCCCTGGGTACTGTGCAGTCAGTTTGAAGTCTGTGTCAAATGGTCAGCAGAGGCTATTTGCTCGTTCTTCTGCTTACTAGATCCAGAGCTGTGATTGCTTCATTAATTATTCCTGGCTGGATAAGGAATGCATTGTACATCTTCCATGAAAAGAAAAGTAGAGGCAAGAAGTGATAATCAAAGTCTGTGTTCACATTGATCTTCAGATTGCCCTAAAAAAACTTATACCCACTGTATCACCGTTCACAACATTTAAAGGTGAGTGTGTGTATACATACATACATATATACAAATATAAACATATCTATATTACCTACTAGCGGTCGCCAGTAGGTAGTTATAGTTAGGACCTAGTTACTATAGGAAAATGGCAACATTGTATTCCCAATAACTTTGGCGCCGATTGACAAATCTTCCCGAAATTTTCAAAACTAATTCTTTGTTGAAATCAGCTCCTGTGTTGAAAGTTAGGCGTTGATTCGTCAAGGGGGGCTGAGAAAAAGGGGGGTCCCAAAATGTGTTTTTTCATTGTTAATTTCCATGGGAAGCTTTAGACAAGGCTACAGGACAAACGGTGGAACGGAATTACCCCACATTTTGCAGGTAGAAGGGTCTTGGTCTTTTGTTTATTTGGTGTAAATCCATTCAGTACTTTTTGAGAAATATCTAAATTTACAGATATCGATATTTGGGAATTCTGCCATCTGATTGGCTGAGGCGTTACGAGCATGAGCTTGCTGCTGGTTGGTTGCAAGCGGTGCGAATGGTTGCACCTAGGAAGTGTTGGCTGCCATTTTGTGGCTCGGTTGAAGCGAGTAAGGGGAAAAAAGGGAGAAAAAAGTGGGAAAGAGTAGGGTAGGAGCGCTGTGAGGTTTGTAGGGTGGTTAGGGTGCTAAAGAGGGAGTGTGAAGCGAAGTATTACCCCTACTGGTGTGAAAGTGCTGTTTTGCCCACTGTGAGATGGTGCCGAGGTGAGGTGCCGGTACACTCTTGGATGAAACCGTGCGCTTAAACTGTGAGCTGGGTGGTCTGTAGCATACTGGCAGAACCAAAGTATTTCCCCTTACTTGTGTGAAAGTGCTGTTTTGTCTAGAGTGAGATGGTGTAGAGGTGAGGTACCGCTAAACTCAGGGATGAAACTGTGCACCTAAACTGTGAGCTAAGTTCTGTAAACTGATGTGCTCTGGGTGGTGTAGCATACTGGCGGAAGTGCAGTATTTACCCCTACCTGTGTGAAAGTGCTGTTTTGCCCACTGTGAGATGGAGTGGAGGTGAGGTGCCAGTACACTCGGGGATGAAAGCGTGTGCCTAAGCTGTGAGTTGAGTGCTCTGCAGTGTACTGGAAGAAGCGAAGTATTTACCCTTACCGGTGTGAAAGTGCTGTTTTGTCTAGAGTGAGATGGTGCAGAGGTGAGGTACCGCTAAATTCAGGGATGAAACCGTGCGTCAAAACTGTGAGCTGGGTGCAGTAAACTGATGTGCTCTGGGGGCTGCAGCACAGTGGGCGCTGTAGCATATCTGTGTAGGTGGTGTTAGTAAGCGTTTAGCAGGTGTGGGAAGCAAAGTACTTAGTGGTACCTGTATGAAGACTCAGGGATAAAACTGTGAGTGTAAGCTGTGAGTTTATTGCTGTGAAGTTATGTGTTGTGGGCGCTGTAGGATACTGGCCGCTGTAGCATACCTGTGTAAGTAGTGTTAGTGTGCATTTATTCTATACAGGGAGTGGGAAACTAACTACTCATCCCTATTGGTCTGAATATTCGAATGTAGTGTTTTAGGAAGCAGGAATAAAGGAATAATCATGAAGAATATAATGCAGAATGTTTCAATGCTAGAGAAGAAAAATGGTAAAAAGAGTTGTGCCTAAGAAAGTGGTTGTGTGTAATAAAGGGATGGAGTTTGAAACTTATATGGAAAGTGTCTTTATTTAAGTGCCATAACTGGACCCGCTGGTACAAGAGCTAGGGTATCCAGCTGATCCAAAGTTGAACCACTTCTGCTGTATTGAAACGTAAGCTCCGGAATCGGTGAATTGTATATTACATGTTACAGTTGCATGTGAAATAAACAATAGACATTACACTTGAATGACTCTACATTCTATAAGTAAAATAAAGGTAGTATACGATTACCACATGTATAGTTTAAGAAAAGAAAGAAATAAAAAAGAAATTGCAAAATGTAGTCATCAAACTTTTTAGGTACCTTGGCAGTGCTTTTTTGGAACAGAAAATTATCAACAGTAGAATAGTTAGCAATCTGTTGTACAGTAGATTCAATGTGGTGTGTGTCAGAATTGGTACTAGTTGTACCCACATTGGAACTTTGAGGATGAATACAAACATTCCGCTTCTGAGAAGCATATTCAGTACCTTTGTAGTCAAACTGTACATTATTGTCTTCAGCTGTTTCAAAAAACATTCTTGTGTAGAGAGCTAAGGCATCGAGCTGAGACAAACTCCAATCACTTCTGCTGTAGTCAAATCGAAGCTCCTGCATCAGTGAATTGCACATTATATGTTACAGTTCTATGTGACCTACAGAATAGTTATTAGACATGAATAAATCCATTGTATAATGAAAATAAAGGTAGTTTACGATTACCACACTGTGTCAACCAGTTCCTAAACAAAGTCGTCTTTTTACATTTTTATCGTGAGGTTTTGAGCAGAGGCTGACTTTGAGTAAACTTGTGTGAAAGGGCTTTGTGAAGAACAGGCAGGCAGAGAGGTGTGTCCACAAAGAACAGACGTGGTTTCTAAATGGGTGTCAGGTTTAGGTTAATTTTGGAAGTAAATAGCGTATTTGCATTGGCCATACATCACCGATTCCTGGTTAGAGTGGAGACGTAAGGGGCAATAATGAAGATAGAGTTCAAATGTCTGAGTATACTTAGAAAGTAGTTATATCAAAGTAGTAGGATTGAAGTGTATTATAAAAAATTTAAAGTAAAAAGTAAAAAAAGATGGAAAAAAATCCATTCAAGAATAATGTGAGTTTCTTAAAAGTCTTGGAGATTCCTGTCCAAAAGTCCTTCAGCGGCTTGAGATGCGTAATGTTCGTAGAGGCTATTGTTTCCATCGTGTGAGAAAAGCGAAGCGATCCAATTCATATCCTCGAAGGGACAGTAATGTTCCTGGAATGTTGGAGCGATAAAAGAACGGGCAGGCAATCTGCGATGTTGTGAAAGGTTGCACGTTGCAGGAGATCTTTCGCGGCTGCGCAGAAATCCCATTCCGCTGTGATTCCTTTTTGCATTGTATTCGCCATTTCTCCGCTGCCAGAACAATCACGTTCATGGTTTTCAAGATACTCCATTACCTGCTGGATATCGGGAGCGATTGTTGAGATGTTGGCAAGGCATTCATCCATTCGCCAGTTAAATGGGAAAGTTTTGCAATCAAACGATTGTTGTACGCATATTGCATAAGTGTAGGTAAATGTTACGTTGTAGCTAGCTTCGATATTAGATAGAGGCAGGTAGCCGAAACGTTTTTCAGTTTTTTTACAGTATTGATGTAGCTTGGTGTACAGGCATATTCTGTCGGACATAGTTGTTACCATAGAGAGCGTAGCCATTTCTAGAAGTAGAATTAGTAGTATGATGGCCGCAAAGCGGGCGAGAGTTATAGGCACTGTTCCTGTTATTCCAGAGATGATCAAATGAATGTCTGAATGTAGTCTGGTATTAAAAGAAGAACAGTTTGAAAGCGTGTAAGAAGGCTGTAGGAGACCGTGTTAAAAAAGTGTGCCAGACCTTGAGTGTGACATGAGTTGAAAATTGTGTAACAATTCACAAAGTGTAATTGGCGGTTCTTATTTAAAAGGGAGTGTTTTTTATTGTAAGTTCGTGGTACCTGCAGTTGATAAATGTATTTTTCAGAAGTGAGTGAGACTTCTGTTCTGAACAAAGGTGCTTTTAGTTTTGGTTTGTTTCTTGAAATGTGTTTTCCAACTAGGAATTGAAGGCCAAGTTGAAGTTTGGGAGTTAGTTTGTGTGGGTGGGAACAGATATTACCACAGGAAGTTACTGTGTTTGAAATCGTAAGGACATGCGGTATGCCAGCTCACATTCCGTAGGAGTGCATGTTATTGAGAAGCAGATAACTGTCATTAGAAAGCTGTGTGAATGTTGGTGTGATTGTGGGAGTTAGCGTCCTTTTAAGAAAGGATGCAATATTTGGTGCTGTAAGCTTAGAAGCGCCATGTAGTTGGACATTCTTGGATAGTAATGGATGACTGCCATTGTGGTCGCACTATTCACCTGTGAGAAAAACTTCTGTATGCTCTTTAAGACAGCGATATGTAAATGGGATAAACCACTGCTCGTGAATAAACGCTCTACCTTATACAATGACATGCAACATGACAAACAACATGTACATGTAGCAGACACAATGACACTACATACTGTGGGAACCCTAGCTAGCCATGTATACAAACTAAACATGGCATGGCACCTCTGCCTCACAATGCAGAATGCGGAGAGAGATGGGAGAAAAGTATGTGCGAAGGTGGCAAGTAATTCTCGATTATAAAAGTATACAATGCAAAGACTTGAGGGGATGTGCTGGACAGACTTGAGTATGCAGAACATAGACATGTACATGTCAACATACACTGATGGTTTATTGAGTGAAGTGGCTAGTGGACACAACCATGATAGTACAGTCAGTAGGGAAGATTATGGAATGGTACTGTGTATGTCCCTCTCCCCCCCCCAAATGTTATGGGAAGTAGGCTAGCATCGGGGTATCAATAAAAGACACGTTTCTTTGGGTGTGGTTCTCTTCAGATTGGTGAACGTGTCTGCCAGGTCTATGCAGCTAACACCCTCACGAGGCTGACGCTGTGAGCAAAGGTGGGTGCATGAATGATGCTCGCAGATTGCTGGTACTCAGAAACCGTCATGGCCGCTGTGACGCATATATGCCCCACAGTTCACTTTTCGACACCGCTGTATGTGAAAGAGGTCGCACCACGTCCCAGCAGAAGCTCCTAGGCCGAGGTCTGCGAGCTCGGAAGGCTCCTGAGATTAACGCTGGCTACTGCGACACAGGCACACAGCGCCCAGTCCGAGGCCCATCACTGTGGAGTGCTCTGTATTCTACTAACACAGTAGTTAAACAGGTACCAACAGTGGAACGGTGTTTTTGATACCATAGTTGGCGATGCTAGAACTGTATCTGAGAGTGGAGATGAAGGTACTCCCTTCGACCAGCTGCAAACAACTCTGGGTCCCAACAGTGGAACAGTGTCTTGATCCCATAAAGGATGATGTCCGATATTACCGGCTCCTTACTTTTCACAGAACTCCGTCCGTTGAGGTGCATCACACTCTGTGCTTCCGTAGCTAACTGCTGTACAGGATTATTGGGCTTTGCTGACTGTAGTTGCTGGACTATAGCGCCTTACAGCAGGTCCAAACAATGAAACAGGGTCTTGATTCTATGATTGAGGATGTCAGAAGGTAAAGTCTGTGATGATTTAGGTGTACCCCCTTCGATCAGGTGCAACCAACTCTAGGTCTGAACAGTGGAACGGTGTATTGATCCCACAGTGGACTATGTTAGAACTGCATCTGAGAGTGGAGATGAAGGTACTCCCTTTGACCAGATGGAACGAACTCTAGGTTCCAATAGTGGAACAGTGTCTTGATTCCACAATGGAAGATGTCATCACTGCGTCCCTTAGAATTCAGGGGCGGCCCTCTGGGTGCAACTACAGAAAAAGATCGCTACTGCGATACTTTAAGTAGGTTATATTTGTAAACCAAGTCTTTGCGTTCCATAAAACAACACCATCCGGTATCAGTTGCAAATGGACACCCTCCAGAGTTGAATTCATGGATACAAATTGAATGTGATGTACAACATATTCATTTGAAGTTTAAGAAGATGGAATAAATATACCATTTGCAACTGATACCGGATGGTGTTGTTTTATGGAACGCAAAGACTTGGTTTACAAATATAACCTACTTAAAGTATTGCAGAAGCGATCTTTTTCTTTAGTTGCGCCCAGAGGGCCGCCCCTGAATTCTAAGGGACACCTCTAGGACGACGAGGTGATACCTCTGTGGCACGCTACACCTAATTCGATCGAACTAACCCTTGCGCGCATTCAAAACATTTTTTGGTTTTGATTTCTACAATGGAAGATGTCCAATATTACATTCTGCTTGATTTTTACAGAACTCATTCCGTTGAGGTGGATTAGACTCTGCGTTTCTGTAGTTAACTGCTGCACATGATTATTAGGAATGGTTTACTGCAGTTACTGGAGTACACAGCGGTACAGCAGGTTTGAACAGTGAAACAAGGTCTTAATTCTATGATTGAGGATGTCAGAAGTTAAAGTGTGTGATGATTTTTGTGTATAGCTTCTGATGAGGTGCAACTAACTCTAGGTACCAACAGTGGAATGGCGTCTTAATCCCTAAATGAACGATGTTAGAAGTGGATCTGAGAGTGGAGATGAAGGTACTCTCTTCGAGTAGGTGTCAGAAACTCTAGGTCCCAACAGTGGAACTGTGTCTTGATCACACAATGGACGATGTCCGATATTACCTGTTGCTGGTTTTTCACAGAACTCCCTCTTTTGAAGTGCATCAGATTCTGTGCCTCTGTAGTTAAGTGCTGCACATGTTTATTGGGCTTAGTTGACTGGTATTGCTGGAATACACTGCGGTACAGCAGGTCCAAACAGGGAAATGGGGTCTTAATTATATGATTGAGGGTGTTAGAAGTTAAAGTTTGTGATTATTTCTGTGTATGGTGTCTTGATCCCACAATGGACAATGTTAGAACTGTTTCTGAGAGTGGAGATGGAGGAATTCCCTTCTACCAGCTGCAACCAACTCTAGGTTCCAAAAGTAGAACGGTGTATTAACTCCACAATGGACGATGTTAGAACAGCATTTGAGATTGGAGATGAAGGTACTCTCTTCGATCACGTGCATCCTACTCTAGGTGCCAATTGTAGAACGGTGTCTTGATCCCACAATGGATGATGTCCGATATTACCTGCTGCTTGCTTTTCTCATAAGTTTGTGTGTTGAGGTGCATCACAGTCTGTGCTTCCATAGGTAACTGCTGCTCGGCATACAAGGAAAAGCCTTGGACTGGATCATCTCGTTCCTAGCTGGAAGAACCCAGAGAGTCCGACTTCCCCCATTCTACTCAAAGGCCACCGAAGTCATCTGCGGCGTACCACAAGGATCCTCACTCAGTCCCACTCTATTCAACGTCTACATGAGTCCTCTCGCCTCTATCGCGCGTCAACACAACCTCAACATCATCTCTTACGCCGACGACACCCAGCTAATCCTTTCCCTCACCAAAGACCCCAACACCGCCAAAACCAATCTTCACGAAGGCATGAAAGAAGTAGCCGAATGGATGAAACAGAGCCGTCTAAAACTCAACTCAGACAAAATGGAGGTGCTCATCCTAGGATCCTCCCCCTCAGCTTGGGACGACTCTTGGTGGCCTTCCGCTCTGGGCACCGCACCCACACCCACAGACCATGCACGTAACCTTGGCTTCATTCTAGACTCCACCCTCTCAATGTCCAGACAAGTCAACGCCATCTCATCCTCCTGCTTCAACGTCCTTCGCATTCTCAAAAAGATCTTCCGCTGGATCCCTCTCGATACAAGAAAGACTGTTACCCATGCACTGGTCACGAGTCGTCTGGATTATGGCAACACACTTTACGCCGCAATTACAACAAAATTACAGAAAAAACTCCAGCGCATCCAAAATGCGTCAGCGAGACTCATATTAGACATCCCGCGCCAAGATCACATCACCGGACACCTAAAAGACCTCCACTGGCTTCCCGTCAACAAAAGAATCACTTTCCGCCTCCTGACCCACGCACACAAGGCCCTTCATAATCTAGGACCCGAATGCCTCAACAATCGATTGTCCTTCTACAAACCCACCCACCAACTAAGATCATCCAATCTAGCCCTCGCCGCAGTCCCGCGCATCCGAAAATCCACCATGGGCGGCAGATCGTTCTCCTTCCTGGCTGCCAAGATCTGGAACTCACTCCCCACCCACCTACGCCTTACACAGAACCACACCTACTTCAGAAAAGAACTGAAAACCTGGCTATTCGACAAATAATGAACCCCTCCCTCTAGCGCCTTGAGACCCTCTGGGTGAGCAGTGTGCTATACAAATGCCTGAACTTGAACTTGAACATAAATATTGGGCTTGGTTGACACTAGTCAGTGGAGTATACTGTGGTACAGCAGGTGCACACAGTGAAATGGGGTCTTGATTCCATGATTGAGGATGTCATAAGTTAAAGTCTGTGATGATTTCTGTGTACCCTCTCTGATCAGGTGGAACCAATTCCGTGCTTTCGAATCCAATGGTATGTGGCTGTGAGTTGTGAATGACCACTGAATTTGGTCTAGACTGCGGTTCGCAGGGTTCACAATTTAGATTGAGTGTTGATTGTTTAATAACTGAATACAGTAGTTAAATAATTAGAACATCTTTTGAAACATACACAATATTGTTTCGGTATACTTGCTTCAAGAAGTTTTTTTATATGAGTTATAGGTTTAGTAAAATGACCAAATTCATCTTGCAAGTCCAAAGGAACAGTGAATAGTGTAGACTGTGGAGGGATGAAATCCCAATTCAAATTGTTTTGATTTATTCATTGTAGAGTTCTCTGTAATTTATGTTGTTTTATTTTGTAAAGAGGGAGTGAGAAAAAGTATTGATGGTTGGGTGTGTGAGTACTGCCTTCAATTAACAATGCATACAGTAGTGTTCACAATTCAGATCGAGTTGCTGCTGTAGATGATTCAGTCCTGTAAGAGAAGAGATTGCTGTTGTATGCTCTGTCTGCACCACTTATACGCATCATTGCAGGCTCCGCACACATTTTCTTTCCTTCACGTATTGCAACCTTTAGAGCTCAAGTCAATGATACGTGACTGTGGGCCCTTGCTGAACGCTCTCTCTATACTGCAGACTTTAGTGTTCACATTTTCCATTGAGTCGGTACTGTAGATGATACAGTCCTGTAGGAAAAGACATTGCTCCAGTGTGCTCTGTCTGCATCACTCATACGCATCATTGTAGGCTCTGCATATGTTTTTATTGCTTCGTGTATTGCAAACCGTAGAGCTCAAGTCAATGCCACGTGGCTGTGAACCCTTTCTGAACGCTGCCTCTGGCCTATGCTGCAGACTTCAGTGTTCACATTTGACATTGAGTCGCTATTGTAGATGATGCAGTCCTGTAGGAAAAGACATTGCTCCAGTGCGCTCTGTCTGCACCACTCATATGCATCATTGCAGGCTCTGTACACATTTTTTTTGCTTCGTATATTGCAAACCGTAGAGCTCAAGTCAATGCCACGTGGCTGTGAACCCTTTCTGAACGCTGCCTCTGGCCTATGCTGCAGACTTCAGTGTTCACATTTGACATTGAGTCGCTATTGTAGATGATGCAGTCCTGTAGGAAAAGACATTGCTTCAGTGCGCTTTGTGTGCACCACTCATACGCATCATTGCATACTCTGCACACGTTTTCTTTGCTTTGCGTATTGCACACAATTGAGATCGAGTCGCTATTGTAGATGAGTTAGTCCTATAGGAAAAGAAGTTGCTCCAGTGTGTACTGTCTGCACCACTTATTTGCATCATTGCAGGCTCTGCACACATTTGTTTGGGTTTGCGTATTGTAAACTGTAGAGCTGAAGTGAATGCCATGTGGCTGTGGACCCTTGCTGACCGCTCACTCCGGCCTACACTTCAGACACCAGTGTTCACAATTGAGATTGAGTCGCTATTGTAGATGAGGTAGTCCTGTAGGAAAAGACATTGGTCCAGTCTGTACTGTCTGCACCATGCATATGTATCATTGCAGGCTTTGCACACACTTTTTTGTTGCTTCGCTGACGAAAAACTGGGTAGGTGAAGTCACCTTACATACGTGTGGGTCCTTGCTGACCGCTCTCTGTGGCCTACACTGCTGACCGCAGTGTTCATAATTCAGTTTGAGTCGCTATTGCAGATGATGCAGTGTTGATGGCAACATATATTGCTCCTAGTACGGCCTGTCTACAACACGCATTATCTGTGGCTGTGCACATGCTGAATGCTTTTGATGTGGTTATGTGAGTGCACTAGAACTGATGGAGGGTTTATGATTGTGCGTATTATTTCAGATCTATTGATTGTGTGTCAGTATACCACAAGTTGTTGTTCTTTTACGATGGAATTATTTCTGTATTATTTCACATCTACTGTCCCTACATTACTGCAGCATAAATTATTGATTCTTTTAATATTGAATCTTTGTGTGCGATCCAATGATTACTGTTGTAGTTGATGCTAGCAGCAATCATTCCCTGAAGGCTGGTTTACACTTACCGCACACACACCCAGCACAGACGTCACTGAATATGTCACCTTGGTAATAAAAAGGAGTCGAGCGTACGTGCCCGTATCCACTTCGAATATCTATCTGTGCCCGTGTGTTTGTTATCTATGCATGATACTGTCTCTGGGCTGTACTATATTACGTTCTGTTGTGGACAGCGTATTGCAACCATGTTACCTGTGGTATTGGAGAACATTTCGGTAATGTAACTTTTAGGTGTATTGCTATCATAGGTGGAAGGCTACTTTACTGAGCATGAATATTGATAAAAATTATGGTCGCATGTTGTGTGTAGTGTAAGATATGTGTATATTGCAAAAAGTTTAGAACAAAGCTCTCTAAGCAGAAGAGGCATGTCTCATGAAATGGAGTACAGATATTGACTAAAATGGGTGGCGTTTTTGAACTGTTACAATGGGTAATGTTATGAACTAATTAAATGCTTATTTTTATGGTCACATGGCAATCGCGCAGCCAGTGCACAATGAGACCGCACCCGATGTGATTTTGAGAAAATAGATTTACTATAATATAAGTTTATTAGAGTTAGAAATATATAACTGTATAAAATATTTTTAATTATCGCTTGCTCTCATATACACTTTAAAGTTTTTTAGATATAGTTTTGAAAGAAATGAGGGAATGGCATATGCGGCGCAACATCGTACGTCTATGACATAACACAGGGCATGGCAGCGTGCATTCATCGCATTTGGAATGTGCAGCCGGTGCCACCCCATATGTACATGATGTAACGCACCGCTTGGTAGTGCGTATCGGTGGAATACCACAGTAGCAGCTGGCGCGATCTCATACGTACATGTTGTTAAGTGGGACGCTGTGTCACGAACCCGTCGGATACGAAATGCGCATCATTTAAATGTGGTGGATGGGATTCGCGTGTTGATCGAGCTTGGTAGACTACCGGTACAAGACCGTAGTACATCATTTGTAAAGTTTGAAAATAGGATGATAGAGTTGCAAAATATTAAAAAACTATTTGAAAAAATATAGGTTTCATAAATATTAAAATATTAAATTAACATTTAAAAAACCTTCGAAATTCACTGAAAAAACATAGGTTTTACAGACGTTATAGTTAGGAATTAGCATTTAAAATACCTTAGAAATTCACTGAAAAAACCATAGGTTTCATGGACGTTATAGTTAGTTGAACATTTGACTACTATAAAACCAAAGAAAGTCCCTATGTAACTGATGTTTTGGCTAGAATATCTATCCCAGGAAATGTAGAAAACAAGAATTAACTGAATCATGATATAAGAGAAATTATAAGTTGAGGTTTACTAAATGGACATAGCGTTATGAACTTTAAATCCAAATTCCATAAGTTGAAAGAAGTATTTGTACAGATATTATTTAACAATAATGAAATCAGTCGTCCGCTAGAAATCCCTGATTCCCTCCCTTCTATGTAAATACATTAATTCTGACTCAGTGTAAGATTGTTTTAAAACTCCCGGCTGGGAGATCAACCTTTTGCACTATATGAGAAAGTATTTATTGTTAGCACTTTAGAAATTGTACTTTGCACTATGTAGGGTGAGCGCCATTTGTTTGGTTTTAACATAATAATGAAATACTAAAAGGACAATATTGTATCTTTGATTTAAAAGAGGAAGTCACTCATATGTGTATTTGCACAGGAAATGAAATGGCTAATTTTATTTTAAAGCTTGATATTTATATAAGTTAATATATATAAATGTATTTATTGTGTGAACTGTTTACAAAATATTTTAGAAACTGAAAAATTGAAACAGCACCTTTATATCGAAGTCTGTCTTCTACAAAGATACTCCCTCACAGTTGATGTAAATTGTCAAGTAGTTCATCCATGTTTACTATATGGTCGCAACCAATCACTGGGTTGTTTGTAAGTTAAATATGTTGAGGGTTATAGAACACAAATTACCAGCGAGCAAGGCGACCGGGATCGCCGAAACGCGTTTGGTTTTGAACACAGCAATGCACAAGAAAATAAATAAATAAAGTTACCAGCGGCTGCTGGCTGAAATAGAGCGTCCGTTTCTCTCATCTTTTACGAGCGCCGGGACATGAGGCGTGGAGAATGGAATCCTGATATATATATATATATATACATATTTTGTCAGGAAGATATAAAAGATTACATCATTTGTAAAGTTTGAAAAAAGGAGGATAGAGTTGCAAAATATTAAAAAACAATTTGAAAAAATATAGGTTTCATAAATATTAAAATATTAAATTAACATTTAAAAAACCTTCGAAATTCACTGAAAAAACATAGGTTTTACAGACGTTATAGTTAGGAATGAGCATTTAAAAAACCTTAGAAATTCACTGAAAAAACCATAGGTTTCAGGGACGTTATAGTTAGTTGGACATTTGACTACTATAAAACCAGAGAAATTCGCCTGTTATAGTTAGTTGAGCTAACTATAACTCGCGTGCCTGCAATGCACTGCTGATGACGTCACATATTACATCACCCATGACATGGTCAGTGACATCACTCATGACATCACTCATGACATCTCAAATTACATCACAGATGCCCTCATCTAGTGAATGTGTGTTTCTGTAAAGTTTAAATATGTGTCATATATATCTATGCCAAGGTCTATTCAGCAATAAGTCGATGTAAAAGTGCCTGAATACATTATTTAGTAGATGCATGACTGACTCTATACTTCACTCATGAATACTGGTGAAAATATAGCAAAAAGATATATATTTGTACACACTCACATGTCACTGCCACACACTCATGTACACACTCACAAACTCCCTCAGACACTTATAAACCATTCATATATCCACTCACACACTTATAAATCCAGTCACATCCACTCAGATACTCACGTATAACTCCTATAACCATTCAGGTACTTATGCACCCACTTACAGACTTACTCAGAGAGTCATGCACCCATGTACAGGCCCACTCAGAGACTCAAGCACCCACTTACAGACCCAAGCACTCACACATGTATGATAATTCCACTCATAGATCCACTGACAAACTCATACACCCACTTACAAACCCATACTGTCACTCCCACAGTCAGTCACAGACCGTCTCAGAGACCTATGGACTCAGTCAGTCACTCATAGACTAAGAAACTCACCCACCCACTCAGAAACTAACTCTGATATACACGCACCCACTCACTCACCCAGTCAAGGCTCGTGCATCCACTCCCAGACCTACCCAGACAGTCACCCTTCCAATCACAGACCCACTGAGGCATGCACCCATTCACTCACCCACTCAGAGACTTATGCTCTCACTCACAGACCCATTGGGACAAACATACACACATACAGTCATTCATACAGCCACTCATAGACACGCTCAGAGACTTATGCACCCAGTTAGTTATACACTCAGAGACTCATGTACACATGTACGGTAAATCTCACAGAACCATGCGTCCACTAACAGAACCACTCAGACACTCACGCTGCCAGTCATAGACCCACTGAGAGGCTCATGCACCCACTAACAGATCCATTCAGACACTCATGAACTCACTCACTCACCCATTCAGACACCCACTTAGACTCCTATTAATCCACTCACAGATCCAATTAGATAGTCATATATTTACTTACAAATGCACAAAGGCACTCATACACCTACTCAAGATTGAGTGAGAGACTTACGCTACCAACCACTGACCCATTCTGACATGGATGCACCCACTCATAGATGATCTGAGGCAATCACGCATTTTGTTACAGAAGTATTGCTAGACGAATGCATCGTCTCACAGATCCCCTCAAATACTTACACAGTGAACGAGAGACTTAGTGATACAGTGATGAATGCAATCATAGATTACACTGAAAAAGTTATGCACTGTGTTATAAAGATATTAAGGGAATTTTTCATGCTATTAAACATTCACTTCGATTGTAATGTGTTACGTTTGTGGGTTATAATTCCTTTTGCAGTTATAAGTTTTGAATGTTGTGGTGGCTATTGAATGTCCGCGTTTGTTTTGTCACTCCGCAACCTATTCACAGTGATCACAGCTACAATCGTGATGCCCGGCATCACTGCGAAAACAGAAAATGGTTGTTTTTATGCAAACTCCCTACTAAAGTATGACTTTAAACAATGCAGTAATAAACCCCTAGGGGAATATTATCAAGAACGGCAATAAAATTATTGCCGCTTTAGCGGCAGGAAACTGCAGCGAAAGCGGCGATAATAGACTTGATAATATGTCCTTGTGAATTCCAATAGTAGCCCAGGTTCAGTTGTTAACCTGGGCTGCTATGGGAATTCACAAGGGCATATTATCAAGCCCATTATCGTCGCTAAAGCGGCGATAATTTTAACGCAGTTCTTGATAATATGCCCCCAAGTTTCCAAAATTCTATAAAATGTGCGCATAAATGTGTTTTGCACCCCCTGAAAAGGTACAATGGTCGTGGTTACCGGAGTCATCGGGACTCACGAAAATGGGAAGTAGGATTCAAGCACAGTTTTCAAAAAAGTTACTACAAATATGTGTACAAACATGTTTTTAAAGCAGTGATGTGATTAGTATGTGTGTATTGTAATAGTTAAAATTACATTTTTAAGTTAACATTTTTTAATGTGGTTTTGGTCGTTGAATTTCTGCTTTTGTTTTGCGATTTCGCGACGTGATCATGATCATGGCAAAGTCGTTGCAGATTTAATTGAAAAAAGACAAGAAAATGAACAAAATTATAGCCACTTGGGTGGCTCTGATTTAAAATGTATTTTCTAGTCTGTAAAACACATTTGCTGATCACAGATTCTCCACAGAAACTGCAACAATGTTGGTTGACTCAAAATATTCTTAAAAATAAAACCAGTTATTAAGTTACTTTCTTATAAACGCATAGCAAATCAAAAATTAGTGATATATAATATAAATATAATATACAATATACATTTATAGAAAAAAAATGAAAATCTTAGAGGCTCACTCAAACAAAAACATGGATGTTACAATTAAGAAATAGAATAAAACAAAACCTTATAAATTGACTGAAAAAAACAGCAAAGGTTACAAGGACATTATAGTCTAATTGAATTGAAGAAACTTAGAAATTCACAAAAACAACAAAAGGTTACAGGGACGTTATATTTTGGGTCAGATTTTACTCATACAAAATGAGAGGAATGCAGCCATTATTGCTAACTGAGTTACCTATAACCTGCGCCCCCGCAATGCACTGCTTATAGCCTCACATATTACATCACTCATGACATGGCCAGTGACATCACTGGTGACATCTTAAATTAAATTTGACAGGAAGGTAGAGGTTGGTCTAGGGAAGTGCATTTTTGTTATTTGGTGTAAATGTATTCAGTAGTTTTTGAAATATTAAAGAAAAGCCAAATGTGTGTCTATAGGGGTGTGGAGGATCCACAACCCCTCCCGATCTTGTGCTGAGATCTGATTGGCTGCCAACACAGGAAGTGTTGGGAGCCATCTTGAGACTTGGCTTGAGTCTCAAAAAAGATTTTAAAAAGAAATGGGGGCAGGGTTGAAAGAACTAGACTCCCTAGTCACAGGGACATCACAGGGGCAAAAAACATATTTTTTTTCGGCAGGATCTAAAGATCCCACAAAAAAAAGTGTGGGATTCTGCTTTTTGGCCCACGGGTGCACCAGGACCTGGGGGCATTTTTTTAATAAGGGTGTAGGGCTTAATATTCCCCTGGGGACCACCCACTCCGCCGGGCTTCTTTATAAATGCATGCAGGGGAGGCCCATATGGCCTCCCCCACTGCCCTGGGGACTATCACCTTCCTGGGGATTAATTTTAAAACAACGTGATGTGGCCCTGCGGACTCACCACAGCCCTGGAGGCTACCACCTTCCAGTGGCTTTAACTGTAATGAATAGGGGGGGCACATGGACCGCTAAAGCCACAGAGACCACCACCTCCCTCGGGCAAATCTAAAAAAGGAGGGGGCTGAAGGACTGGGTTTTTCTAAGACCCAGCGGTGCCAGGGATAACACCTAAAACCTTCATGGGTAACCTGTTCCGGCGTACAAATGACAGAGACACGGGACACTTCCTTCGGCGTCAAAGTTTCGAGGTTTATTACTGCAGGGAACACAGAAGTCACGAGAAGTACATAGCATGTAAGTTCACGGAGACTGCTTCAAATTGTATCTGTGGATCGCTCTTCTTATACAATTTTCGAGCATAGGATAACATGGTGCACAAAGGTTTACAACTTGGTTCCCATCGTAAAGGCCATAAGGGGTCGCTTTCATGTATTCAGGGCCCGGAACATGATTACAGTAACATTTGGCAGTTCCCAACTGTAAAAGTACATCTTCCCACCATTAGTACATTCCATTCGGCTGTAAACGAATCAAGGAAGAGACAGAAACAGGTGCAGAGGAAGACGAGGATAGCGAACAGATCGAAGAGGGTGTAAAAGGGGTGGTATCAGGAAACACGAGTTGCAGGCATCAAAGGGGACGTGCCTAATGAATGCACAACTAAGATAATAGACCGGCACGGCAAGATGAGCCTCGAGCGGGGCCATCTGCCTTACAGTGCCATCCTCCTCATCATAAAGACACCTTCAAAGGAACACGTGTCTTCCGCTAGAGTTTGGGAATCCCAGGGTCGCGAAGCGGACAGCGTCCGTTCGCTGGCTACTTGAGGGCAAGAAACAAAATGGATGCTGTATCTAAGATGGAACCCGTGGGTTCAGATGAAGAAACCCACGAAACAAACGAACGGTTTAGGCTAGCACAGCGAAAACGCGTACACCCACTAAACTCGTCATTTGCGGTTCATAGATACCAGACTCGACCATATTCGTGCGAGTCAAAAACACCACTTACGATTGTCACGGAACCTCAGACGCTCCTTTTGCCCTCATGTAGGCAAGCACTAGTCGGAATCATAATCGATCTCGATATTCATCAGACCATCCAGATGCTGCTGCAACATAATTCTATCCATCAGAGTCCCTTTGGTAACAGGCGGCTGCCTTATACACGTCGTAGCACAGAGGCCACATAAGGCAGGACCACACTGCACGCAAAGACAACACGTGAACAGGAATGCTACAACAACCCCAATGATCATCAGAATCTTCCAACCCCAAGTCGACATTAGGCCCCAAAACCACCCAAGTAGCGTCCAATCCCCTACGTCCACGTGTATGGACTCGGAGATCTTATGCAACTTCGAGATGGCTTGATAGACAGTCGGAGCGTTGTCTGGAATGAAAATACAACAACTTGAATGGATCACCTTACATACTCCACCTCGATCTGCTAAGACAACGTCTAAAACCATACGATTTTGTAACGTCATCAATCTATCTGCCTGAAGCTCTGCTGTGATATTACCAAGGGCACTGGCAGTGATATTAGCTGTCGATTCCACCACTCGAGTCAACTGTCTAAGGTTCCTATTATTGATCATAGGCCCCCAAAACGGCAAGAAACCCTTGAAAAAGTCTCCTGCCTCTTGACCGGCAGTGTCCTCTTTGCTAATCACGCCCCTCACAACTCTGGTCTTGTGGTAATCGGGGGCGACTGTAAAAGTCGGTGGCAACAAGTTTGCAATATAACAGGTGCCCGCAAAGTCAAGGGGCAACCATGTATATGCACAGTCATAACAGACAAAGTACGTACCCTTGGCAGTCAGGAGAACAGGGGAAGAGAGCATTGGTAAGACATACGTCTCAGAGCAAGCACTCTCTCCAAGGTGAGCTCTCGGGCTTCGGCCATGACCTTTTAGACAGAAATTACCAAGGTGGAGTACGATTCATATTGGAGACGAGCTTTTGAGCTGTCTTTCGCCCAAGAGCGCACTATACTCAACCTCACTCAGATCCCTAGAGGCTCGCACCTCTTCCTCTGGGATGAGCGACGGCTCATAGATATCCCTATCTAAATCAGCAATCGCTATTGCCAAAGGCTTATGGTACGGACCGGGACCAAAGTGTGGAGAACGTGGCTCTCGATTGGGGTAAGAATCTAGTGCACTTCGAAACATTGTTTGGAATGCTCGAGCTGAACCCTGGGAACTATAAGGAAGGACCAAGTACGGAATTCCCTTATCGGTGGTATGTGGCATTAACCCACACACCCAACAATTGGTAGTGTTCATCACCAACTGATGCTGATGAAGGAGCTGAACGAAGGAATTGTTCATGAATTCCGCACGTCTAACCTGCTCGTGTTGGGGTAAGATGTGGAAGGAATGAGGAGAAACAGTGGAGGTAAGTTTAGGTTCAGAAGAAGGGGTAGGTGAGGCAGAAGGCAACAATGACTGTATCATGTAATACACCCCACCCACCAATAACGAGGAAACATTTAAAAACAGAAGGAACACCTGAAATATGAAGCATTTTGTACGTGCAATTTTTCACAATTCGAATCTATGGGCCTGAGCTTTTTCCAATTCCGACAGCTTCGAGAAAGCCATCCTCTAAAACCGTCCGCAACGTTCTTGACGCACTTCGTTCTGTGTAACAGTAGTCAATCCCCAGGAGTTCCTAGGAATCGACGGTCTCTGACCTAGTGTCAAGACCTACTAACCAGAAGGAAGTACCCGCGCTGCCCTACGGTCCACCCGGATGTAAGGTATCTTTAATCAATAATATGTACAAAATCTCCTAGCTGTGAAAGCAAAAACACATACGTAGAAAAAGGCTCAGAATTTTACAAAATCACATTAGACAAGTGTGTTCAAACTCTGTAACGGCAACGGGGTAACGTGGATGTCAGGGGAGAAAGCAAAGATATTTATTAGTCTCTAGTATTGGATCGAAGAAAATATCGGCTTCTCCCAGGACGTGTCTGTTCGTCAAACAGCTGATCCGATGATGAGACAGAGTTCTGTTGATCAGTCAATTGTTCAGATCCTGAGTTTTGTGATGACAAATGTTCAACAATGTCGTTCTGCTGCACTGAGGTTTCTCCGACAGGCTGAGCGTCGCTAAAAGGAACGAAGGTCGGCACAGTTTCGCCTTCAGACGAGGCGATGCCCTTCCTCACCCACGAGTCTGCTGGTAAAGGTATAGGTACCTTTTTGGTATGGGTGGCATGCACCCAGTTCTTGCGTCCTTCCAAACGAACAGCAGTCCTCGTGGCAAGGAGCACTTGGTAGGGTCCGGTAAAACGAGGCTCAAGGTTACGCTTCCGTCCAAAGTTCCTCATCACCACCCAGTCTCCGGGCTGGAGCTGGTGGCCTGGACCCTCCGTCTGCGTCGGCAGAGCTTCAAAGACCTGTTGGTGAATTAACCTCAGTTTAGCATTCAGATCATGAAGATAATCAATCAACATTGGGTACTCAAGATCAGAGAACACACTGGGTCTAGGGACCCCCTAAACATTGGCAGGGCGGCCAAACACAATCTCGTACGGACTGAGCTCTACTCGGGAGTGTACAGTCGCCCTAGTTGACAGAAGAGCTAAGGGCAAAGCGTCAGGCCACGAGAGACCAGTCGTAGCCTGAATCTTCACTAGTTTCAATTTAAGGGTGCCATTATACCCTTCAACCAAACCTGCTGACTGGGGATGATTGGCGCTGTGGAATTTCTGTGTAATTCCAAGGCCCTTACACACACTCTTCATCACACTCCCCACAAACTCACTTCCGTTATCAGACCATACAATCCGTGGCATTCCATACCGAGGAAAGTATTCCTTCAGTAGGATTTTCGCAGTGGACAGAGCAGTGTTGTCTTAGAGAGGTTAAGCTTCAATCCATCGGGAGAATGCGCAAACCACAACTAAAACGTACTTCAGGAAGTCTAGCTGAATCACCTCAAAGGGACATGAAGGGGGAGCAAAATGGCCAGGGGGTGTAGGAGTTCCCTTACCAGGATTGTACATCATACATATCATACAATTCTTGACCAATCTCTCAGCACACTTAGCAATACCATTATTCTTCCATACAGGGGACAACAACTTGCAGATACCTTTCGCACTAATATTTGCCAAGCCGTGTGCCATCGTCACAACAGCTAGCACATATGCATCCGGCAACATCCACCTCTTATTCTCCGACAAATCAATCCAACAACCATTCGCATCCAGCTTTCCAGTACTCTCTTTCCACTTTGTCTTTTCAGACTCAGTGGCCTCGTTCTGAATCGCTTTCACACTCTCAATGGTGTCCTCACACATACCAGTCTCTGTAGGCCACCTTACCGAACTCGTCACATACATTTTAGTGCTAAGATTCCGGGCAGTCTCCTTAGCAATCTCATCAGCAAACGCATTACCACGACCAACATCATCTGTCACCTTACGGTGTGCACTACATTTAATAATCGCCACCTGCTCGGGCAATGTAAGTGCATCCAAAAGATCATTCACAAGCTGTCCATGCTGGATCTTCGTACCATGCGATGTCATAAAACCTCTCTCTCTCCACAAACGTCCAAAACTGTGCGCAACACCAAATGCATACTGGCTGTCCGTAAACACATTCACCCATTTCCCTTTCGACAACACACACGCTCTAGTCAAAGCAATCAGCTCTGCCGCCTGCGCAGAGTTCTGATTCAATCTCGCAGTCTCCACAACCGTACTCAATGTCACCACAGCATACGCAGTCGTCACATCACCATTCGGCAACTTAAAACACGACCCATCCACATACAGGGTCCCATCGGGATCTTCCAATGGAGTATTTTTCAGGTCCACTCGACCTTTTGTTTCTTCCTCAGTTCGTAAGTAGCAGTCATGAGGTGCTACTTCGTCTGATTCCATACTGATTGGCAACAAAGTCGCCGGGTTCAGGACATTACAGCGTTTTATTTGAATGTGACTTGCCAAAAGCGTCAACTCGTACCCAGACAACCTTGCACTCGTCAGGTGTTGGGTTTTAGTACGATTCAAGAGAGTGTCAACTGCATGCGGAACCATCACCGTAAGCATACTATCCATGACCAATCCTGCAGATTGTCGGATGGACACCGCAGCTGCCGCTGTTGCTCTCAAACAACTCGGCAATGCTCTAGCTACTGGGTCCAAGGTCGAGGAAAAATATGCACATGGACGTTGCTTACCGCCGAATTGTTGCGCCAAAACACTCAACGCACAACCTTCCCTCTCGTGAACGTATAGTGTAAACGGCTTACTGTAGTCAGGAGTACCTAACACAGGGGCCGAACACAACGCATCACGCAATTCAGAAAAACTTTTCTGACATTATTCCGTCCATGGTAAAGGAGTTGGAACATCCTTGCACGTAAGAGCCACTAATGGTTTCGCTAACAATGAAAAATTTTGAATCCATTGCCTGCAGTATGACGTGATACCTAAAAAGGCACGCACATCTCTCTGAGTTGTTGGCACAGTCATTCGAGCAATCGCTGCAATTCTCTCTGGGGTCAACCTTCTTCCCTCCTTTGACAATAAGTGACCTAGATAGGTTACTTCTTGGCAACAATATTGCAGTTTAGAAGGTGACACCTTGTGATGTAAGTCACAGAGATGCTGCCACAACGACACCATAGCAAGTTTGCAAATGTCCTGAGTATCTGCAGCCACCAATAAGTCATAGACATATTGGATCAAGGCCGCACCGGCCGGCAACACAAACGCATCAAGTTGGCTCTTCAAGGCTTGGCTGTATATCGATGGACTCTCACAGTAGCCCTGAGGAGCGCGTTTAAACCTAAAGCTGCGGCCACCAAGAGAGAAACCGAAAAGGTCCCTACTCTCCTCAGCAATCGGAATGCTGAAGAAAGTATTCTTCAGATCGATCACTGAGAACCAAGATGCAGAGGCTGGAATCAGAGTCAGTAGAGCCATTATGTCGGGCACCACAGGGAACTGAGGAATCACAATTTTATTCACCTCCCGTAGATCGATAACAAAACGATAAACAGGGGGCTTCGATGGATCAGTGCGTTTCAGAATGGGCAACACAGGGCTATTGCACACGTTTCCCCGAGTCTACTCGATAACATCTTTCTCGATCAAGTCGTAGATGATCGCTAACAGCGCTCGCTCACCATCAAGGGAGATACGATACTCGGGAATACGTGGCAATCACACATTAGATTTCAAATGAACAACATAAGGGGAGATATCAAGCAGGCCCACGTCATTGGGACCTGTTGCCCACAAAGATGCAGGAAGAGAACTCAATTCCGGTGGAAGCTTATCAATGGACTAATACATAGGAGAGACAACTTTATCACCCAATGTAAGCTTTACTCCCGCAGGAGAACAATACAAAGTCGCATACAGACGTTTTAGCAAATCCAAGCCCAAAAGATTTTCACCACAACGAGTAGTCAAAATCAAAGGAGCTTTCAGCTCACGTGGCCCAATTGCAAGAGGCAAAGGGCGCGAAACCGGATTGCTAACAGGGGTGCCAGAGAATCCAACGGAAACATTTGTTAAGCCAGACAAAGGTGCGCCAGGGAGTTTCGAATGCATGATGGAACTTTTCGCTGCACCAGTGTCCAACAGAAAAGGCTCAACGACGCCCGAGGTGGCAACTGCGACGTAAGGCCCTCTCTGAATAACCGGAACTGATACTACTCCCTCTCCTTGTCTATGGCTGTCCTAGTAATTACCGTCGTCAGCGTCCTGATCGACGTAATAATCGTCCACATTGTACTGAGCAGATCTTCCTTGCGACGATCCGCGCTGATCGAAACAATTATTAGAATCAGAAGAATTGTTAGAACGATCATTTTGAGCACCGCGACCTCTACCACGTGATGCCTGTTGAGGACCACTACGACCTCCTCTAGATGAATTACCACTATTTCGATCACGCAAAACTGGACAATCGAATTTCAAATGACCCTCTCCCCTACAATAGGCACACTGATTGTACCCCAATGTAGATCTCTGCGAAGAGGAGTCATTTCGTGATTGCGACCTATTCGACTGAGACTGCGATCGATTCCGTTGTTGCGAATCATTCTGATTCGAACGTGGAGGATACGCTTGCTGCAACAACACTTTAGTTTTGAGTTCTTTCGTCTTTTTATCGGCACAATCATTTTCCTCTTTCTCTCTATTCTCATAATATTGGGCCGTAGCCAATATTTGAGCAGAAGTGGAAACAGCCCACGCACTCTCTGAATTTCGTAATTTGTTGCTTAGGTCCGGCAACAAATTCGAGACAAATTTGTCCACAAACAATCGCTGACCTCCCTCGGTACCCATATCTTGACCACTATGATCAATGAATGCCTCCTCAAATCTCGTAAAGAAATCAGAGACACTCTCATCCTTCTTTTGCTTGCCAGCGGACAGTTTGTCCCAATTCACCTTCATAGCTGGCATGAGCGTTTTCATAAGGGTAATAATTCTCTGGGGCAAAGCCGTAATTAGCTGTTCGGGCTCGGCCCCACCAATTTGTCGTGTATCCGCCGCTATAAGAGCAGCCCAATCACCACCTAATTCTGCTACATGATTTTCCTGACGAATCTTTGCCCATACCGGTTGCGGTACGACATTGCCAAATAACATATCAATGTCGGCAAGATTCATCACCGTCGCATCCACTAGCTGAGACAATTCCTTATAGTACCCTGCAGGATTTTTCTGAGGGTCAGGCAAAGATTGCTTCACCTGTAAAACTTCCGATCACTTCCACGGGAGGTGTATCCACACTCTCTGGAAGAATGGTAAGATCGGCGGAGCAGCATTAGGGTTGCCTGGCATCCACACTGGTGGAACTTCGCGCATGGGATACTGACCAGGCGCTGCAAGCGGTTCCTCAATGTCCTCTAAAAACAATGCCCGAGGCATTATAGAAGGACGAAAAGACAGCAACTGCTCGACAGCACGTCGAACATTGCTACCCACCAGTATTCCGCTCGCAAACTGGAGCTGAAGATTAGTCAGAGCAGTCAATACATCGTCAGATGCTTCAGCCGATATTTGGTCACGTAAAAGCTTGCACATTTCTTCAAACACGAACCTTTGTGTCGGTTCGTTGAATTGACAAAACGTATCAAGCACCACACGTGGAGGATTTCTATTGGGGTATCTAATCCAACCCATCGCCATGTTGTACAGCGAGTCACGTTCCCTACTACCGGGAAGCTGACTTCGCCTTTGAGGACCATCTGAACCAGCAGACTTAAGAACTGGTCCAAGAGAAGTGAAAAAATTAGCAGCAACAGAGGGGACACGACGTCGAGAAGATGGGGAAGAAAAGTAATTCAACGGGGTAACAAGAGAAGTGTCAGGAACAGAAGAGACAGCAGGAGTAACCAGAACAGTAGGAGCAGTGGGAGCAGGAGTATGAGGAAGTACAAGCGGGGGAGCAGTAGGGACGGGAGCAGGTAATGGAGCGGGAACAGGTTGAAGAACGGGAACAGGTTGGGGTACAGGAACAGGAGCAGGTGGAGGAACAGGGACAGGGGGAACCACAGGAACTGCGGTACCCTGTGCATACGGAAGTGGTGACTTCAAGAGATAGGACAACAAGGGGTCCTCTACTGATTCCTCTTGCTTATCCGTACCCGTCGGTAAAGCGGGGTAACACTTATCCACAGTCATACGCTGCAACCTATCGAAAACTTCCTTTTCCTTTTCCTCCTTATCTCGCTGGAACTGCTCTGCGTTTCTTACCGTTGTAACAATACCTTCTCTCTTATTACGTTTAATCTGTTTGATTTCTCTCTGCTTGGCTTCTTTACGCCACAACCGAAAGGAATCAAACATGGCCGGCCTTGCTTTTCTTTGGAACAATTTAGCTTCTAGATTATCTAAAATCGGGGCCTAAAAACTACCATGAGGTGGCCAACTAAGGACACCGTCTTTTTTAGTGTAACAAACCCAATACTCATTAAATGTAATTGGACCCAAACTGTGTCGACTGTACAACTCGTAAGTTGGATTTCCAACCGGAGGTATCGGACACGAATCCTCCAGTCGGGAATCCGCACCACAACTTCTAAAGCAACTGAACAAAGTACTACGGCCAGGCATCGTGCACACTAACCAAGTTTCACAAACGTCAAGGGTTATAGGATTACAATGTCCCTGCAAAGAGCAAAAACCCTCGGTTTTTGGCGACTGCAGACGTCAAATATCACAACAAAGAACAAAATACCAAGAACCACAAATGCAATGGAACCATGCAACAACTAAGCACCCACAACGAAGGACTCTGGGAGCGACCCACAAATACTTAACTCAAAGATCAATGGCGTCACCAGGAAGGCCCGTCAATCGTCTCGCTGTACCAAGGTCTACGCCAGGCGCCAAAACAGGTCTACAGTCAGGGCAGCAGTCCGTCGCAGCCGTCAGGAGGCGGGGATCTTCGCGGGAAAAGTCGCCGGGCCACTTGTTTCGACAACAGGATCGATGAAGCGGGGTGCACCTTCCCTCGGAGATTTCACACGAAGGTCCTCACGATCGTCGGGCTTGGACCGGTACCACTGATGCAGCCCCACATTGGGCGCCAACTGAAGGACTGGGTTTTTCTAAGACCCAGCGGTGCCAGGGATAACACCTAAAACCTTCGTGGGTAACCTGTTCCGGCGTACAAACGACAGAGACACGGGACACTTCCTTCGGCGTCAAAGATTCAAGGTTTATTACTGCTGGGAACACAGAAGTAACGAGAAGTACATAGCATGTAAGTTCACGGAGACTGCTCAAATTGTATCTGTGGATCGCTCTTCTTATACAATTTTCGAGCATAGGATAACATGGTGCACAAAGGTTTACAACTTGGTTCCCATCGTAAAGGCCATAAGGGGTCGCTTTCATGTATTCAGGGCCCGGAACATGATTACAGTAACATTTGGCAGTTCCCAACTGTAAAAGTACATCTTCCCACCATTAGTACATTCCATTCGGCTGTAAACGAATCAAGGAAGAGACAGAAACAGGTGCAGAGGAAGACGAGGATAGCGAACAGATCGAAGAGAAGAGGGTGTAAAAGGGGTGGTATCAGGAAACACGAGTTGCAGGCATCAAAGGGGACGTGCCTAATGAATGCACAACTAAGACAATAGACCAGCACGGCAAGATGAGCCTCGAGCGGGGCCATCTGCCTTACAGTGCCATCCTCCTCATCATAAAGACGCCTTCAAAGGAACACGTGTCTTCCGCTAGAGTTTGGGAAACCCAGGGTCGCGAAGCGGACAGCGTCCGTTCGCTGGCTACTTGAGGGCAAGAAACAAAATGGATGCCGTATCTAAGATGGAACCCGTGGGTTCAGATGAAGAAACCCACGAAACAAACGAACGGTTTAGGCTAGCACAGCGAAAACGCGTACACCCACTAAACTTGTCATTTGCGGTTCATAGATACCAGACTCGACCATATTCGTGCGAGTCAAAAACACCACTTACGATTGTCACGGAACCTCAGGGCCACACAACACCCCCTCCTGGAGCCATAGATTGCCCGGTGGACCACTACCACCCAGGCCGGCTCATTCTATGTCCTGGAGTGTCCACCCCTGGGACATAGCTGTTCTCGCCAAGCCATAGCAAACTGTGCTCTGCCTCCAGCAAGTGAGAGCATTAAGAATGATCTCACTTGCTGGACGCGAAGGAAAATTCTTTTACACAGAGGGAGCTGTATGTTCAGTAGCTCCCTATGTGCAAAGGAATACCAGCTCCATGCCTGACCGTGGGGCCTTCAGGATCCCCATTAGTTGGTGAGTGGGTGCCTTCGATTGGACCAGGGTACACTGAATAGAGTCCAGGCCCCAGGGATGGGGTCCCTGGGACCAAAGTTGGTCCAAAGGGGGACTGCACGTGCCCCTCCACTTATTTATTGAACATAAAAAAATTAAAATAGAGGCTGGGCCCTGGGGGGATGGGGTCCCATGATGAAATTGGCCCAGGAGGGGGCACTCTGACCATCTCTCTTTAAGTTGTATAAAAAAATAGTTTTTAAAAGTCTGGGCCTGGGGAATTTGGTCCCTGGGGCCAAAAGCAGCTTGGGGAAGGGGGGCCGTACTGACCCATCCCCTAATAAATAAAAAACATTTTTTTAAAGAAATCACTGGCAGGTCACTGGAGACCCTTCCCCATTTCACCACCACTCTGCAGACGCACCTCCTGGCGCACAATTGGTTTCGGGATGAAACCCCTTTGGCTCTAGGTTGTCCTTGTGGGCCAATAAGGTCTCCTGTTACCTCCAGTACACCCCACACAACTGGATTGCTGAGAGGTCTGCAGAGTCCATGTCACCTTTCTCCACCACTCTGCAAGCACGCCTTCTGGTGCACTGCTCGTTGGGGGATGAAATTCCCTCGGATGCTGATGGTACTTGGAGGCCCAGAAGCCCTCCTGTTACATCCTCTTAGTCAACAAAGCAGGATTCCTGAGAGCTGGTCAGGGGCCCTGCCTCCTTTCCCCACCACACTGCAAAGGCTGCTACCAGTAATTCACTCAAAAAATCAAAGGTTACAGGGACATCATAGTTAGGTAATAGAATTTGAAAAACCTTAGTAATTCACTTAAAAAACCAAAGGTTACAGGGTCGATATAGTTAGGAAATAAAATAAAAAAATCCTACAAGTTCACTGAAAATACAAAGGTTACAGTGATGTTATAATTAGGCTCAGATCCGACTCATACAAAACTAGTGAAATTCAGCAGTTATAGTTACCTAAGCTAACTATTACCTATGCCCCAGCAATGCTCTGCTTATGATCTCACATATTACATGACGCATGACATGGTCATTGACAACACTGACGTCTGGGGCCCGGAGGCTAACCCTACACTGTGAACACCAAAGACTGTGCACGGCATGAGGTTGCAGGGTGCTGGGGGTTTGGCCACAAGCCTTGGCGGCAGCCAAGCCCCAAGTAAACTAATGAATTCACTGGAAAAAAAACAACATTTGTACTAACGTTATAGTTAAGTGTGATACAAAGATCTGTTTTTTTTAACTTGAATACTGAATAAAACAAAGGTTAAAGTGACATTATAGCTAGGTGAATATCTCAGTGACAACATTAACATTTTGAACTCTAAAAAACACAGAAATTCACCACTTATAGTTAGCAGAGCTGATTATAACTTGCACCCTCGTCATGCACCTCACATATTACATCACTCATGACATGTTCTATGACATTTATGACATTACTGATGACATCTCAAATGACTTTGTTGATGATCTCACTGTTGACATCACTGATGACATCATCCAAGCTTCTTTTGCACAATTTGCTCTATAAATTAGTATAGCATTAGAGGGCAGAAAATAAGTGCAAAATAGCTCGGACTAATATGAAACATCATTAATATCATCACAGATACAACTCCCTTGAGTGTAGCAAGCTTGGGTTATGTGCAGCATTCACACTATGCCATACACTTCACCGGTAACCTATTACACAGTAAAAATCAACCACAGGTATGTGGGAAATCTTCATTGGACATGGTGTTCAATATTATTTAAACTTTTCAGAGAAAGCAAAGTTCCTCAGGATACTCGATGTCTGTGTTCCACAATGAATGCCCTACTACAGACAGCTTTTATCTGTATCAAACCCTTTAGTCACTCACCTTCAATCAGAAATGAATATGAGTAGAAAAGTGGGTATTGTACACAGTGTTTAGTCTATGGAGAGAATTTACTCTGTACTACACTGTTTGTAAACAGTGAAACTCTAATAAGAAATACACTGCAGAGTGTTAAAAAGTATCTCCTAATTCAGTGTACACTCTGTGCCAAATGTTCCCAAAGAGACACTAGTTACTTCAAATAACCAAGGTCTGAAGGTCCTCAAGATCATACTACCCACAGTCTTCATACTGTGGTGAAAACTTTACAGATAGCCCATCTTCTGAAGCAAATCAAGCACATGTACATATGTTAGTACCCAGTGCACAAAGTCTTCTATGTTATGTAGAAATTGTCATACTAAAACGATTCTGCCTAATAACTCAAGGTTGGATACTATGCTTAGAATGTACATCTTTGCCCTGTTGCAAACCTTTTCTGCAGAACCAAAAAATTTCTGTGGAACACACTCTGCATATGTCGCCAAGTGTCGCCTGCATGCAGAGTTACTCATGAGGACAAAGATTTATAATGTCTTTAATACCTTTACATACCTCTAATGCATTGAGAGCACATACGTTTTGTAAACACTTACACCCATTAGCTGGACACAGTCTGTACAAAAGTAGATCGAGAAGTACTATGGTAGTTATCTGCCACTTTGTAAATTTTAAAACAAACTAACACACTGATTGCATGATATCATTTGAAATGTCATTAGTGATGTCATAAATGATGTCATAGAACATGTCATAAGGGATGTAATTGTGAGGTCATAAGCAGTGCATGGCGGGGCACCAGTCATAGTTATCTCTGTTCAGGTATCGGTCACACTTGCACGCACAGAAACTATTTGCCGCACTTCTGCACTTTGCTTTGGTTGCCTTAATTGAGTTGATGTCTGCTTACCAATTTAAAAGCGGCAGGAACTTCCAGTTAACGGTCTAGATGCGCAGTGACAGGGACGTTAAAGGCACGGCTGCAACGCGGCCGTGCAGCGGACTTGCCACTGGCACGCTGAAAGCGCATCAAAGGCAAAGCCTGTCTGCGCCCGGCCGCACACAGCGCCAGCCATGCTGCCTGTTTTGACACTCAAACAGGGGGGATTTCACATCATGTATATACAAGAGAACAACTCCTAAGGCTAAGGAAAGGTAAGGGTAATGACTACATCCACACCTTTCCCTTGCAGGCTAAAGTTCCGCTGGAGATTAACAAGTTGAATGGTCTCAAGTGTGGCTTGATTAATGTGAGGTCTCTCGTAAAACACCACCAGGCGGTATACTTACTGATTGATTCCCTCAAGCTGGGCGCACTATTTCTTACTGAAACCTGGAATCATCCTGACTCTGAGGTGGAATTGGGGATGGCTTGTCCAGTAGGGTATAAGGTGTTTCACAAACCGCGGATTACTGGCAGAAGAGGGGGAGTTGGTTTGATTTTCAAAGATAGTTGGAACTTTGTACAACTTTCTATTAACAATATTGAGGGTATGGAGCTCATGGCATTTTCCCTGACGTGCCTCAGTGGACACCTGCTCTCTGGCATGGTCTTCTACCGTCCCCCTGGTGCAGTCAACCCATCTGTTCAGAATTTTATTAATATCCTGTTTCATTTTGCTCTCACCCATTCATGCATGGCGATTGTGGGAGATTTTATTATCCGGGCCAATGGGAATACAGGATTGACACTTAATGATCTCCTGCAATCTTGCGAGAGATTGAACCTACAGCAATTGGTATTGGATCCTACTCACCAGGGTGGTCACATTCTGGATCTTATTTTTGCCGAGGACAACACTTCCAAATAAGAGGCCATCTTACCTCTTTGCTGGACGGACCATTTCCTTGTTACTTTTACACTGGCCATTTTTAGTAAAAAACCAGACCATGCTACCATGCCTAACTTTTACCAAGGTTGACCATGGAGTAAACTGCCTGGTACTAATATGTTTGATGTAGAAAAAATGGTGGAAACAAACTATCAGGAATTCTGTAAACAGATCATTAAGGCCCTTGATTCAACCATTCCAGTAAAAAGTTTGAAGATTAAGCGTAAGCCTTCTGCCCCTTGGTTTAATGAGTAGCTAAAAATTCTTAACAAGACCTGTAAGTTGGCAGAAAGGAAATGGAGGAAGGGCTATGATACAGCTAATAAAGATCCTCTGAAGACTACAATGAGTAAATATAAAAGTGAAATCTTAAAAGCCAAAGCAGAGTTTTTAGCTAACTCAATTCTTGAGGCTCCCAACAAAACCCGGCAGGTTTTTAAGATAGTAGATAAATTAACCAATCCTGATTGTGTAAAAATAAAACTATCATGACCCAAGAACTATGCGGAACCCTAGCCACTTTCTTTGAGGAGAACATTTCAAAAATAATCCACGGGTTATCAGAAAGTAAGGAAAACTCAAGTGACACTGTATCCGAGGCATATACACAGCCATTAGCCCATCATACAGAGAATGGGACACATGAGAATAAACTCGCTACTCTCAGCCAGTTTAGTATACTTTCGGAAGAAGAGTTTTTCAAGCTTGCCATGAGTACTAAATCTGGGTCCCGGATGGCCCCCTCCCCCAAAAGGTCTGCAAAGAGTTAGTCAGGGAGTTATTACCTCAGCTCCATCAGATCTGTAGCCAATCTTTGAACATCAGGCTAGTTCCTCCCTGCTGGAAACAGGCGATCGTGACACCTTTGCTGAAAAAGCACACCCTCGAACCTCATTGCCCTAATAATTACCGATCTATTTCCCTCCTCCCAAATCCGGTAAAAATTCTTGGACGCATGGTCAGTAAAAACTCTATCCCAATTTCTGGAAACCAACAGGGGACTGGAAGATGTGCAATTTAGTTTTAGACCTGGCCATGGGACGGACACAGCTCTAATAGTGGTCTTAGACGAACTTAGAATTCGGGCTGACAAAGGCCAGTCGACCGTTCTGATCCTCTTAGATATGCCTGCGGCATTCGACACGGACAATCATAAAATATTACTGAGGTGGACTGCTGACCTGGGGCTGGCAGGCACGGTCTAGAACTGGCTTCAGTCTTACCTGAGTAATAGGTAACAAGCTGTGGCCCTCCTCCCTTTTCGGTCTAAATTCAGAACGGTCAAGCATGGGGTTCCTTAAGGTTCATCTATTAGCCCAAAACTTTTTAATATTTATCTGAGACCATTGATTCCCATTATTAAATCATACGACATCAGGCTGGTGAACTATGCAGACGGCACGCAACTTATCTTATCGCTAGAAAGCAGAGAGCTGACTTCACTTAGTAACTTCCATGAATGCATGCAGAAGACAGCTAGATGGTTGATGGACAACTCTCTGCAGTTTAATGGTGGGAAAACAGAAATCTTACACTGCACTGTGAAGAAAATCCCTCGTCCACTTCCAGACAACTTCTTACCCTTTCAGGCAGACATGTCTCCCATACCAGCGGCTATAGTCTGCAATTTCAGGGTAGTTTTTGACAATAAGATGGAAAGACATGGCAATAAGACAGTTGGGACTTTTTTTCTCACTCATAAAAGCCCTACGGTAGATTCTCCCCATGCTTCCTTTGGCAGCTAGGGCACTAGTAGTCAGAAGTGTTATTTTAAGCCGGTTAGACTACTGCAACGCCCTGCTCCTCAGTTCAGCCAACTTCCTTATTCTGAAACGACAAAGAATACAGACGATCGCTGCTAAGATGGCTTTAAAGAGGACTCATGGCGATTCTGCATCGGCTGCCCTTAGTGATCTTCACTGGTTCCCTCTAGCTCAGAGAATCCAGTTTAAATCACTATGTATTGTTTTTAAGGCCCTTCATGGATCTGGACCTCTGCCATTGCAGAAAAGAATTTTCCTGTCACGCTCCGTCATGTAATCTTCGCTCTTTCACGGCTCACCTGGTTGATACCGCCAGTATAAGAACCTCCAGGTTTGGGGGGAGAGCCTTTAGCTGGGTGGCTGCCCACTCGTGGAATAATCTCCCACCCGATATCAGACAAATAGAATACCTTCAGTTTAGGAAAAAACTTAAAATTTATCTTTTCCCTAAGAGGGAGTGTGAGTTTCTTAGCTGGTGGGTAAATAAGTGCATGTAGAGGAATCACTGTCAGTCAGCACCAGGATGCCCATGGGGTGATATAGCGCTTCATAAGTTCTGTTTGCATTACATTACATTACATGTAGTGGTTAGGTCAATGTAGCTTTTGCAATGTTTTTGTCAGCTGATATATCGCCAGTTATATAGTGAGTCTGTACTAGTCAAACCTTTATTAATGCTACAATTGTGCTACATATAACTGCCTTCAGGCACATTTGTATAATTATTTGTCCAACATATTAATTTAGAGAACTAGGAGCTCAGGACAACCTGAGAGCCTATAGAAGCCACCTGAAACGCCTACAGATGTAAGGGAAAAATAGTACTAAATGCCCAAGAACTTACACTTAGGCAACTTTTGTGTTTTCCAGAACTAAAACAGAGAAATACAAAATGTGTCAATTATTACTGTTTAACATCTCTTGTTTTAGTCTGGGGTCCTGACA
The DNA here is from genome assembly GCF_964263255.1 of Lissotriton vulgaris. Taxonomy (NCBI): domain Eukaryota; kingdom Metazoa; phylum Chordata; class Amphibia; order Caudata; family Salamandridae; genus Lissotriton; species Lissotriton vulgaris. The sequence continues at coordinate 1,605,152,023 of NC_141685.1, forward strand.
TAAAGTCCAGAGAATGAGGCATTGACAGTAGGTAAGAAATAAAAATAACTATCAAACAAAGCTTCACAATGAATACCTAAGGGGCAAACAATAAAATCCTTCATGACGTACATGCTAGTAAGTTAACACAACTTATTAGCATTTTGTGTTAACTGTCCCCAAGTAAGTAAATAGCCAACCATTTGCAAGCCATGTCTAGTGCTTGCAAAGAGAGCCTTGGTTCCGTGCATGCAAATTCAGGAAGTGATTGTACATACCCACGTAGATATAACTTTGGCCACAGACTCTAATGTAAGGGAAATAAAGCGCATGGGGAATAGGTTATGCAGCAAGGCTTATAAGCAGGTCTCTGTCTAGGAAGGAACTAGAGAGTTGTGCTGTTCTTTGTATATGCTACCTTTTATACAGTTAAGGAGTTGATTTGGGAATTCTATTATTGATGGGTTTTGTTATGTTTTACTGTGACTAACTGATCTCTTTGAGAAAAACTTGGTCTGCTCTGATTTGCCTTGAAAAAGAGCAAGAGAGAAAGAAGAGTACTTGATCATTTAATTTATGTCCAATAGTACAATGCGCCTGCAAACTAAAGGTAAGTGACTTTGAATTTTGCAATTGAAGCCCCCTTCCTCCCTATTGCTGTGCTATCACACAAACCAGGTCTCATGTCCACTAATTCGAATTTATGCAGGACTTCCCTCACTTTAAAAAGAAATGTATGCCTAGTAATTTATACAGGATTACAGCTTCAATGAGCCATTTTCCTAGTTAAATTTTAACACCATTGCTTAACTTAGCATTGAATAAAACTGCTGCTGAATCTCTTTTAGTAAGTTATTTTCTAGACGTAGCATATGAAATGGGTTTACACAGTTTACATTGTGTCCTGTAGCACTGCAACTATTACCATCCTGTTGGCAAATCCCTGCTTTTGGCATTCATCAGTTAATTGTAGATGAATAAGTAATTTCTTTAGGTTGAGTCCTCACTTTTTCAAAGTAATAATCCTTTACATTAGTTTTTTTTATATCTAAAAACTGTGCAGGCCGTCATCATATCAAAAGACGTTTAATTTCTTGCAGATCCTTCAGTGTTCTAGCTCAAAAGAATCCAAAGGAAATATAATTCATACTTTTAAATGACATTTCTGGGCATACAAAAGAGTTTTCTTCTACTACTTGTAAAATTGGCACTTGTTATTGGATTGCTGATAAGCTGTACACAGACCTACACTTCTAGGAGATTTGGGACTAAATGTTATTTTACCGTAACCTTTTGGACATGTTTGGCAGTTCTCCATATTGTGAAATACAACAGCGGCTTGTCTTTGTTCCATTGGTCTTTGTTCTGGGATGTGTTAGCTCTGTCACTATAATGCTCACACAATTACCGATGAAAGTATGATGTCCCAGAGCAGGGCTTGACATCCTAGCCATTATGATTCCCAGATCTTAATAGATGCAGCAGCCACTTTCTGTAACACAGCTACTGGTATAGAGGCTATTTTCAGTGAGCATTCACCAGAATGTCCCCATTGTACCTTCTATACAATTGATGTTAAAATACAATAACTGATCACTTACACAATAATGCTCTCCTCCAGAGCCCCACAAATCCCGTCATCCAATTCCCAGTTATTAGGAAGAATAGGTATTTAATTTAGCAGATAGAAAGAAATTTTGAACCGCCAAATCCCGACCTCCTCTGCCTGAGGACTAACAATATGCTCTTTTTCTTTAAATGCCTGTGCAAAAAGTGCAGCTCTGAGGATGAACACTGTCTAAACCTTGTTGATCTGATACAAACCAACAACATGGATTTTCTATCCATGACATCAATTTGGCATCAATATGCCTCCCACCCACAGCTCAACTCCTCTTCTCCCCACTGTATGACATTCTTTGACTATAACATGAGGGCAAATTGGTTGGTACAGTTGACCTAATTCATCAATCACTACACAATGCACATATTTGCATAGAGATCAGTTTTTAACTTTTCAATGTCTGTCAAAATAAAAGCATCAGAAGATGAACCTTCTATATTTCAAACCATTTAGAAATTAAACCTACTATATTTCACACCATTTAATTCAACCTGGATGAAACTCATCCCTTTGTCTAACAATTGACTGAACTCATTGCGGAAAAATCTATTTCTGCCTGAATTACTATCACCTTGTAGCACTTCACTTTGCATTACTGTGACACAGCAGTACCCCAGATGTTCCCTCTTCCTACAAAACTATGACCTTAAACAGTTTTGCTCAACTCTTACATGTAAAAAGGGTGTGATCTCCTTCCACATAATGGTTAAAAAACGACATCATAACATCCTAAATGCTGTCACCGGTAGACTGGTTGGACTACATATCTTTCTCACTGCTATCTGCACCAAAACAAACCCATGATTGTTCTTAAATAAAACAATAAAGTGATCCTTGAAGAAAGAAAAAATCCTATCAAAGCTAATCACAGTTATCACACATTTTGAAACTAACACTATGATAGATATCTATAAACCTCTATCACAAGAGGTGGTTGTGAAACAGCAGAATAAACTGACCCAAAGGTTTGCAAAGTAGTCAATGGAAGTATGGAAATATATTAGATCCCCAAATCACCTATTACACAAAGATCCAACAAAATCTTAAAGCTTTATAAAACGGAATAAATGCAAACATTACATTATAAAAACAAAGACAGCTTTAGTCAGAACTGGCAACCTCACAAAAAAAGCCCTGAAAGCTGTTCAATATCGTAAAGAAAACCATTTTTTACCGTTCCTCTCCCACCCAGGCCCCGCCCCATGGTATCTACAGATAGTTGAGACTTCAAAGAGAGCTATGAAAAATTCTCAAAGTTGTTTGAAGAGAAAATAAAGATCAAACATTCTATTTCCAAATCGAAAATAGAACTGCCCAAAATATAGTTCCTGAAAGCCTGAAAATTGACCAGGTCACTTCCCTCCTCAAGATGCCAGATGTGGACTTCAGAGACCTGAGTAGCCTCTGTCTGGTATCCAACGTAGTCTTTATTTCTAATGTCCTAGACAGCCGTTTTGAAGAGCAGCTATAAAAACATGCTTAATGGGCCCAGTTAGGCTTCAGCCCCTGCTAACTACCCTGGTGGAACAAATGTAGTTCAATTCCCAAGATCAGATCCCATTACCCCAATTCTAAACTCACTCAAATGGCTCGCCATTGAGGACAGAAGCTTGATTACATTTTCCTGCATTGTTCACAATTCTTTTCAAGGGAGGACCATTACATGCCTTTCACACAAACTGGGCATCTCATTTGGTTCCAGCGGCACATAAGCTCTCTTTTTGCAAAACCCCTCCCTGAACAAAATAAAACTATAAAGGTATCATTCTCAGGAAGTAACCCCAAGGTATGGAACTACAGCTCTCTGGCTAATAATGTGAACCCCTTCATCAACAATTTTAAGAAAGATCCCAATGTTCTATTTTTCTACTGACATTTCCATATATGAAAGGAAGTATTACTCTGTGGGCCTAGTGACAAACCGGTGAGTAGTCACAAGAAACGTCACTGGAACCAAGGCTCTCTTCAAGCCTTGATGCTTGTCTCCACTAACTGAGACGAATAATTCTAGACTGTATGGTTGCTATGACATTAAAGAACAATCTCACACTTTGTCTTATATATTTTCTAGAATGTAAGCAGCACAAAAAACTGTTATGTCGCTGGTTACCCACCTCCTCATATGAACATTCACCCCAAAATAACATAAAGATAACATGGGTGGTTGGCCTGGCTTTGCAACCTTATAATGCTCTGTCTGGTACACATTACCAGTTTCATTGTGTTTTGTAGAATATTCTCACTCTGTTATTCTGCTCTGCAAAGCGCCTTGCTACTCTGGAGAGCCTGTTTGAGCTATACAAACTGCAACTTCAAAATGATATACGTTATTATTGTAGCAAAATAATAGCAAACACCGTTCGGATCTATCTTTATTGGCTTATGTTGCTTATGAAGCCATGTCACTGTTCTCTGCTCAGGAGCAGTTGCTCCATGAAGATGGGTGTTTATAGTTGATGTATCCCCATTATTCTATTTAATACCATTAGACATGTTTTTGAAAAGCATATATCCTGTCTCCTTTCCATGAACCTGAACTAATGTTACTGATGGCAGCACTTTGTTCGTGTTTGATGTGCGCTGTCCATTGAGCCGGACGCCACATCCTGCTAGCACATTGCTAATGCCTAGCCTTCGAGGTTCATTTCATGGGAGGGCTGGTGATCCACTGGCATTAGAGGTGAGGGAAAAAAAGCAACTTTGAAAACAAGTCCTTGCACAGAATTTATGTTACTTTGCTATATCTGATAGCATCTTTACACAAGAAACTAGATACCTCCGGTTAGTCCAAGGAGCACTGATGAAACATTTCCATATAATTCTATGAAAAGCATGCTTTAGTGGTTCCCTCGCTTGTTCTAAGCATGCATTAGGTATGCTCATGATTTGCATGGCTGGCTGGTTATGTCAGGAAAGATTAAGGTAAGATCCCTGCTTTCTTTCATGAAGTTATAATTGGGAAAACTTTCAAACAATCACTCTCGTCCATGTTGATAACATTGAATCACATGAAATCCAGGATCCTGGAAACCGCCACAGAGTTTCAAATGAATTGGCATTCGATTGGTTTCCAATGCATTTTAAACAATCTCGACAGTTTCACTGAGGCTAATCAGAAACCGGAATTCTGCCTTAAACATATTCCAGATAAACTTAAAGTTTGAGCTCTACAAAGTAACAATAGCATTGTAGTGATGGCCATTTTAAATAAAAAGAGAAAAGTATTTAGCAAACAATATTGATGAACAAAATATGTTGTGACAGTTTAAATTTAGAAGTCGCAGTAGGTATGCAGGTTTAGGCATAATGCAGAGATATTAGTGGAAATCTATTGTTTAGAAATTGGACTACGACCGTCTCATTCGAATGTCAAATATATATGTTACTATTGATAGAGCGCGCAGGTCACCCGACTCAGTTTACCATACTCACCTGGGCCCATAAACAAAGACAACTTAATACTTGTGACTTTACTCAGGTAACCTGTGCACTTCCTCGTATCAGTGATTTTTAACTTTCATTTAGGACCTATACCATTGACTTACCAATCCACGTCATCGGTACCTAAAGTCCTAAGGGATCAAGGGTGTTAGAATAATAGGAAAAATAACATTTGCACTCATATAATAACCACAGCAAGAACCCCAATTGGGCTATCGATTTCCCCGACAAAGTGCTTCGCAAGCACTTCAGCTTCCCGAACCCCGATTGGGTCATCAAATCTTCTGACATAGTGCTCCGCAGCCCTCTGTTCTTGGTCACCTATTGAGTGCGTTGGGTCAGTGACAGGTCAGCTATTCGGACAAGTCGGCCAAACTAAGTAGCTAGGCCTACTCTGATTAAACTATTTTCCAGGTCAGTGTACCACCCCCCAATGTTGCAAGTGTAAGAATCCCCAAATTTGATTGGACAAAAGAATGAGGAGAGGTCTTCATACCATACCAAAATTAGACTTTTAAAAATGAATATTAAGGTTTGCGTTCCCGCCCATCATTTTATTTTCTCACGTATGTTTTATTCCACCCAACAATGAATGTTCTGTTAGTAAATACATTGTATTAACATTGTATCTTTGAGCTTCCTCTGACAGAAGTAAAGGGTCAGCTTCCCAGGCGCATCTTGGATGAGACTGTTCCTGGCAACCATTCAATGCCATTACTGAAGCGTCCCTTGGTTTCTTTTGCGCATGTTCAAAATGGATGCAGTGGGATCTCGTCTGGCCGAAAGGAGTTACATGTGAAAATAGAAGACAAACAGTTTTAGAACAAAGGATAAAAGAGTATTCTGTATACCACTTATCTCTATTCTGTACCCATTATTTTATATTTAACTATAGCATTAAGATTAGGGAGAACGAACAGCTTAGCAAAAGCAGCAGTGAAAGCTTCATGCATGCTGTAACACAGAGCAGCCATCATAGTACTAATGCGCAGAAGCAAAAGTTTCCCTCCAAGCGAAAGATACGCCATGTCACGTGAGTGTGACTGACGCATGCACAATAAGAAATCCCGCGTAGCAGCAGCCATTTTATTTGCAAGTGGATTAATATTAGTAAAACAAATAAGCAAGCTTCACTCGAACAGTCATTTGTGTTGTGTAATACGATATTAATAAAACAAACATGTTGATTAATGTATTAACGTTATGCCGAGAGGACTGATGACAAGCAAGTTGCGCTACGTGCAAATCCTTACTCCATCACTATATTAAGATACACTACCTCATCCTGCAATATTATTGTTTCCAGACTATGGACAACTGCAATATAGGGAACTTACATGTACATAGTTTAGCACAGATCTGATAACTCCATCTATATACTATGAAATATACTGTATATCAGCAAAAAGGACACATAGGAAAATTAACTACTATCATGGGGCACATTATGATTAGATGAGATCTTTCTACGAGTTGGAGCAGGAAATGTTGCATCCCAATTAAAGTGTGCGTCTATATATAAATATATATATATATATATATATGTAATTAAAAATTCTGATAACTACCCAGAAACCATTTGAAAGTGTTTTAGATTAGAACGGTTTACTTAAACTGTGCAATTTACCGAAACAAGCGGTATTGGACTACCCATAAGAAGAGTTGCTTGAAGATAAGCTTATGGTAGTAAAATGGGGATAGGATGAAATAAGCAACAAAAAGGCAGCAAAATTTAAGTGTGTGTGGTGCAAAATCCAGAGAGTTTTGAGATAGGCTACTGTGGAACGATTATTGCTTTATACGATATTTAGGGTAGATCAGACTCCTTGCAAATTACACAAACGGTTCACAGATGGATGTGAAAATGTGCAAAGTAATGGTAAGCTTACTCTCTCTAACGACACCCTGGTACCACACGTGTATTTTTGTGTACGGAAAAATAATAATATTTTCTTTTTAAATCATGAAATCTTTATACAAAATTGCCATTTCGTCTTCATTGTTTGCTTCACTACATTTTTTTTGTCTGAATATTCGCCCTACAGCTACAACAGGATACAGTGTCTTCCAAAGGTGTTGAAAGAGGGGTGTCATGCCAATACCTACTTTGATCTATTTAATCCTTTTGACTACATTTTGGGGCATATTACCAAGTGCCCTTATCGCGGCTTTAGCGGGACTTTTTCCAGCTAAAGCGGCGATAATTTTCTCGCCCAATTACCAAGCTGTCGCTAACACCAGTTAGCGACAGCTTGTAGGCGATAGCGAGCATTTTGGGGCCCGCTCTGCATGTCTGCGATAGTTTTCGCTAATGACATGCAAAGTGGGCGTGCCAAAATGTTAGCGACTGAAAACAATCTCTAGCATCGCTATAGCCTATGATCAACACAGGCGTAGCGTTGGAAATATTTGCGCTAAGCGCGAATATCTCCAAAAGCTAAAGCCTGCCCTGACCAGTTCTTTGCCATGTTATCCAATGGGAGGTGGATAACATGGCTAAGAGCACTGTCACGCTAATGCGTTAATATTGCGGTATTGACAGCGATATTCACGCATTTCGCCTGATTTTTATCGCTTTTGAGATAAACCTTGCTGATAGCAAGTTATCTCAGCGATAAAAAAAGGTCAAGGGCGGCATTAAAAATATTACCGCTAACCCTACTTAGCGATAAATATCGCTGTAGGTTGGTAATATGCCCCTTTGTTTCTACCCATAAGACGTTACAGGAACGACACAATACAATGTGTTCTTTCCCCTTGAATCATTAACTTTATTAAAGCATCAACAGACTGAAATAGCGATACTGCCTGCTGGCACTACCAACTTCTGTTTTTAACTTCGGCTTCTAAGATTTATTTCAGGCTTATTTTACAGAGTAAAAACATGATGTGTTCAAGACAGTTTTTTTTACAAAAAGGGAGTTGAACTCGGGGTGAGATTTAAAGTAATATTTTCTGAAATAACTTCACACTTATTTCACAGTTGCGTTCTTAATCCATGCACTTTAAAATAAAAAAATTACCCAGGTAGGATGTTGGGAACTCGGCCATGATAAGGGTGTTAACACAACAACCTGTGTAATGAAATGGAACTTTGAGATTTTTTACGTCTGGAGATTAATCACAGCAATGTTGAGCATGTCAGCAAGGCTGTGTCTTTACCTTCACTCACTGCCTAACACCTTGGTTTATGTGCTGACAGAAAAACTATAGCGGATTCCTTTGCCTCTACGTGAACCACTAACCTGAAATAAACTTTACGTTTGCTTTTATATTTGTATAAATACTTCGACTATTGCTTTGCTCCTTTTGCTCTGTGTTTGCAATGTAAGTTACTAGTCAGATTTTGTTACATTTGTGATTCGAAAATTGCCCTTTCACTCACTAACATCCGTAAGTCCCTTAATATATTTTAATAACTTTATTTTGAGGAAACATAAGACATAGGATTATTTACAAAATAATTGTTATGTCTCACTGTTAGACATATTGCAACTGTTTGAGCTTGACCAGTTGAGCAATATAAGCATTATTCGTCTTAAAAAGTAAATATTTTCCATTATCCCATTTCATTGTCCAGGACACAGGCGAAGAATTGTTGCAGCGCACAGTACTGATCCACTAGCTAAATACAGAGGTCAGTGAATGCATTGTTTGTAATGTCCTAACTTTACTGAGAAGGATGCTAGACTTTGGTGCAATCTACTAAGGATAGTCACAAATGAACTGTACATTGTATGTGGGTTCTATTGTTGGGCAAGCTGCACTCAGGTCGACCATAAAGACTTTAAGCAGAAATAGCACGCTGAACATTTTAGGGAAGAATTTCTTGGCTCCCCAAAAAGCCGGGTGTTTCTGTATGTGTAAGTCAAACAGATAGAACCACTGAACTTGGCCAGTTATAGTTTAGCAAGCTAACTATAACTTGCACCCCCCGTCATGCACTGCTTATGTTCTCTCAAATTGCATCATCAGTCACAACATGGGAAAAGAAGAAGTACAAGAGGTAGAAAAAGAACTAGCCACTTTGAAATTAAATCCGGACATGAGCAATTATAGAGAGGATCTGGAAAGCCAAACAGAAAAATATGAAGAGGTAGTACGTCAAAGAAAACATACTAAGTTTGTGCGTGATACAATTGACTATTCAGAAGGAAGAATATTCACCTTTGCACGGAAATCTAACCCCTTCAGAAAGCAAACTCCATTAAATACCTCAGCGAGTACATCAAGCAGTTTCTCCTCATTAGCTTCCACAGACTTAAGTGAAAATGAAAATCCAACAGAAGGAAGCAAGCAAACTTTTTTAGGCGATAGGCGCCTGGTTTTGCAGCAAAACCAGTGGGAGCAAAATCGGGAAGCGCAGCAATATAAAAGAGGAAGAGCAAGAGGACACCCATGGCAAGGCAGAAACCGCAACGCAGAGGAACAAGCATTTGCAATGCAATAGGTCTCGCATTATTTAAGTTTGAGCTATTAGCATTGTAAATGGCAATTGTTTTTTGCTTTATGCTATAGTTTTTTTTTACATAAAAAGCTTCATATAAAATATGTTTTATTAAAGTTATTTATGCAGTATCTAAATTTTGTTTGCATAAAACAGTATAATAATATCTTAGTAAAAAAGTCAAATATTTTAATGGAAATTCACCAAATGTTCATTTATGTGTTGGTTTTGAAAATAGCTAAATTAATAGCTTTGTCATTTACAATGCCAATAGTTATAACTTTCGCAAATGTGACACCTATAGCATTTGTAATGCAACATTTGTATTTACGTGACTTAGATGTATTGATATTACAAATAACAATGGCTTTTAATGTTTTTTAATACTTAATAAAAGTGATTGTAATTTATAATGGCAATAGCTTAAACTTTTGTAAATAACTTTTGTGAAGATTATGTTCAGTGTATTTTATTGTAACAAAATCCAAGAACAGAAGTGAAATATTAACATCTTTTTGTGACATTTGTAATAAAGCTTGAAACATTGAGAGAACATATTTGTGCTGTGGTGGTGCTGAGTGATGCTGTGGTGGTGCTGAATGGGGCTGTGGTGATGCTGAGTGATGCAGTGGTGATGCTGAGTGATGCAGTGGTGGTGCTGAGTGGTGCTATGGTGGTGCTGTGGTGGTGCTGAGTGATGTTGTGGTGGTGCTGAGTGGTGCTGTGGTGGTTCTGAGTGATGCTGTGGTGGTTCTGACTGATAATGTGGTGGTGCTGAGTGACTGTACTCACTGTCACTCTGCACTCACTGTCACTCTGCACTCACTGTCACTCTGCACGCACTCTGCACTCACTGTCACTCTGCACTCACTGTCACTCTGCACTCACTGTCACTCTGCACTCACTGTCACTCTGCACTCACTGTCACTGCACTCACTCTGCACTCACTGTCACTCTGCACTCACTGTCACTCTGCACTCACTGTCACTCTGCACTCACTGTCACTCTGCACTCACTCTGCACTCACTGTCACTCTGCACTCACTCTGCACTCACTGTCACTCTGCACTCACTGTCACTCTGCACTCACTGTCACTCTGCACTCACTGTCACTCTGCACTCACTCTGCACTCACTGTTTCTGCACGCACTCTGCACTCACTGTCACTCCGCACTCACTGTCACTCTGCACTCACTGTCACTCTGCACTCACTGTCACTCTGCACGCACTCTGCACTCACTGTCACTCTGCACTCACTGTCACTCTGCACTCACTGTCACTCTGCACTCACTGTCACTCTGCAGTCACTGTCACTCTGCACTCACTCTGCACTCACTGTTTCTGCACGCACTCTGCACTCACTGTCACTCCGCACTCACTGTCACTCTGCACTCACTGTCACTCTGCACTCACTGTCACTCCGCACTCACTGTCACTTCGCACTCACTGTCACTCCGCACTCACTGTCACTCTGCACTCACTGTCACTCCGCACTCACTGTCACTCCGCACTCACTGTCACTCTGCACTCACTGTCACTCCGCACTCACTGTCACTCCGCACTCACTGTCACTCTGCACTCACTGTCACTCTGCACTCACTCTGCACTCACTGTTTCTGCACGCACTCTGCACTCACTGTCACTCTGCACTCACTGTCACTCTGCACTCACTGTCACTCTGCACTCACTGTCACTCTGCACGCACTCTGCACTCACTGTCACTCTGCACTCACTGTCACTCTGCACTCACTGTCACTCTGCACTCACTGTCACTCTGCACTCACTGTCACTCTGCACGCACTCTGCACTCACTGTCACTCTGCACTCACTGTCACTCTGCACTCACTGTCACTCCACACTCACTGTCACTCCGCACTCACTGTCACTCTGCACTCACTGTCACTCCGCACTCACTGTCACTCCGCACTCACTGTCACTCTGCACTCACTGTCACTCTGCACTCACTCTGCACTCACTGTTTCTGCACGCACTCTGCACTCACTGTCACTCTGCACTCACTGTCACTCTGCACTCACTGTCACTCTGCACGCACTCTGCACTCACTGTCACTCTGCACTCACTGTCACTCTGCACTCACTGTCACTCTGCACTCACTGTCACTCTGCACTCACTGTCACTCTGCACTCACTCTGCACTCACTGTTTCTGCACGCACTCCGCACTCACTGTCACTCCGCACTCACTGTCACTCTGCACTCACTGTCACTCTGCACTCACTGTCACTCTGCACGCACTCTGCACTCACTGTCACTCTGCACTCACTGTCACTCTGCACTCACTGTCACTCTGCACTCACTGTCACTCTGCACTCACTGTCACTCTGCACTCACTCTGCACTCACTGTTTCTGCACGCACTCTGCACAACATCTAATTATTTTAGTTCCTAAAATTATCTTGCAGAGTAACCTAAATTGAGGACTGTCAGGAAACGCAAAAAGAGTCTGCAGAAAGAAAACCGTATCCATTACACCAAACATTACCAAAGGTTTGCAACTTTTTCGCTGAGGGGGAATACTAAGGAAATACCAATTTTAGGCCTGAATGTGCTGTTTGTCACGTAGTAATATGTTCCCAATATGTGCTGCTCAACCATGACAGCCAAAACTACTTCTACCATGTCATTTCCGAGGGGAGCCAAATGTGCATCTGTACGCTGTTTGGATCTGGGGGGAACATCATGCCCGCATTCCGAGTCTTTAACGAGCTCCGTGGAGCCCACCTTTTTACACTAAAAATAATGCAGGTGATACAGGTGCAAAACGGAGGTTGGGCAGAAGATCGGCATGTCATTTAATTAATAATTGATGATAATCAAATGCCATGCCGATCTTCTGCCCAACCTCCGTTTAACACCTGTATCACCTGCGTTAGTTTTAGTGTAAGAAGGTGGGTCCACGGAGCTCGTTAAAGAAATCAGACATAAAAAGACAAGGCAAAGCCTTCTCTCTGGCTGCTTTAACAAGCTCCGTGGAGCCCGCTTTTTTACAGTCTGGCTTCTTGGCTTGTGTATCACTGCCGTACTCCTGTTCTCCTGTTCTACTGAACAGGAATCCCTCCCATGCCAGTTCCTTACCTTACTTGCAAAGAGGATCCCACGGTGGGCAGCAATAACGTGCCTCAAACGGTCAGAGGCGAGCTGCATATGCCAGTAATGGCGACTACTACGCCTGTGAAAGCACGACTCGTACGTACGTGCGCTCTTGGGCCAAATAATTTTCCCGGATTATGCAGGCAGCAAGTTTTTTGCGCTGCAGCTGCAATAAGGTCAATTTTCCCAACGTGAGCGCGGCGCCCCTGGCTGCTCATGACGGCGCACCGGGGCGCCGCGGCGCACAGTTTGGGAACCACTGTTCTAAGCATTTTTTATGCAGCGTCGTTTTGCGCCGGCCTGCGACCAGGAAGTCAGGCAGGCCGGGCGGGACAACCGGAAGTAGGAGGGCGGGAGCCTACCCCGCCTCCCACGGAAGAGCCGCGATTGTTTGGCGCACCGGAGCAGGCAGGAGCCTACCCTGCGCCCCGGTGCCGAAGAAGGGAAGAAGAGTCTTGCTGCCGGTGGGAGCCGCTGCACTGAGGATGCCGGTGAGTGGGGCGTCGCCTTGTTGGGGGGGGGGCATCTGTGCGCGCGCGCGCGGCGGCGGACTGTGTATGTGTGTGAGCGTGCATGTGTGTGTGTATGTGTATGTGTCCTGGAGTCTGTGTGTATGCGTGTGTGTGACGGGGGGGGGGGTTGCCTGTCTGGGTGCCTGCGTGTCTGTGTAAGTGTAAATGCGTGTGTGTGGAGCCGAGAGGAGAGGGGCTGGTGTGTGTGGAGGGGTCTCTGTGTATGCGTGTAGGTGACGGGGGTGTGCCTGTGTATGCGTGTGTATGTGCGCATGCGTGAGTGCTGTGTATGCGTGTGGCTGTGATGTGCGCATGCGTGAATGTTGACGCGCGTGCACGCAGCTCAATCCAGCCAGGATAAGCTCGTCACAGTTTCTTGTCCCTCATTCCCCCGTGTCAGACAGCTTTAAGTCTCCAGCCTGGACGCATCCTTCGGATGCGATGTCCAGGCGAGACCTAAAAAGGAGCAAGTGTCTCATCGGACAGGGTAGGGGCAACAACCAGGAGTATGAGACAGAGGAAGGAGCGGTAATAAATGAGTTACAAGTAGTCAACTTATCCAAACGTGGAAATGGAAACATCACTATTGAAACAAGCATTTGCAATGCAATAGGTCTCGCATTATTTAAGTTTGAGCTATTAGCATTGTAAATGGCAATTGTTTTTTGCTTTGTGCTATAGTTATTTTTTTACATAAAAAGCTACATATAAAATATGTTTTGTTAAAGTTATTTATGCAGTATCTAAATTTTGTTTGCATAAAAGTGTACAATAATATCTTAGTAAAAAAGTCAAATATTTTAATGGTAATTCACCAAATGTTCATTTATGTGTTGGTTTTGAAAATAGCTAAATTAATAGCTTTGTCATTTACAATGCCAATAGTTATAACTTTCGCAAATGTGACACCTATAGCATTTGTAATGCAACATTTGTATTTACGTGACTTAGATGTATTGATATTACAAATAACAATGGCTTTTATTTTTTTTTAATACTTAATAAAAGTGATTGTAATTTATAATGGCAATAGCTTATGTAAATAACTTTTGTGAAGATTATGTTCAGTGTATTTTATTGTAACGAAATCCAAGAACAGAAGTGAAAAATTAACATCTTTTTGTGACATTTGTAATAAAGCTTGAAACATTGAGAGAACATATTTGTGCTGTGGTGGTGCTGAGTGATGCTGTGGTGGTGCTGAATGGGGCTGTGATGATGCTGAGTGATGCTGTGGTGGTGCTGAGTGATGCTCTGGTGGTGCTGTGGTGGTGCTGTGGTGGTGCTGTGGTGGTGCTGAGTGATGCTGTGGTGGTGCTGAGTGGTGCTGTGGTGGTTCTGAGTGATGCTGTGGTGGTTCTGAGTGATAATGTGGTGGTGCTGAGTGACTGTACTCACTGTCACTCTGCACTCACTGTCACTCTGCACGCACACTGCACTCACTGTCACTGCACGCACTCTGCACTCACTGTCACTCTGCACGCACTCTGCACTCACTGTCACTCTGCACTCACTGTCACTCTGCACTCACTGTCACTCTGCACTCACTGTCACTCTGCACTCACTGTCACTGCACTCACTCTGCACTCACTGTCACTCTGCACTCACTGTCACTCTGCACTCACCCTGCACTCACTGTCACTCTGCACGCACTCTGCACTCACTGTTTCTGCACACACTCTGCACTCACTGTCACTCTGCACTCACTGTCACTCTGCACTCACTGTCACTCTGCACTCACTGTCACTCCGCACTCACTGTCACTCTGCACTCACTGTCACTCTGCACTCACTCTGCACTCACTCTGCACTCACTGTCACTCTGCACGCACTCTGCACTCACTGTCACTCTGCACGCACTCTGCACTCACTGTCACTCTGCACGCACTCTGCACTCACTGTTTCTGCACTCACTGTCACTCTGCACTCACTGTCACTCTGCACTCACTGTCACTCTCCACTCACTCTGCACTCACTGTCACTCTGCATTCACTCTGCACTCACTGTCACTCTGCACTCACTCTGCACTCACTGTCACTCTGCACTCACTGTCACTCTGCACTCACTGTCACTCTGCACTCACTGTCACTCTGCACTCACTGTCACTCTGCACGCACTGTCACTCTGCACGCACTGTCACTCTGCACGCACTGTCACTCTGCACGCACTGTCACTCTGCACGCACTCTGCACTCACTGTCACTCTGCACGCACTCTGCACTCACTGTCACTCTGCACTCACTGTCACTCTGCACTCACTGTCACTCTGCACTCACATTTCTATTATGATATAATGCGATTTTAAGTGATATAGTGCCGGCTCATACTATCGATTCAGTATATTATAAAGCGATGAATACAACACTTTAGAATATTTCCGTTCCCCACGTGGCATGTCAAAAGCCTGGCATTTCTTGTCCACATCGATGCCGTGGCTGTCACAGCCTTCTGGGAAGCCGAACCTTTTGTTTCCCCGCCACAGAATGAGATCTGCATATTCAGTGGAATGCAGTCACATCACAGTTGCTGTTTTGGGGTGAGATGTGTTGCCAAACAGCTGCTGCTTTGTCTTGCTGTCCCAGAGGTCCCACGGGAGCGGGCCATTTTTCGGGTTGTGTTTTTTGGACACGCATGGGATACGCTGTGTAAAGGACGGATCTGAGGAGCGGCACGTACACACGCAAGGAGTGTAGGGGGTTTGGGAGTAGAGTGGGGGGTCGGTGTAAGTGGTGCTGGGTAATTAACATGGAGGGGGGTGCTAATAATGCAGGCTTTGAAGGGGACAAACGCAAACCAACAATCGCAAAAGTAGAAACTCTTCAGCAACACAAACCTCCCCAATACCCTCCTCAGGAAATAGAACGCTACTTAACATTTTGATGACCTGATCATTCTTACAGAGTGCAAGTATACTTTTCTCTCACAATTACACTGTGATTACTATTCAACTGAATGATACTACTTTTATCAACCTCACAAGGGGGAATGGTTGAATCGGCTATGCTGAGATTCATACCAGTGGCCTACGTGCAACCCTATTATTTCGGAATCCAGTGTTTAATCCGGAAAATTAATTTACTGTGAAATTCTGCTACAAATATGATATCAATTCGTGGCACTACCGATATGAACTGCAATTCAACAGATGTTCTCTATTTTAAATGCACACTGCCTTCTGAGGCGTGCTTTAGGGACTAAATAAATGGAAGAAGATTCATACATGCGATTTTGGCCTCATTACTGAAAATATTGGGGGATGCAAAAAGACTAGCAGCGCACACGGCTATATAGCATAGGTGGTTACCATTTCCGGATGTTTACATTTTAGAGAGCGGTGTTGGCAACAATTAGAATTAACAATTGAAACCAATAATTAACAAGCAGAACATGTGCCAGTTTACAAATAATACAATGTTCACAACTTCGCTTAAAAAGTGATTCTGTATACCTTCAGTTCTCATTCCCAAAAGAGCATCTAAAACTAAAGGTAGCAAATTTACTATCAGCTGTCCAGTCACCAGTGTACACAACGACTTCATACGCTGGCCAATACACTTGGATGTCCGCTATCCCGAAGTCCCGTACCTGAAACTGCTCGATGGTCTTGAGCGGCTCTGTGCAATTGGTTAGGGTGTCTTTAAGATCGTCTCCGTTAGCTACACCCAGGTCCTGCAGCCCGGAAGCCCGGAAAACATTCTACGCGTCCGAAGGGCTCCAGCACCCGTCCCGGTCAATTCGCTTCTGAGACGTGAACGAATCACCTAAATCTAAAGAACAACTTAATCTAATTACATTTTTTCCCCACTTCAGTGCCTGAATAAAGTAATTGAGAACTGAAAAGTGTTGCATTACCTTTGCAGACAGTTACATGTGGAGACTGCGTTATAACACCCAGTTCAGCAGTAGAATTCTCCTGCGACCAGGAAGTCAGGCAGGCCGGGGGCGCTACTGCGGGACACCTCTGTGACGTCATTCCCGGGCCGCGCTCTGATTGGCTGCTGGCCCGGGACCTGACGTGCAACCAGGAAGAGGAGCCGGCAGCAGGAAGTGGCGTGAGCATTGCGGCCCCGGGGCTCCCGTGACCAGGAAGGAGCCTTGGATACTGTTTCCCTTAAAGTCCCGGTCCCGAGATGGGGGACCAGGTGAAGACCCGCGGGGCGAAGCGGGCGCACTGAGGAGGCGGGGCTCCCATGTGGAGAGAGAGCCCCGCCGAGCGCTACCACCGCCCGGCCACAGAGAAGCCTTCTGTCCAGCAGCGGGCCCCCGTGATGTGGGGAGAGCCTGCAGCTGCGGAGGAATGGAAGGAGCCTGGAGACCCGGGGAGCGCCCGCCAGACACCGGTGAGTGGAGCCGGGAGGAGAGGGGCTGGTGTGTGTGGAGGGGTCTCTGTGTATGCGTGTAGGTGCGGCGGCGGCGACGGGGGGTGTGCCTGTGTATGCGTGTGTATGTGCGCATGCGTGAGTGCTGTGTATGCGTGTGGCTGTGATGTGCGCATGCGTGAATGTGGGTGCGCGTGCAAGCAGCTGAATCCAGCCGGGGAGAAGCGCGTGACAGTTTCTTGTCCGTCATTCCCCCGTGTCAGCTCGCTATAGTTCTCCACCTGGACCTTCGGATGCGTGTTCCCAGGCTCGACCTAAAAAGGAATAAATTACTGTCCAGTGCAAAAAATGGACTTGGCACAAACAAGAATAGTCTGAAAGTCAAGAAGGAATCCCTGGGGTATGTTTGTTAATCCGTAGTATCTATACCCATACAGTTACACCATAGTACCTGGATTACAAGTTACCATAGATCACTGTTGAACGGGACGAGATTTGTATAATGATTCCCACAAAGAGAAATATTTGTTAACAATCTAGTTTTTTTTCAAATAAAAGAATCGCTTACAGTAAAAATACACACATTTAAAATTTCAAAGGAACTTTCCCTGAAAAGTAAAAGTTAATCAACAAAGTAACGATAGACAATATGAAACAGTAAAACATATAAGTACATTGCATATCACAACCTCTCTTTTGAAATCAACAAACAAGAATAGACCTATGTCAGAAAGATCAAATTGGCAAAATATTTTGCGGAAAGTAAAAATAAAAATAAAGAAGAGACCACAATACAATGATCTAAATCTACCCTAAAAGCAAAGGAATCGAAAGATTATCTAACATTGTTAAATCTTAATGACTTGGAAGGAGAAGAAATTTCCTTAAAATCAGCATGCCCACAATTGGGAGCAAGATTAAGTGACAAATGCCAGAATTCCAAATTCTATCCGCAACTACCACCGGGAATAAGGTGGATCTCTTTCAAGAAGCAATTATTCAAGATCTTTCTAACTTGAGAAAATCGAACTACAAGGATAATTTGACAAAAACTGAAAGGCAAGCCTTAAAGAGTCTGGCATTGAATAAAGAAATATAAATTAAAACCGCGGACAAAGGCGGTAACGTAGTAATCTGGGGATAAGAGGCATATGTTACTGAGGCACACAGACTATGGGATGATGCTACGTATTATGAACGATTACAAACCAATCCAACTTCACGCATCAAAGGAGAGATTGATTCAAAACTACAAGAATGGAAAGTCAATAATTTAATTGACGCGGAGGAAAGAAAATATTTGACAGTGGACCATCCGGTGATGGCCACAATATATTTTCTCCCGAAAATCCATAAGAGCAAAGACAACCCACCAGGGCGACCGATTCTGTCTGCCAAAGGTTCGTTTTGGAACCTTTTGCAAATTACATTGATTATTTTTTAAAGCCATTTGTGGAATAACTGAGTTCTTATATAAAGAACACTAGTCATGTATTGAGGATACTGCAGAAAATAGGGTGGAAAGATACATACCAAATGATAGCTATGGATGTTATCTCACTTTATACGACCATCGAGAATGATTCAGGCTTAACGGCCAGCAATTACTTCCTGCATGAAAGGAGCATTCACTTAAAAAATCACAATGCAATGCTATTAGAAATGATGAAACTGTGTTTAACGGAGAGCATCTTCCTTTTTGGAGAGGAAATCTTTAGACAAAAAAGTGGTACGGCCATGGGATTTTCTTTTAGTCCAAATTACGCATGCTTACTAATGGGATGGTGGGAACAAGATGTGGCCTAGAATCCCCAACATCAGAGATTTGTGGAAAGAATAGTAAATTGGACGAGATTTGATTGGAGTTCCAAGAATACTTCAACATCCTGAATGAGAACTAAATAATCTGATATTCACTTTTGAATTGAGCAATCAGAGGATGGTCTTCTTGGACACTGAGATATACGTCAATGAAAGCAAAATACAGACCACGCTCCACCGAAAGAGTACAACCACAAACGCCACACTGCAAGCAGGCAGTTTCCATCCAACCTCCCTTATAACAAGCATACCCTACGGAGAATTCCTTCATATTCAGAGGAATTGTAGTGAAGACACGGAATGGACAAAACATAGTAACATTGCCAAGAAAAGATTTAAGAACAGAAAATACAACACAAATGTCATTAACAAAGGATGGACTTGTGCCAATGAAAAAACCAGAGACGAATGCCTGAAACCAAAAAATCCACCAATGGATGAAGAACAAACAGAACAGAGAAAGATCAGACTAATCACGGATTTCATGCAAGATTCAAAAGCAGTTATGTCAATACTTAGAAAAAATTGGAATATCTTGCAATTGAATAGTACGTTATCTAAAATTGTGGGGAACCATCCAATTGAGACTTGTCTCATGCATAGCCACTTCAAAGAAAAAGATCAGAAGGAATCTTGGCTACAGACAAAAGGCTTTGTAAAATGTTTCAACGGCAAGGTTTGCCAAATTGCAAAACCAATCACTGAATTTCAAATAGCAGATAGAAAATGTTGGAAGATTCAGGAATTGATCACATGTAAGAGCAAGTATACAATTTACGCAATTGAGTGCCCGTGTGCGCTCATATATGTTGGGAGCACCACATGCGAACTAAAGAAACGAATCCTTGAGCACGTACATGCAACAACAAACAGAGACAAAAGTAATGCGGTGGCAAAGCATATGGAGGTTGCCCATAAAAGTGCCTGGAAAAGCCTTACGTTCTATGGAATAGAAACAGTACCGCTCAATACAAGAGGAGGCGATAGGGAGAAAATCCTCCATCAAAAAGAGTCCAGACACATCCTAAACATGAGAAGCTTGTTCCCCTTCGGACTGAACAAATTGGAGGAACTACATATACATTTGTAAAAGATCTTGAATGTTGTAAAAATGAATGCACAAAATGAATGAGAGACACCAAAAAATTGGCCCCCAACAGAAGTTATTTCTATCTAAAAACGAAGGAAAACTACAAAATTACAAAAGAAACAACTTGTGAATCCAATATGGATTTAAAGGTTCAAAAATATAAACTAGAAAAATATGAACTATTTATTTCATATTTGAATGGGTGCCTCTTGTGCAGGTATACCTGTAAAAATATATATGTTTAAATAGAGCACTGCAGCAGGATAAATTCTGTTCAGGTTAACTACCGGGAACGGTTAAAATCACTATGTAAAGCATAAGGGTTTCTTTATTTTCAGTAAAATTATGAATAGTCCACGTTTTCATAAACCAGGTTGAAAAAAGAAAAGGTATTGCGTTAGAAACTACCATTCCCAACAGGCCATGGGGCATGATGGGCGAATAGGAAATTACGTAATCCAATTTTGAAAGTTTAAAAAAATGAGAATCAAGCGCGAAAATTTATCGTGATCAAGGTATTTGCAATGTCGAAACGTGTAGGAATTTTGTCGTCTGAATATAATGCATAAGGAATTGATATTTAGGGAAGATACAAAAGAATAAATAACAAATTGCATACAAAACCTGTGAGGAGTGCGGCCCGTTTTTTCCTGGATACCGGGAGACGTGTGGAATTAATAGCGGTATTGGTTTCTACCGCAGGAGCAACACGCCGCAGAGGAGCACCACAAAGCTGATTTGGGGAAACCGTCATATATATACCACATGACGGTTTCCGATTTATACGCGGCCATCCAGCCGCGGAGTATGCACCACCCCGGTAACCTGGGGGTCACTAATGTGAAGCAGCAGTCGTACTTGGAATCGAGGAAGGGTCCACTTGTGGAGTCCATACAGGACTTGATTGTGTGTTTCCCGGACCACACTTCCCAGAAAGCACAGTCTAATTTGAGCCTCCCATCGGTGGGTGTGTTATACATAAAATGGGGAAGTGGGTCGGCGGTTGCGCACACCGCTTCCGTTAAAGCCCTGAAGAGAAGCAGATGGAGCTTCGAAACGCGTCAGGCAGATCCCGTACGGAGCGGCGTCTACGAGTGGATCTCCGTCCTCACCTATACATAAACTAATCTGCTGTTCGCGTGCTACTCAAAGGTGGACACCTTCGAGCATTGATTTATACGCGGCCGTCCAGCCGCGGAGTATGCACCACCCGGTACCCTGGGGGTCACTAATGTGAAGCAGCAGTTGTACTTGGAATCGAGGACGGGCCCACTTGTGGAGTCCATACAGGACTTGATTGTGAGCTTCCCGGACCACACTTCCCAGAATGCACAGTCTCATTTGAGCCTCCCATCGGTGGGTGTGTTATACATAAAATGGGGAAGTGGGTCGGCGGTTGCGCACACCGCTTCCGTTAAAGCCCCTGAAAAGAAGCAGATGGAGCTTCGAAACGCGTCGGGCAGATCCCATACGGAGCGGCGTCTACGAGTGGATCCCCGTCCTCACCTATACATAAACCAAGCTGCTGTTCGCGTGCTACTCAAATGTGGACACCTTCGAGCATTGATTTATACGCGGCCGTCCAGTTGCGGAGTATGCACCACCCCGGTACCCTGAGGGTCACTAATGTGAAGCAACAGTCGTACTTGGAATCGAGGACGGGCCCACTTGTGAAGTCCATACAGGACTTGATTGTGTGCTTCCCAGACCACACTTCCCAGAATGCACAGTCTCATTTGAGCCTCCCATCGGTGGGTGTGTTATACATAAAATGGGGAAGTGGGTCGGTGGTTGCGCACACCGCTTCCGTTAAAGCCCCTGAAGAGAAGCAGATGGAGCTTCGAAACGCGTCGGGCAGATCCCGTACGGAGCGGCATCTACGAGTGGATCCCTGTCCTCACCTATACATAAACCAAGCTGCTGTTCGCGTGCTACTCAAAGGTGCACACCTTCGAGCATTGATTTATACGCGGCCGTCCAGCCGCGGAGTATGCACCACCCCGGTACCCTGGGGGTCACTAATGTGAAGCAGCAGTCGTACTTGGAATCGAGGATGGGCCCACTTGTGGAGTCCATACAGGACTTGATTGTGTTCTTCCCGGACCACACTTCCCAGAATGCACAGTCTCATTTGAGCCTCCCATCGGTGGGTGTGTTATACATAAAATGGGGAAGTGGGTCGGCGGTTGCGCACACCACTTCCGTTAAAGCCCCTGAAGAGAAGCAGATGGAGCTTCGAAACGCGTCGGGCAGATCCCGTACGGAGCGGCGTCTACGAGTGGATCCCCGTCCTCACCTATACATAAACCAAGCTGCTGTTCGCGTGCTACTCAAAGGTGGACACCTTCGAGCATTGATTTATACGCGGCCGTCCAGCCGCGGAGTATGCACCACCCCGGTACTCTGGGGGTCACTAATGTGAAGCAGCAGTCGTACTTGGAATCGAGGACGGGCCCACTTGTGGAGTCCATACAGGACTTGATTGTGTGCTTCCCGGACCACACTTCCCAGAATGCACAGTCTCATTTGAGCCTCCCATCGGTGGGTGTGTTATACATAAAATGGGGAAGTGGGTCGGCGGTTGCGCACACCGCTTCCGTTAAAGCCCCTGAAGAGAAGCAGATGGAGCTTCGAAATGCGTCGGGCAGATCCCGTACGGAGCGGCGTCTACGAGTGGATCCCCATCCTCACCTCTACATAAAAAAGCTGCTGTTCGCGTGCTACTCAAAGGTGGACACCTTCGAGCATTGATTTATATGCGGCCGTCCAGCCGCGGAGTATGCACCACCCCGGTACCCTGGGGGTCACTAATGTGAAGCAGCAGTCGTACTTGGAATCGAGGACGGGCCCACTTGTGGAGTCCATACAGGACTTGATTGTGTGCTTCCCGGACCACACTTCCCAGAATGCACAGTCTCATTTGAGCCTCCCATCGGTGGGTGTGTTATACATAAAATGGGGAAGTGGGTCGGCGGTTGCGCACACCGCTTCCGTTAAAGCCCCTGAAGAGAAGCAGATGGAGCTTCGAAACGCGTCAGGCAGATCCCGTACGGAGCGGCGTCTTGGAGTGGATCCCTGTCCTCACCTATACATAAACCAAGCTGTTGTTCGCGTGCTACTCAAAGGTGGACACCTTCGAGCATTGATTTATATGCGGCCGTCCAGGCGCGGAGTATGCACTACCCCGGTACCCTGGGGGTCACTAATGTGAAGCAGCAGTCGTACTTGGAATCGAGGACGGGCTCACTTGTGGAGTCCATACAGGACTTGATTGTGTGCTTTCCGGACCACACTTCCCAGAATGCACAGTCTCATTTGAGCCTCCCATCCGTGGGTGTGTTATACATAAAATGGGGAAGTGGGTCGGCGGTTGTGCACACCGCTTATGTTAAAGCCCCTGAAGAGAAGCAGATGGAGCTTCGAAACGCGTCGGGCAGATCCCGTACGGAGCGGCGTCTACGAGTGGATCCCCATCCTCACCTATGCATAAACCAATCTGCTGTTCGCGTGCTACTCAAAGGTGGACACCTTCGAGCATTGATTTATACGCAGCCGTCCAGCCGCGGAGTATGCACCACCCCGGTACCCTGGGGGTCACTAATGTGAAGCAGCAGTCGTACTTGGAATCGAGGACAGGCCCACTTGTGGAGTCCATACAGGACTTGATTGTGTGCTTCCCGGACCACACTTCCCAGAATGCACAGTCTCATTTGAGCCTCCCATCGGTGGATGTGTTATACATAAAATGGGGAAGTGGGTCGGCGGTTGCGCACACCGCTTCCATTAAAGCCCCTGAAGAGAAGCAGATGGAGCTTCGAAATGCATCAGGCAGATCCCGTACGGAGCGGCGTCTACGAGTGGATCCCCGTCCTCACCTATACATAAACCAAGCTGCTGTTCGCGTGCTACTCAAAGGTGGACACCTTCGAGCATTGATTTATACGCGGCCGTCCAGCCGCGGAGTATGCACCACCCCGGCACCCTGGGGGTCACTAATGTGAAGCAGCAGTCGTACTTGGAATCGAGGACGGGCCCACTTGTGGAGTCCATACAGGACTTGATTGTGTGCTTCCCGGACCACACTTTCCAGAATGCACAGTCTCATTTGAGCCTCCCATCGGTGGGTGTGTTATACATAAAATGGGGAAGTGGGTCAGCAGTTGCGCACACCGCTTCCGTTAAAGCCCCTGAAGAGAAGCAGATGGAGCTTCGAAACGCGTCGGGCAGATCCCGTACGGAGCGGCGTCTACGAGTGGATCCCCGTCCTCACCTATACATAAACCAAGCAGCTGTTCGCGTGCTACTCAAAGGTGGACACCTTCGAGCATTGATATATATATATATATATATATATATATATATATATATATATATATATATATATATATATATATATATATATATATATATATATATATACATATATATATATATATATATATATATATATATATATATATATATATATATATATATATATATATATATATATATATATATATATATATATATATATATATATATATATATATATATATATATATATATATATATATATATATATATATATATATATTGACATGTTGGACCTTCAACTGCAAATCCAATAGCACCACTTATACCGTTTAAACCACCTTCAACATTTAGTCCCCTCATGCCACGAGATGTGATTGATGTTTTTCATGAGAACATAACATGCCAACTCAAAGACCTACAGAAACGGATCTATAAAAATAAACACAGATACGACAATCAGACATTTCAATATGAGCAATTGGTGGCTAAGCTCAGTAAAGATAAAAACATAGTCGTTCGGGCAAGCGACAAAGGAGGAAATGTTGTGCTTTTAACTCAAACTGATTACGACAAAGAAGCCCATAAACAGCTCAATGACAGGCAGCATTATGAAAGAGTGAATATGGCTCAATTGAAAACCATGCAGCTTGAATTCCATCAGAAGCTCCTTAAGTGGAGGAGCAACAAACTGCTGTCAGAAGCAGAATACAAGTATTTAAAAATGGACAATCCCACAACGCCCCTGATTTAGTTCATGCCAAAAGTACACAAAGACCTGACAAACCCCCCTGGCAAACCTATTATCTCGGCCAGAGGAGGGTTGCTCGAAAAAACATCAGTGTACATTGATTATTTTTTACAGGGGTACATCAGATCATTAGACTCCTACATCCAGGAAACTGGTGACTTTTTATTCAAGTTGCTAAAAATTATGTGGGAAGACAATTACTGGATGATTGCATTAGAGGTTACAGCGCTATATACAAGTATAAGACACTCTGATGGTATTGCTGCTGGTAATGTCTATTTATCACGGAGAAGTACGTTCTTCAGAGATCACAATAGAATGTATGGAACAAATGCTCAAGTTCTGTCTGTAAAACAATGTTTTCATGTACAATAATCTCCTTTACAGGCAGGTGCAAGGAGTGGCAATGGGGCCCAGTTTCTCCCCAAGCTACGCCTGTCTGCACATGGGTGCTTGGGAGGAACTGGTCCTCAGAGCCAATTATGGGGAAATTGTTGAGGCAAAAGTGGTCGCTTGGTATCGATTTATCGATGATCTGTTTGTGGTGTGGAGAGGCAACCAAGAGGAAGCAGTAGATTTTGTATCTATGATTAATGAAAATCTGTATAATCTTAAATTCACTGCAACCATTAGCCAAACCAAGGTGTCCTTTCTGGATACGGAAATATATATCTATAACAACAAACTGGAGACAAGACTGTTCAGAAAGGTCACCGTAGGCAACATCATCTTCCAACCAGGCAGTGCACACCCGTCTCATATGATTATGAGTATACCCTATGGCGAAATGCTTCGCCTGAGAAGGGTGTGCAGTAATGACAGTGATTTGCACCCAGCCCAGGAAGCCAGTAAGAACTGGTTCCTAGACCGGGGTTACACTAGTCAGGTAATCGAGACAGCAATAACCAAATCAATGCTAGTCAGTTGACAAGAATCACTCAACAAATATGACATCAAGGTACTGTCTATTACTCCTGCCCCACCTGACAGTATTGGGGTCGGCAGCCAGCCTGCAATTCAATCAGATTCATTCAGGATCATAATAGAGTACAACAGACAACACAAGGAGCTACGTCAGATTATTAATAACAATTGGCCAACAATCTTGAATTACCCTGTCATTGGTAGCACACTCCCCAAAAAAGCCTCTATCACTTTTAGCCGGGCTCCCTCGATGAGGGATAGGTTGGTTAACACCAGCCCGGAAGTGATTGGGAAAACTACCTGGCTGCAAACCAATAGTGGCTTTTTTAAATGTAAGACCTGTAAATCTTGCATCCATGGGGTTAACAAAAAGACATATACAGATGATTTAGCAAAAAGGAACATCGGATCAGCAAGGTACTTACCTGTAAGACCGAGTATGCCATCTATATCCTAGAGTGCCCTTGTTGGAAGCACCAAACATGCAGTCCATAAGCGCATCCAACAGCATCTGAGAGCCATTGTTAACCAGGACAATACTTATCCAGTGGCCAGGCACTTTAGGGAGTGCCATCAAGGTGACAGTAAAGGTCTAAAATGTTATGTCATAGATGCAGTCAGTGCAAGTAGATGGGGGGCAACAGAGAATCCAAACTACGTAAGTTGGAAACCAAGTATATATTGCAGCTCAACACCAAACAGCCAGGGGGGCTTAATTTAACAGAAGACTTACATACTAGTCTATATTAGCAAAATTATGGACTTGCTTTTTTTCAGTCCATGCTTTAATTTTCTATTTCAGTAGGTAATATCTTAGAGTGGTCTTAACTTTGTGATAGTTATTTATTGTTTTAATATAGACATGTATAATAATCCAATTTCTCTACTGTAGTAAGCTTCCAGGCATATGAATGTCAAGAGTGCAATAGAACACTAGGATTGCACCCCCATTTGGCAGCAGAGTATACAATGACTTTATCTAGAGTTGAGAATGTTAATCTCCATTGCTATGCCCTAAATTGTATCTTTATGATTCCTCGTTTGAATATATATGCTAGTCTCGAGTACAATCAATAATATCTTCATTAGTATCCTATTTATCATGATGTTAAATTTCATTGATTTTGGATTAGCAATTACTTTTGTCAATTCAGGTCTATTGTGAGTTAACAACAGTTTTGACATGTTGGACCGGTATGACTGGGCTCAGTCTACCCATGAGCATGGTATTATATATTTTTAATTCGCACTTTGCTTTTTACATTTGCACTTTAATAGTTTTTTGCACATATTGATTAGGGTTGTCGTTCCTGTTAAATAGTATTTCTATGAAATTAGTGAGACAGAAACATTATCTACTATGGGGATTTATCTCATGTTGAAATTTGTGCCTAATGAATCCAGAAGATGCGGTTATTAAATATGTTGACATTTCTATTCTGCATGTATTTGCTGCTTTGTGGGGTCTATGCTCTCGCTATTGATTGTGGACTGAGGGTTCGGGTTAGCTATTATAGCGTAATGCTACCACTGGTCTACGCGAATCGGGAGTCTAACCTGAAATGCCTGTCTGTAATGTTTTGTATATTTATACTTAGCACCGCAGGATACATGAGTATTATTTAGAATACTTGAGCATATTAAATGGACTGATTCCTTTTTTAGCTGCGGCAGCTATAGCTATACTTTGCACATTATTTGCACATATTTGCATCTTTGCACAATTTATTGGCTGTTTTGCACTGTGAAGTGACTGTTGAAAAGTGTATTATTTTCCGCAAGGTAAATTGGATACAGCCACTAACGTTTTAGCATTACTATTTAACTGTTAAAACTTATGTAATCTGTCTTTTATTTCTATGTCATGTGACCAATGTTACCTAATGCACAGGCACTTTAAAAGTGGGCGGTGAAATTACTCACGTTGTCATGTGATAAAGGCTCCTCGGAGCCGAACTGTTATGGCGACAGAGAAAGCACAAGTAAAATACTTGGCATCATATTTTTGTGGTCCGTGTCCATACCTGCTTGCGAAAGGCGAAGATCAAGCTGCTGAACTATATTTGAAAATGCACAAGCAACTCATTTTATAGTCCAGGGGTTCACTATGGCAATATGGTTGTCAAATAATGGATTAATTATTGGTCAGGCACTTGCACTTTATGATCATTTGTACTGCATTAATTTTAAGTCTGAATGCACTTTAGAGAGCAGAAATTTGAAAGAAGCACTTGCACTTTTTCATATACACTATCTCTGATAAAAAGACAGTACTGTCATTATTGATTAATTCTCTTCTCGTGTATCACCCATATGGACTATATTTAATATTGAGGATATTTGTTTACAAAGCACTGGCACTTTACTTAAACTGACCCACCGAAGAATTTTTAGTGGAGGTTTAAATTTTGGAAATATATGAAATGCACATGATTTTAATATGCGTTTTTTAGGTCTCGCGCCTGCGATGCATATGGCGAAGCCATATGCCATCGCGCAGGCGCGATACTATTGTTGCCAGGTCTGCTTCCCAGGAGACAGGAGATGTCACGCGCACGCTCTGGAAAGCGATCGGCGCCGGCCGCGCGCGCGCGTTTCCCAATCTCCTGTCTCTCTGGGAAGCACACGTGGAGTGGGTGTCTGCAGGATATTTTTTCCTCACTCATCTGACTCTCCTCCAACCACACTGGGGCGTTCAACCAGTCACCTTTGCCTTCAACTTTTTTTTTACCCAGTTCAGAGGTTTCCCTTGTCCTGAATATCTGCAGATTCAGACCCCTTTAATCTGGCCGTCCGCATCCGCACATCCCCTGTCTCATCAAAATGCCATGTGCCGGTTCCAGCTTCCAGACATCCTTTGATTATGAAAGATATTTCTTTTTTTTATCTCCGGCATTCCGACAGACTCAGATTTGCACCGCTGCAGCAGCCCCTGGAGAAAAGCACCGATTTCTATTTGTCACCTGTGCCTATGGCAGGCCAAGGCGGGTGGAGGGAGCCCGTTCCACCCGCTCCCTTTACAGAGGGGCCTCGCGCTCTTCGCCTGCGCCGGAATGAGACTGAGGGGTGGCCCCGGCCCTGCACGGCAGATGCCTGCGTTGCGTTTACAAACATTGTAAAGCGTGGCCTCGGGACGTTTAAAACTCCCCTCCCTGAAACATAGCCGTCTGAAACTGAACTCTGACAAAACAGAAGTCCTTATCTTAGGTACCTCCCCCTCTGCATGGGACGATTCTTGGTGGCCAGAAGCCCTTGGGAAAGCACCCATCCCGACAGACCACGCACGGAACCTGGGCGTCATCCTGGATTCCTCACTCTCTATGTACAAACAAGTCAACGCCGTCTCTTCATCCTGCTTCAACATTCTTCGCATGCTCAAAAAAACATTTCGTTGGATCCCCACCGAAACTAGGAAAACGGTCACCCACGCCCTGGTCACGAGCCGACTGGACTACGGAAACACCCTCTACGCCGGCACTACCGCTAAACTCCAGAAAAAACTCCAACGAATCCAAAACGCCTCAGCCAGGCTCATATTAGACATCCCGCGTAAAGAACATATCTCTGGTCACCTGAAAAACCTCCACTGGCTACCCGTCAACAAGAGGATCACCTTCCGTCTCCTAACCCACGCACACAAAGTACTCTACGAAATCGGACCAGAATGCCTCAACACACGACTGTCCTTCTACTCCCCCTCCCGCCAGCTACGATCATCCAACCAAGCCCTTGCCACCGTACCCCGCATCAACAAATCCACCATGGGAGGTAGATCCTTCTCCTACCTGGCAGCTAAAACCTGGAACTCCCTTCCCACTCACCTTCGCCTTACTCAGAATCACCTAGCATTCAGAAAGCAACTTAAAACGTGGATATTTGACAAGTAATTCCCCTCCCCTCCCCAAGCGCCTTGAGACCCTCTGGGTATGTAGAGCGCTATACAAATTCTTTGACTTGACGGCCCAGGGGCTGGGGGTGGGGCGCGCTGCGGACCCCTTTGAGCGCCTTGTTTACTCTCCTCGCGCAGTTTGAGGATCTAACTCCAAGTTCCTCGGGTCTCTCCACAGCAGGGCCTCTTTACGCTCTTTCCGAGCTGCATAACAGACGGATACCGTCAACCTACAACGTAAAGCAAACCAAACCTGTTCTTTCCTCATTTCTTTGTGAGTTTGCACAATGGTTGCTTTTGGAAAATAGTCTGATTGAGTTTTAAACAGGGACACTTATAAGGGTTTAACATTACTTATTGTGACCCCACGGGCTGTGGTGTCGTGAATTAAAAACACAAATGAATCACCCTCCCCCCACTATATTTCCCACGACTTTTGCCCTTGTTTAGGAGTTTTAGCAGATGGGGAAAGAAACAAAGCAGTTTGTAGAGCCTTGTAAAACCCACGAGATGCCATTTGTAATTGTTTATATGGCAGTGGAATGCAATGCGAAGGTATCCTGGGAGCAGGCTTGTCAGATGGTGCACAGTTATGTGGCACAGGCAGAAGCCTGCTTAGCTGCTCTCCCAGCAGGACCAGCTGTATGACCTCTGAACTGCAGAACGTTAAAAGGAAGAGGTCAGCAGTGAGGTCACTGGTAGCAGGGCAAGGGACTGAGCTTTTTAGGTCTTGCGCCTGCGATGCATATGGTGAAGCCATATGCCATCGCGCAGGCGCGATACTATTGTTGCTGGGTCTGCTTCCCAGGAGACAGGAGATGTCACAAGCACGCTCTGGAAAGCGATCGGCGCCGGCCGCGCGCGCGCGTTTCCCAATCTCCTGTTTCTCTGGGAAGCACACAAGCAAGCCCAGCAAGCCCCGCCAAGGCACCACGAGTGAACGCAGTAAGAGTTGTGCAACCCGCATTACTATGCGCCCCCTCTTCAGCGCCACTCTAAACAAGTTTTTGCAGGTTGTGTCCTGTGAAAGCTCCTGCAGCAGGCAGGCAGGCTGCGGGAAACCTGAGCTCGGGCAGTAACAGCAGAGCAATGCTGGCTGCTGGCAGCCACGACTCTCCCCTCCTCTCGGTTGCTTACATGGACCAACTTAACCGGGGAGTTAGGTGTCCAGACTCTGCAGGTGGCACGGTCGGGGTGATCTGCGAGAGTCCTGGCCCCTGGAGGATCCCTGCCCCTTCCCTGCTTCAGAGCCTTCAGTCTGCCAGGCTGGCACGAGTAAGTATACATTTTCGTTAGCACAGTCTCTGCTTGATGGATGTCTTCATTTTATAGGCACCCGCTCTTGTCATCCTCCGTGCTTTCACCCCAAGAGCAGTGTGCGGCTAGCTCGGCTCGAAGTGCTGAGCACTCACTGCCTGGTCTCGTCAGCTCCATTGGTTTTACCCCAAGATCAGCGGCGAGCTCCACCCTGCTCTCACAGCTGTGAAAATTAAAAGTCTTGTGTTTTTTTTGCAGAGCGAAGTTATTTTTCAACAACCAGCTGTTCCTAATGGCCCCTTGGGTCAAACGTTTGTATTTTTCGTTTGGCCCATCTTAGCTCACTGCTCAACCCGGTAAAAACCAATAGGGAAAACAAACAATCTTTTCTGTGGCAAACCCTCCCTTGAGATCATGGAAAAATAGGCTGCTGTAAATATTGCACGGTTAATGGCTGTAGGTGTCTGGGAGGTTAAATATGTGTTGGGTTTAAAACCAGTGGCTTTCAGTGTTTACGGACAGGTGGCTTTGTTACTGCCACCAGCACGTGCCTATTTCAATGAGGGCGACAGGCTCTGTTATTGTTAATAGTCTGGGAAGTAAGCTTTCAGCGGACATCCCACTCGACACGCACATTGTTGTCAATGTATGGCGGGACTTTAAGTAATTAAAAGCACCACCACATCCACCACCACATCCACCACCACCACCACATCCACCACCACATCCACCACCACATCCACTACATCCAACACCACCACATCCACCACCACATCTACCACAGCCACCACCACATACACCACCACATACACCACCAACACTTCCACCACCACCACATCCACCACCACCACGTCCACCACCCCCACATCCACCACCACATCCACCACCACATCCACCACCACATCCACATCCACTACATCCACCACCACCACATACACCACCGCATCCGTCACCATCACCACATCCACCACCATATCCACCACATCTACCACATCCACCACATCCACCACATCCACTACATCCACCACATCCACTACCACATCCACCACCACCACATCTACCACCACCACGTCCACCACATCCACCACCACCACCACCACATCCACCACCACATCCACCACCACCACTTCCACCACTACCACATCCACCACTACCACATCCACCACTACCACATCCACCACTACCACATCCACCACTACCACATCCACCACTACCACATCCACTACCACCACATCCACCACCACCACCACATCCACCACCACCACATCCACCACATCCACATCCATCACCGCCACATCCACCGCCACCACATCCACCACCACACCCACCACATCCACCACCACATCCACCACCACCACATCCACCCCCACCACATCCACATCCACCACCCCCACATCCACCCCCACCACCACCACATCCACCACATCCACCACATCAACCACCACACCCACCACCACCACCACATCCACCACCACCACATCATCCACCACCAACACATCCAACACCCCCACATCCACCAGATCCACTTCCACCACATATATGTGTGTGTGTGTGTGTGTGCTCTTTGTGTGGCTCTGTGTGTATGTGTGTGTGTGGTTGCACATGCAATAGGTCTCACATTTGCGAGAGATTAAGCTATCAGCATTATAAATGACAATGCCATTTATTTATCTGTTGTCAAAACAAACACATACATAAAAAAATTGTCATTTACAATGCCAATAGCTCTTGCGAGACCGTTGCATTGTAAATGCTTGTATGTTTTTGTAATTGTAAACTCTTTTAGAATATGTATGCACATTTTAATTACTTATATGATGCGAACATCAAATGATGTGGGATGAATCAGGCACTTGCCTAGAATCCCCAGAATTGAAGAAACTTCAACTGTAAAAGAGGAACAGAATCTCTGTTATGAATTGTAGGTTGCGTAGAAGATAAATGAGACACTCCTAAATTATTGTTACTTAATATAGTCTCCTTACAATGAATTATAAGTACAAAACATGAATGTAAGATGTTTGAAAATAAGAATTAACACGTTGACCAATGTAAGGTTGCTTTGATCACAAACTGTGAGAAAGTCTGTCTTCCATTGCTATGGAAGGAGCGAACCTCCTGATCAGGGAGCTTGTGATTTTAAAATGTAGACATGGCAGCTGCGTTTGTTGTGTGAGAGAGCCTGCTGAGACAGAAGAAACGTGTCACCAGAAAGAAAATAAATTCAAGAGCCTTTTAAATTACAGCCCTGTGTGTCGGTATCCAGAAATGGATGGTTAACTGGAGTTGGTGTTTATATATTTATATATATTTTTGCACAAAAGACGCCCACTCAGGAACTTGAATTTTCAAAGTTTAATTGGTGCCCAGTCTGACACACCAATGCGTTTCAGCCTCACGGCCTTGTTCAAGTGAACAAGGCCGTGTTTAGCAACATTTTGGAAAGGTGATGGACCCACTGCATGGTATCCGTGATACGAATGCCTAAGTAGTCAAATACAGTGACCCTCTCAAGGGGTACTAGATTTAAAGTAGGGGGTCACCCAAGTTTTTTCAGGGGATTTAGCACCAGATTCTCTGTGTTAATTACCAGACCACGTTTGGTGCAAAAAGCCTGGAAGCTGTCCAGAAGGCCTTGAAGGCCCACTGGGGTCTTAGATAGTAGGAGCGTATCATCGGCGAATAAGAGTGTAGGGATTCGCACCCCCACCAGGGATGGTGCGTCTGATGGTTTTTCAAGCGTATGTTCAACAACCCCATTCACATATAGCGGGAAGAGGGTTGGGGCAAGGACGCTACCCTGGGGGACCCCTCTCACCATCGGTATCCTGTTCGTTTTCTGCCGCTCAGTGCTCCACCTAACTTGCGCAAGCTACCCTCATGCAGCCTCACTAGGATAGACAGAATATTTGGGGGGATCCCCATGTCTGACAGCACCCCCCATAGGCGGCCTCTAGGTACAAGGTCAAAGGCAGTCTTTAAGTGATGAACGCAAGATAAAGACTGCCTTTGCCTATAACCACTATTTTCAAATAAATTAACAACAGTCTAAAAGCCTGCTCTATTGTGCCAGTGCCAGCTCTAAAAGCGGCTTGATAATCAGAGAGAATCTCATTATCTGTAGCCCATAAATGTATTCTCTCTAATATCACCTTCCCACAACCTTCTGGGTAGAGTCTAATAAGCTAATTGGTCGGTAGTTGGAAGGGTCGCCCCTCTGGCCCTTTTTATAGATAGGGACGACCTCAGCCCCCTTCCAGGATTCTGGGATTGCAGCGCCATTGTCGATAGCATTAAGTAAGGTATGAATGAGCTTCCCCCACTTTGACAAATTTGAGCGGAGCAAATCCCCCTGGAATACCGTCGGGGCCAGCTGCCTTTTGGGGCACAATTCAGCTGATCGCGTATTCCACCTCCTTAGCTGTAAAAGGGAATACGGTGTTAACTCCAGGTGGTGCTAGAGGGCTGCCAGGAGCGGAAATAAATAGAGCTTCTGGCTGGCAAGAATACAAAGTGAAAAAGTGATCAAACCAACCCTGCCCCGTGATGTTACAGGTAATAAGGTCACTATCAGGCCTATTCTTTGCCCTTATAGTACTCCAAAACCGACCTAAGTCCCGCCCTACGCTAGCCTCTCTTAGAGTTTGCCAATACAAGTTCTCCCACTCCTTTTTAGCATTTGCTACCACCAAGTTATACTCTTTCCTGGCTTGCTTGATTAAGGATTCTGACCTCGCCTTGACAACTTTTATTAGAGCAGACTTCTTCTGTCTACATAATGGTATGTACCATCCCTGCTTCTTCTTGGGCCTCTGGTGTCCAGTTGCCCTACCCCCTACTGCTGGTACCATAAATGTGTTCCCTATGGAGGTTATAGCCTCCTGGAACAGCATCGTAACTCTAGAGGGATCTAAATCCTCTGTCGTGGATGCCTCCATTGTGCCCAGCGTGTTTGTTAATAGCATATCTATATATATATATATATACTCTCACAATCCCTTGTGCATTGGCAGCAAGGAAGCCCGCACACAAGGAATAGTCCAAAAGCAGTTTATTTATCGCTGACGCGTTTCGACCTTTTGGTCTTTTTCAAAGTTGGGGAACCATTGCAGCAGTGTTCTCTAAATAGTCAGAGAGACACTGATGGATAATTGATAAACTTAGGTAAAATACTTTAGGCGCTGTTACATAACCAGTGCCACTCAGTTTTAAAAGAAAGACTCCATAAGTCCAAAAAAATAACAAAGAATAAAGAACTGTTTCTTCCTTAAATTAAAAAAACAATTGCATTTCATGTGGCATAAAAATGGAAATTAAAAATAAATAAATAACCAAATTGAGCCAAAAAGAAGAAAACACCAATTTGAGTTGGATTATCAAGTGAATCCTTAATCATGCAAGTGCATGTATACAGTGATGCAACAGTAATTCCATATGGTGCCCCAAATGGAGTATGCCAGAGTGGAGTACAGGTCCAGTGACCTACGGAACATAGAGGGGCATCCACAGAGGGTGTCAGGAAGTATTTGATATAATGCCAAGTAAGAGGGGGGTGGCCTGGAGAGGGTGGGGAAAAGAAGGGGGGAGAGAAAGGAGAAGGGGGTAGGTTGTTCCAGACGGAGGGAGAGGGCGTGGGGGGAAGAAGAAATAAAAGGAAGAAAAAAGAAGAAGAGAAAGAAGAAACAGAGGTGAAAGTTGTAGTGGATGTGAATAATTAAGGATTGTTAAATGTCCATTGTTCTCGCGTTCAGAGTAAACTATCTCAAGTGTACATGAAGCTCCTCATCCTGGTTGAGGCCTCCCGGGGTTTTGCTACATAGGTAGATTATGTATCGAGATTCCATCCTTCTGAGGGCCTGTTCCCTGTCTCCAGATCTAGTGTTGGTAGGAACCCTGTCAATTCTAAAAAAATAAATTTTTAGATTCTTAGTTTCAGTGGAGCTATGTGAGATGTTACAATGTCTAGCCATGAGATATGTTCTATCATTGTTTCGAATTGCCCTAAGGTGTTCTAGGATGCGTTTCATAATGGGAAAGATGGTGCTCCCTACATATCTCATGCCACACACAAACAAGCACATAGACAACATAGTCACTGTTACAGTTAATGAATGGCTTGATCTTGTGTTCTTTGCCATTTGACATTGTAACAGACTTTATATTGGTACTGTGAGTGTAAGCCTTGCAGTTGCCTCAATTGTAGAATCCCGGTAGTTCTTTCAACCTAGTGTTGCTTTGTGTTTTACCTGGTTCCATCACTGTGTGTACCAACATGTCCTTCAAAGACTGACTTCTGTGGTATGTGATTTGTGAGTTGGGACTGACCAGTTTACCTATGATTTTAGCCAGCTTGAACAGATGCCAATGTTTTCTCACTATGGCCTGGACCTTAGTGCAGCTTGAGTTGTAGGTTGTTTTTAGTCTGATCTCGGGTTTTGCGGATGTGCGTGGCTTGGGTTTTAGTAAAGTCAATCTGTCCACATCCCTGATTTTGTGTCTGGCGTCATCCAGGACATTACGTGCATAGCCCCTTTGAAGGAATCTCTTAATCATCTCCCCTTCCTCTAACTCATAGGCTTCCAGGGTGCTGCAGTTTCACCTAGCTCTCAGGAGTTCCCCATGGGGGATGCTGCATTTAAGTTTGGGTGTTCGCAGCAGTTTCCTTCCTGTCCAAATTTGTCTGAAAAGTTCCTGCCTGAACTATGACCTCCACATCCAAGAAATGGATTCTCTCTACACTGTTTTTGCTTGAAAATTTGAGGTTAAGCTCATTAATGGTAATGGTTTCAAGGAACTCATCTAGAATGGCTTGGAGCATCCCAGATGAGGAAAATGCCATCAATGCACCTGGTCCAATGGACCAGATACTTAGTGTATTTGTCAAAGGTCTCCGACCCCACAAACACTGACGCCCTCCACCCCATAAACATACAGGCATAGCTTAGTGTAAAGCAACTGTCCATCTCAGTCCCTCCCTGTACCACTGTTTGCCGAACAGGAAAACATTATTTTCCAAGCAAAACTGGAGAATCTCAAGAAGTAGACTAGAATGGTCATATGTGGCAACGGGTCTGTCTTTAAAGAAATGTTTGCAAGCCTGGATCCCCAGTTCGTGTTGGATGCACGTGTCGAGTGAAACTACATCTACAGTACAGAGGCTGTAGTTTGCGTGTCATGGTATATCAGAGATCTTAGATATAAAATCCATACTGTCCCGACAGTAGGAGGGTAGGCTGGAGACATAGGGAAGTAGGAAATAGTCCAAGTATATCGAGGCGTTCTCCAACAGACTATCATTACCTGAGATTATAGGCCTACCCAGATGATTAAGGCTGTGTTTGTGAACCTTAGGTAGCATATAGAAACAGGATCAGACTTGGTTCTTGACAGTTAAAAACTGAAGTTCTTCTTGATTTAAAAGCCCTGTAGTGTGCCATTTGGCGAGCATATCATGGAAACCATCAATGGTAGCAAAATATTGACCAACATTAGCCTTAACGTAACTGCCAGAAAAGTCAAGCTCTCTCTTTGCCTCAGCCATATACTTTTTAGTGTCCCACAGAACATCATTACCCACTTTATCAGAGGGTTTGCTTACAAAAGAGGTTGCTTGCTTCAAAGAGATTAGTGCTGCTTGTTGGCCCTTGGTTAAGTTTGTGGCTGCTCGGATAAACTTCCTCATCCCCAATTTGCAAATGTCATGCACCACAGCTTCATGAAACGAGTCAATGTTATCATGTGGGATATTAGGGTTAAACCTTGATTTAGGTTTACAATCACTGTGACTCCTCTAGCCAATCTCCAGGTCTAAGAAACTCAAGAGTTCCCTCTCAGTAGACCAATCATTATCGCCCAATTACAACTCCCTGAGGGAAGCTTGGTCGGTGATATCTTCAATGGAGAGGAGATTTGAGGCAGTATTGGGGTTAGTAGTGTCACGCCCCACTGCTGTGCCATCTCCCAATGCTCTCATCCCTTTCAGGGTATGGATTTTAAGCAGCTTGAGTTTTCTTGCAAAAAGTAACATGTCAATGCGTGTTCGTGAGTAGTCAAAATCATTTGTGGGGAAGAAAGAGAGACCCAGTTCCAACAAGTTCTGTTCATCATGAGTAGGCTGTCCGGTTTTAGGTTTAAACCTATAATAACTGATAAAACCCCACTGAAAGAGAAATAGCCCTCACCAGTGAAAACATATAAACACTGAAAAAAACACCTGCACAAACCACATTTGTGCAGGAAAAACAACAAAGTAAATGCCATTCAAAGAGAGGAAAAAGAGAGTGAAAGTAATTTTATTTCGTCCTGAAGGGGTCAATACAATGTAACTTTGTTATACAAGCTAGCAGTAAAAAAAGTCTGGGCTAACATTATTCTGCTTGAGTTTTGTTGTTTAGGGATGCCACAAAAATATTGTTTCTTCTTCCTATTGTTTTTTTCAGTTTTGTGGTCTTTGGTGTATAGATGCAGGCTTTAGAAGCGTTTTAGGTATTGTTCAATAATTTTAATTGTACAGAATAAGGAAATATCAAAATCATATTTGATATTTTGGCTGCGTTTGATTCTTTCACTGATAGGTAAAATGACTGGTTTCATAAGAATCTTTCCTAATATGTGTCATCTCATTTACCCACAGAGAATGGGTAAAAACCCTTAATACATCAGTGAAAACTGACACCAGACTTTTGGAAAACATGGAACGCAGTGTCACTTGGAATACTCTGCAAAAAAGGTTCTTTCCAAGTTCAACAAAGATTGGGGTGATATTTTTTGTATTTGAAGTGATTCAGCTACGCATTTGAAAAAGTACCAATGTTGAGAGGGCCTTTTCACTGATGTTTACATGGAAAGGAAAGAGCGAGCACACATGAACCAAAGACTCACTGAAGAAATATTGTATGGTGTACTACAATAAGTTTAATTTGTAAAAATCTATTTGGACCTCATATTTTTTGTAAACACTTTTTATTATTTGCAAAACAAAAAGAGCATCTTATATAGTATTACAGCAAGATCTTTCAGTGACAATCGTCACAGCACTATATGATACTAATATCCCTGTAGTGAAACAACTATGTTCCCCTCCCTCAGTACCCCCCTCTGTCAGTGCGCCTGTGATCAATACATAATAAAGACATTATTCATATGTACCCTCCTGGTATCCTAATCCCTTTGCACCAGGTAATATGGAGGGGATGGCTCCTCGAGGCACTCTCATCGCTGTAACTTTCATCGTTCCTCCCTCCTCTGTTATCGGACCCAACTGGCTACCAATTCCTAATCCATACCCTCCTCCCCCTGACTTGAACTCTCTATGGGATTCTGGAGCGTTGTCACCAATGCCTCCCAAAATCTTCCCCCAAGATCCCGATGAGTCGACGTATACATGTCGCAGTGGTACGCTGAGGAATAAAGCCCACTTGATCTGGGTGGATCAGAGTCCTCATATGCATTAGGAGTCGCGTCGAGAGGATCTTGCTCAAAATTTTATAATCAACCGTAAGCATAGATAACGGCCGATAAGCCGATCATGAGCTGGCATCTGCCCCTCATTTTAGTAAGGGTATTATATTTGCCTCCCGAGTGGTCATGCGCAACATACCAGTGTCCCAAGCCTCCCTATATATATCTTGCAATCGTGGGGCCAAAATATCTACATACGCTGCATAGAACTCGACCGGTAAACCGTCCGTACCTGGTGTTTTACGACGAGCCATATGTTTAATCGCTGTGCGAATCTCCCCATTCGATATCTTTCCTCCCAATCTATCAGCCAGTTCAGGGTCTAGGCGCGGCAGCTGAGCTGCGGCTAGGAAGTCATTAAGTTCCCCAGATATATTCGGCATCGCGCTCCTATAGAGCTGTTCGTAACAGGCAAAGAATTGGTCATTAATTTCTTTCTGGGTATATACCATCCGACCCTCTGCAGTAGATAGGATCAATATCGGGGTGCCGCGAGCCACCGGATTAGCCAACCAGGCTAGCAGGGAACCCACCTTATCACGCTCAGTGTGAGCTCGAACGAGGTATTCTTTATAGTCAAAACAACGGAGCTTTTCCATTTGCGTTGGGACCTTTTCACGTGCGGCCAGAACCGCCCTGTGAGACTCTGAATCCGCGTGATTGGCCCGCTCTGCCTGGCTTAACCGATCCTCGCCCTGCGCAAGACCTTGTAGTAGGGTCTTGCGAGCCCCCGCTGTGGAGGAGATACAACCCCCTCGAATCATTGCCTTAAAGGCATCCCCTTCCAGGGCTCTGCTCGATGCCGTCCCCACATTTTCAGCAAAGTAGCGCTCCATACCCTCCTACACTTCCGTCTTAAAAGCCGGGTCCTCCAACGCCAGAGGGTTCAAACGCCAAGTGGGAATTGCCTGTCGCTGTCTAGTCCATTGGGCCACCACCAAACAGGGATTATGGTCAGAGATCATTCGCGCCAGGTATTCACTATGGCGGACCAATCCCTGAACATCTGGTGTACATAAGATGCTGTCAAGCCGGACATGTAGATCATGTGAAGTGGAATAAAATGAATAATCTTTCTCAGCAGGATGCTGTGTTCGCCACGTGTCAACTAGACTCCACGTGTCCTGCCAGTCCCGTCTCCCTTTCGCTATCCTATGAACTGCAGACTGAGCTAGTGGTGGGTGTGACCTATCCAACTCTACATCTACAACGGAATTGAAGTCTCCCCCAATTAAAACTGTGCCAGCTAAGACTGTTGCTAGTTTCCCAGATAATTGTGCAAAAAAAGTAGTCTGTTCTACATTCGGGGCATGAACACTACACAGCGTCAAATCCCTCCCGTCTAGTCGGCCCTGTACAGCCACAAACCTCCCTTCGGGATCTATCATTGTTGTAAGGGGTTGAAATGGAATGCCCGCTCTCACCCAAATCAAAACTCCCCGCGCAAAGGCAGAAAAGGTAGTATAAAACAATTGGCCCTTCCATCTTCGCTGTAAGGCCCACCTCTCAGTTTGGTCAATATGTGTTTCTTGCACAAAAGCCACTTGGATCCCCCTACAAACCAGATAAGCATGTACCTTGTGTCGCTTCCTCATAGAGTTCAGTCCCCTCACATTCCAGGTGATACATTTCAATTCAGGTAGGGTCCCCATACCGAGTTAAACATGTGAGTCGTATCTCCATCAAATCCCCCGGTGCACTGACAGTCCCATGACCCCCAAAACAGCCCAACAAATCCACTTCTCACCCATCCCCAGAACGGGCGCTAAACCACAGTAATCCACTAAAATTCAAAACCCCAATTAAAGAAAGTCTCTGGTAGCCACCAGAGTCTCACAGCTAGTGTGAGATCGAGGGGGTTCAGCACCACAACAACGTGGACAAAGATTCTCTCACAGTCAAGTAACCCAACCTCCCAAATAAATCCCCTGACGTCCCACACCCTTAGGCAGCCATTATAAAGACCTGCAAATCATATTCACCATCACCTCATCAAACCCCTATGGTAACAAACTGCACACCCCCCCTGCCCCACACATAAAATCACACTCCTTTACTATACCACAAAGAAAAAGATACAGGGGTCATTCATCCAGAAGGCCATCTGCAGTCCCTGGCGTGACATGGGGTAAAGTCTGATCACCGCCTCCTGAGCCCTCGGACGGTGCATCCTCTGATCCCTTATGAGATCGTGAGTCCGCTGCAGAATTGGAAGTCACCACCCTCGAAATAGTGGAGACCTCCCTGAGGGCCTCCTTGCGTTCCAATTCAGTCTGCGATACAGAGGGTATCCGATTAGCCGCTGGCTCTGCCTAGGCTTTGGTGCAACGTCCTGCGTCTCCCCGGTCGCTGTGCGGGCATCCGTCCCAGCCTTGTAGGTCTCCAACCAGTTCCACACTTCCTCATGGGTGTTATAGAACGAGGATTTGCCATCCACCATTATTCGCAATCGGGCCGGAAACAAGAGAGAGTATCGGATACCCTCATCCCGAAGAGCTTTCTTGACTGCCAAAAACGAGGAGCGGTGGCGTTGGACTTCAAAAGAATTTCAGTCGGGGTATATGGAAACCCATGCATTATCTACTTGGTAGGCCCCATTGTCCGGGCTCTCTGCAAAATAGTGTCCCTATCTCTGAAGTGTAGAAGGTGCGCTACAACCGGTCGAGGGGGTCGACCGGGGGCCGGAGGACGGGCCGGTACTCAGTGAGCCCGCTCCAGCGTGTAAAATTGCGTCAGTCCCTCCGGGACAACCACCTCTCGTAACCAGGTCTCAAGGTAGTCCACCATGTCAGCCCCCTCAACTTTTTCCGCCAGCCCCACCACTCGTATGATATTACGCCTGTTGCAACCTTCTGCGTCCTCTGCCCTCTTTTCTAGTAACTGTACCCTCCTCTGCAAATCACCTAGAGTGGCGTCTGTCTAGCTTGACTTCGGTCTGTTTGACTCGATCTGCCAACTTCTCATGGTCTGCCCGCAACAGTCCCAGACTCGTGGACATTTGGCTGATGTCATGGTGATGGCCTTCAGGATCTGGTCCATCTGGCGCTGCTGTAGTCCCGCTGAGGAGTCTCTGGACAGATCCACATTGCGGTCACCAGACAGCTTCCTCACATGGTCAGGAGGCGCTGAGCCGGGTTTTTGGTGCGGATTCCCCATTGTGCTGGCTGTCATTCAGTGTACAGGCCCTGTGACTGCAAAAATCTCCCCCAGGACAGCTCTTCTAGGAGTATCCTTCAACAATGGCAGCTCGTACTCCCGACAACGGAGGGGACAGTACTCTTCCTGCAAGCAGGCCCCCCGTTGCCGCACTGGTTCTTTGCCAGGACTCCAATGGTATCTACTTCCGGATCTGCCTGGCCCTACCGGACACCCCAGATCCGACGCACCATTAAGGTTTATATGGGTTATTAGTTGGTTTTTTGAGTATCAGAATGAGTGTCTGTATGGTTAGCGCACAGATGCATGAATGACTGACTCACTGTTTCTATGTGTTTTGAAGACAGAATGTTTGCAGGACTGTATGGGTGTATGAGTGTGTGTATGGGTGTGTTAGTGAGCGAATGACTGTCTCAATAGTATCTTTATGAGTAATTACATATGTTTTAAACTAGTATATGTGAGTATTGATGTACATAAGTGAGTATATGTGAGAGTGAGAGATTGGAAGAGTTCCTGTATAAATAGTTATGTGTTTCTATAAGTGATTGTTTAAGAGAGTAAGTATGTGTATGTTTCTGTAGAAGTAAGTGTAGTGGTGTGTGTATAGCTGTATATGCAAGTAAATGGATGTTTGATAGTTTATTTGCATGTGTGAGTATGTGTGTGAGTAACTCTATGGATGAATATCGGTGTGTAACAGGATGTATAGGTGTATAAGTACATATGATGAGTGAGTACATGTATGAGTGACTGTATAGAACTGTTGGTGAATGAGTGGATGTGTATATTGATGTTGAAATTACCTAATAGGTTGTTGTATCTGGTATTGGTATCTCCATTTAAAAAAAAAATACGTTTCTATTTTTGAATGTGTGTATCAAAGCTTATATTAGGGTGAGAGGAGGTCTGCCACTCTTTCAAATGGATGATGTCATCAGTGATGTCATTTGAGATGTTATCAGTATTGTCATGAGATATGTCACTGACCATGTCATGAGTGATGTAATATGTGACATCATCAGCAGTGCATTGCGGGCGCGCGAGTTATAAATTGCTGAACTAACAATAACAGAGGAATTTCAATG
Source organism: Lissotriton vulgaris (assembly GCF_964263255.1). Lineage (NCBI taxonomy): Eukaryota > Metazoa > Chordata > Amphibia > Caudata > Salamandridae > Lissotriton > Lissotriton vulgaris. The sequence continues at coordinate 1,605,196,180 of NC_141685.1, forward strand.
GTTTTGTATGAGTGAAATGCCCAGCTAACTATAACATGCGTGAAACCGATGTTTTTTTTTCAGTGAATTTCTAAGGTTTTTAAATGCTAATTCCTAACTATAACGTGGCTGAAACCTATGGTTTTTTCAGTGCATTTCAAAGGTTTTTTAAATGCTAATTCCTAACTATAACGTGGCTGAAACCTATGGATTTTTCAGTGAATTTCAAAGGTTTTGTAAATGATAATTTTAAAATGTATTCATTGATATATTTTTATATACTAATTTACTACATTTTTTAAAGTATTTATTTTTAGATATTTTATTTTTTAAATTACATTACATATTTTTCATATAAATTGAAAAAAAATGTTTTTAAAAATATTGAAATTTTAATATTTTGTTTAATGTAATATTTTTTAATTTATATATATTTTATATAGCGGGCAATAATATCCTATGGAAGGAAATTCAAGTTACTGGTAAGTACAGTTAAATTTAATTTTCAGGAATAGTAGTGAGCTGAAAGATGCAGCACAGAGGTCTTTTTTAAAGTTCCAAACTCCACACTTAAAAAAATTTCCTAGTGAAACCAGTCAATGTTAGCCTATGGAAGGAAATTCAAGTTACTGTAACTATGTTTAGAATGACTTTTCAGGATCAATAGTGCGCTCAAAGATGCAGCACTGATGTCTCTTGTGATCACAGGTGAGTAAATCGGAATTCGTAGTTCAGCTGATTTTACAGGAATATTTTGCTCAATAGTGAAGGAAGGGGACGGGGCCTGAGGTCACGTGTGCAAACACCCCCTGTGGCACGTTTTAGGTTGGGGAATTAATTCCTCTTCAATCCTGAGGTCCCTGTGCGCCAACTAGCCAACCAGGTACCTCCTGTATGCGCCAGGGAGCTGTGTTGCAGAGAGGTGTTCAGAGGGCACGCCCCCTTTTTACAACACTCTACAACACAGCTCTGTGGCGCTTACTGGAGATACCTGTTGGACTAGTTGCCCCCTAGGGGACCTCTGGATTGAAGAGGAATTAATTCCCCAACTTAAAACGCGCCACTGAGCATGTTTGCACTCACATCACCTCAAGCTCCGCCCCTACCTTCACCACTGTGCAAATGCACCCTGTAGCCTGTTCTAAATTGGGGGATTAAGTCCCCTTGCATACTGGGGGTCCTTGGGGACCAACTATCCCACCAGGAACCTCCAGTATGCGCCAGGAGGCTGCGTTGCAGAGAGGTGTAAAAAGGGGCGTAGCCTCATTACACCTCTCTGCAACGAAGGCCCCTGGAGCATTTGTAGAGGGGGAACTAATTCCCCTTGGACACTGGAGGTCCCTGGGGGCCAACTAGCCCACCAGGAACCTCCAGTATATGCCGTGGGGCTGCTTGCAGAGAGGTGTAATGAGGCCCGCTCCTTTTTACACCTCTCAGCAAAGTAGCCCCCTGGTGCGTTTGCAATGGGGAAACTAATTCCCCTTGAATACTGTGGGTCCCAGGGGCCAACTAGCCCACCAGGAACCTCCAGTATGCACCAGGGGGCTGCGTTGCAGAGAGATGTAAAAAGAGGCGTGGCCTCATTTGCAGAGGTGGAATTAGTCCCACCTCTGCAAACGCGCCAGGGGGCGCGTTTGCAGAGAGGTAGAGGTAGGCGGCGTGGCCTCCTCCGGATCCTGTTTTTTTTTAAACTACTTTTAAGAAGGGGGGCTGTGGAGCCCCCCTTCTTTTTCTTATTTTTTGGTCTTGGGGACCCCATCCCCCAGGGCCTGCCCCCAATTCTTTTTGTTTTTTTTACGGGAAGGGGGCTGTGGCCCCCTTCCCGTGGCCAATTCCGGCCCCTGGGACCCCATTCCCTGGGGCATGGCCAACTTTTCTATTTTTTTTTGTGGAGGGGGGCTGCATGCAGCCCCCCTCCTATGCCCGCTTAAGGCCCCAGGGACCCCATCCCCCGGGGCCTTTTTTTTTTTAAATGGTGGAGGGGGGCACGTGGTCCCCCTCCTGGGCAACTTTTGCACCCCGGGAACCCATCCCCCAGGGCCTGCCCTCTCCTTTGGGGACGATCCCTGCCGGCTCCCCGCATCCTACGGGAGGCGGCATTGCTTTTCTACTTGGAGAGCAGCTAAGATGCTGCTCCCCATGCAGAAAAGCAATACGCTTTGATTTTTGAAAGAGAGAGCAGTTTTCCTGCTCTCTCTGTCAAAAATCAAAGCAGTTTGCTATGGTGGGGCGGGAGCCACGAGGCTCCCAGCCTACCATAGCAAACAGCAGTGTCCCGGGGGTAGGCACCCCGGGACACTGCAGGAGCCGGCCCTGGGGCGTGGCGGTGCCCAGGGCCATCCAGGGCTCCAGGAGAGGTGAAGCGTGCCCCCCCTTCCACCTGTTAAAAGCCCTGGGGGGTGGTGGTCCCTGGGGGTCCATTACGGACCCCCTATTTTACATAATAGTGGCCCGGGGAGGTGGCGGTCCCCAGGGCGTGTGGGGGGGCTTGAGCCCTCCCACACAGGTTTTTTTTATTTAGAAAAATGAAGCCCTGAGGGTTGGTGGTCCCCTAGGCTGCCGGGGGGCCATGAGCCCCCCGCATACTTTACAAAAAAGCCCCGGGAGTGGCGGTCCCCGGGGCCCCTAGAGGCCCCCATCATGAATATCCAAGCCCTGAGGGGTGGCGGTCCCCGGGACTGCGGGGAGCTGTGTGCCCCCCTATTATAATTACTTTGCCGCTGGGGGTGGCGGTCCCCGGGGCAGTGTGGGGGGATTTGGGCCCCCACACTTTTTTTGATTATGACCCCGGGATTTGGCCCCCCCGGGGCTAATTTGAAAAAAACCACGGGGTAGGCGTACGTATTTAAAAAAAAAATGTGGGGGGGTTCTTGGGGGTCCTTGTGGGCCATGTACGCAAATCTGGACTGCAGTGGCAGTGTGACCATGTGACCTGGGGGGTGGTGTTTCCCCTCCAATGGGGCAATACAGGACATTTAAAGGTGGGGTGGGGTGGAGAGAAACCGGTGAGCAGCGGTGTCTGAGGAAGGCTACGATTTGCCCAAATGCATGATGCCTATGCAGCATTGTTTTATTAAAGGTTTCCATGTTCCCCAAAGTGGCCTCTTACCTTCTCCCATCGGAGGGGTGTTTGCGAATCGATTTCCACATGCCTGCCAGTGGCGTGAAAGAGGCTAAGTGGTGGGAGATGTGCTGGCACCAGCTTGCTTTTCTTCCAAATTATCGGATTAAACTCCTGCCCCCCTCCAAGTGCAGACTAAGCAAGGGATGCTGCCAGGAGCAGCTCGCGATTTCGCAGGAGCCGTGTGCATTGCCACTACATCTCACAGCCCGGCTGAAACCTGCACCAGGGGCTAGGAACGTCCCGGGGACCAGAGGAAGCCTGATGACAACACCTTCACCTGGGACAATCCTTCCTAGCACAACACGCCTTTTTCCTTTTACCGTTCCCACGCAACCAGAAACAGTGACTGTATGTGAATCTGGACCTTAGTGGCAGCGCAACCATGTGACCTGGGGGCGGTGTTCCCCCTCCAATAGGGGAAATACAGGACATTTAAAGGCGGGAGTGGAGAGAAACTGGTGAGCAGATCTGGACTGCAGTGGCAGTGTGACCATGTGACCTGGGGGGTGGTGTTTCCCCTCCAATGGGGCAATACAGGACATTTAAAGGTGGGGTGGGGTGGAGAGAAACCGGTGAGCAGCGGTGTCTGAGGAAGGCTACGATTTGCCCAAATGCATGATGCCTATGCAGCATTGTTTTATTAAAGGTTTCCATGTTCCCCAAAGTGGCCTCTTACCTTCTCCCATCGGAGGGGTGTTTGCGAATCGATTTCCACATGCCTGCCAGTGGCGTGAAAGAGGCTAAGTGGCGGGAGATGTGCTGGCACCAGCTTGCTTTTCTTCCAAGTTATCGGATTAAACTCCTGCCCCCCTCCAAGTGCAGACTAAGCAAGGGATGCTGCCAGGAGCAGCTCGCGATTTCGCAGGAGCCGTGTGCATTGCCACTACATCTCACAGCCCGGCTGAAACCTGCACCAGGGGCTAGGAACGTCCCGGGGACCAGAGGAAGCCTGATGACAACACCTTCACCTGGGACAATCCTTCCTAGCACAACACGCCTTTTTCCTTTTGCCGTTCCCACGCAACCAGAAACAATGACTGTATGTGAATCTGGACCTTAGTGGCAGCGCAACCATGTGACCTGGGGGCGGTGTTCCCCCTCCAATAGGGGGAATACAGGACATTTAAAGGCGGGAGTGGAGAGAAACTGGTGAGCAGCGGCGTCTAGGGAAGGCTACGATTTGCTGAAATGCATTATGCCTATGCTGCATTGTTTTATTAAAGGTTTATATGTTCCCCAAAGTGGCCTCTTAGCTTCTCTCATCAGAGGGGTGTTTGCGAATGGATTTCCACACGCCTGCCAATGGCATGAAAGAGGCCTGTTCCTCTACGTGGCGGGAGGTATGCTGGCACCAGCTGTTGCAGCTTGTTTTTCTTCCAAGGTATTGGATTAAACTCCTACCCGCCTCCAAGTGCAGACCAAGCAAGGGATGCTGCCAGGAGCAGCTCCCGATTTCACGGGGAGCCGTGTGCACTGCCACTATCTCTCACAGCCCGGCTGAAACCTGCACCGGGGGCTAGGAACGCCCCATGGACCAGAGGAAGCCTGATGACAATACCTTTACCTGGGACTATCTTTCCTAGCACAATGCACCTTTTTCCTGTTGCCGTTCCCATGCGACCAGAAACAGTGACTTCTGGGAACTGTAGGCGAATCTGGACCGCAGTGGTAGTGCGACTTTGTGACCTGGGGGCAGTGTTCCCCCTCCAATGGGGGCAATACACGAAATTTAAAGGGGGGGGTAGAGAGAAACCGGTGATCAGCGGCGTTTGAGGAAGGCTACGATTTGCCGAAATGTATTATGCCTATGCTGCATTGTTTTATTAAAGGTTTCCTTGTTCCCCAAAGTGGCCTCTTGAGGTGTGTTTGCGAATATATATATATATATATATATATATATATATATATATATATATATATATATATATATATATATATATATATAGATATAGATATATATCTATATAGATATATTCGACAAAAGGGTGCCTTGATGCAGGAAGACTCTTCACGAAGGGATGACTCACAGTCATTTATTTCAGGAAAAACAGCGTGGCAGTCTGAAGTTCAATTTCAATCCTGACGCGTTTCAGAGCACACCAAGCTCCTTCATCAGAGGTAAAAAGACGACTGTTTTCCGCTTCAATTTTTTAACAGGTACGTAATCACATGCATTGGCAGATTCTCCACACCTGGACATTCCTCTGAGCATGCTGGTATATGTAGTTCGATCCAATTCAGACACTAAAGTGTTACCCCAGTGGGCGCGGTGAAACACAGTCATCCATAAAAAGCAAGTAAAACCCCAGTGAGCCTCCAGGCTCACGGTGCTGTTAAAGTGTCCATTAAAAACCTTCGTACCCCTCAAATTGCTAAACAGTGTCAGCGCAGGGGCTCCATTACTATGGCGGCATCATCCCTGCGCCCAGGCTGCCGCACAAAATTCGACAAAAGGGTGCCTTGATGCGGGAAGACGCTACACGAAGGGATGACTCACAGTCATTTATTTCAGGAAAAACAGCGTGGCAGTCTAAAGTTCAATTTCAATCCTAACGCGTTTCAGAGCACACCAAGCTCCTTCATCAGAGGAAAAAAGACGACTGTTCACCGCTTCAATTTTTTAACAGGTACGTAATCACATGCATTGGCAGACTCTCCACACCTGGGCATTCCTCTGAGCATGCTGCTACATGTAGCTACAGCAATTCATTAAAGGCGTTCAACTCTCAGCTGTGTGGCGTCTTCACTGTTTGGGCAGTTTTGTGTTTGATTTATGCAGCCGGCGTGGTCGCAAGGACGCCCCGATGTTGGCATGCAGATCCTGGGTTCGTACTTGCAAACTCTTCGGAGCTGGGAGTGCCGTGTGAATGGACTTTGAATATGGCTCTGCGGTGGCTTTCAGCTCCCTTTCAACCCACTGGGGTAATATTCTGGATTAGCGCGAGTGATGAAAAGGCGCCCACTGTGGTAACGACATACATGAACTCAAAGTACCAGCATGCTTTGCATGCAAACGCCAACGGAGGCGGGACTGTTTTGAGTGCATATCAGCTGTTCCTGATTAATCGCCTGTCATCTATCTCTGCCATTGTCCGTGAACAAGAGCACCGCAGTGCTCGAAACGCGTTGGGCTGCTTATGAACACTGAGAGCGAGTTTGTTACTCCGCCGAGCTTGCTTCGGTCCCTTGAAAAGCACTCAGACACCAGCATAGAGCTCCTAGCTTAAGCCCTTTATTTATCAATAAGGATAATGTCAGCCTGCTCCTTTTGCAGCCATAATCCCACTTTTGCTGACACGTTTCGCTGTAAATCCGCTTCTTCCAAGGCTTGTGGTGAAATGAAACAAAGTTTGGTCACACCCACTCCCTAAATACAAAACATAGCGCGCCCTCTGAAGGGCTCCTGTGTATGAGTTATGCACAGTGTTATGGGAGTTGTAGTGAAGATTATGAAAATGTCCTGCTGAATTCGAGGCCCCCAGATGAGCCTCGGCAGGCAGCCGTCATCCTAAATTCCTTGTTGGTGTCCCACATGGAGAGGCCAGCAGATGTCTACCCCAGGGGCCCACAGGTTCCCGGGGTGGTGCTTTTCGACGGCACGACCGCCGCCTATAAATCACGCTCCTGCTTACTTCGTTCCCTTGAAAAGCACTCAGACACCAACATAGAGCTCCAAGCTTAAGCCCTTTATTTATCAATAAGGATAATGTCTGCCAGCTCCTTTCGCAGCCATAACCCCACTTTTGCCGACGTGTTTCGCAGTAAATCCGCTTCTTCAAAGGCTTGTGGTGAAAGGAGACAAAGTTCGGTTACACCCACTCCTTCAATACACGACATAGCACGCCCTCTGATGGGCTCCTCTGTATGAGTTACGCACAGTGTTATGGGAGTTGTAGAGCTGATTACGAAAATGTCCTGCTGAATTCGAGGCCCCCAGATGAGCCTCGGCAGGCGGACGTGATCCTAAATTCCTTGTTGGTGTCCCACATGGAGAGGCCAGCAGATGTCGACCCCAGAGGCCCCCTGGTTCCCAGGGTGCTGCTTTTCAATGGCACGACTGCCATCTATAAATCACGCTCCTGCTTGCTTCGTTCCCTTGAAAAGCACTCAGACACGAGCATAGAGCTCCAAGCTTAAGCCCTTTATTTATCAATAAGGATAATGTCAGCCTGCTCCTTTCGCAGCCACAACCCCACTTTTGCCGACGCGTTTCGCTGTAAATCCGCTTCTTCAAAGGCTTGTGGTGAAAGGAAACAAAGTTCGGTCACACCTACTCCTTAAATACATGACATAGCGCGCCCTCTGATGGGCTCCTCTGTATAAGTTACCCACAGTGTTATAGGAGTTGTAGTGCCGATTATGAAATTGTCCTGCTGAATTCGAGGCCCCCAGATGAGCCTCGGCAGGCGGACGTCATCCTAAATTCCTTGTTGGTGTCCCACATGGAGAGGCCAACAGATGTCGACCCCAGAGGCCCCCAGGTTCCCGGGGTGGTGCTTTTTGACGGCACGACCGCTGCCTATAAATCACACTCCTGCTTGCTTCATTCCCTTGAAAAGCACTCAGACACCAGCATAGAGCTCCAAGCTTAAGCCCTTTATTTATCAATAAGGATAATGTCAGCCTGCTCCTTTCACAGCCATAACCCCACTTTTGCCCACGCGTTTCGCGGTAAATCCGCTTCTTCAAAGGCTTGTGGTGGAAGGAAACAAAGTTTGGTCACACCCACTCCTTAAAATACACGACATAGCGCACCCTCTGATGGGCTCCTCTGTATTTGTTACGCGCAGTGTTATGGGAGTTGTAGTGCCAATTATGAAAATGTCCTGCTGAATTCGAGGCCCCCAGATGAGCCTCGGTAGGTGGACGTCATCCTAAATTCCTTGTTGGTGTCCCACATGGAGAGGCCAGCAGATGTCGACCCCAGAGGGCCCCAGGTTCCCGGGGTGGTGCTTTTCGATGGCACGACAGCCGCCTATAAATCATGCTCCTGCTTGCTTCATTCCCTTGAAAAGCACTCAGACACCAGCATAGAGCCCCAAGCTTAAGCCCTTTATTTATCAATAAGGATAATGTCAGCCTGCTCCTTTCGCAGCCATAACCCCACTTTTGCCGACGCGTTTCGCGGTAAATCCGCTTCTTCAAAGGCTTGTGGTGAAAGGAAACAAAGTTCGTTCCCACCCACTACTTAAATACACGACATAGCGTGCCCTCTAATGGGCGCCTCTGTGTGAGTTGAGCACAGTGTTATGGGAGTTGTAGTGCCGATTATGAAAATGTCCTGCTGAATTCAAGGGCCCCAGATGCGCCTCGGCAGGCGGACGTCATCCTAAATTCCTTGTTAGTGTCCCACATGGAGAGGCCAGCAGATGTCAACCCCAGAGGCCCCCAGTTTCCCGGGGTGGTGCTTTTCGAAGGCACGACCGCCGCCTATAAACCACGCACCTGCTTGCTTTGTTCAAATGTTAGTAGTTTACTCATTTGAAATGTTATAAGTTATAGTATTCTGAAGTAAACATAACTCATGCCCTAAAGTAACTATAACTTGCTTCCCACCATAGAAAGTGTTGTCATCAATAATGTAATTTCACATGATGCAGTGATTTTATCAATTGTATCACAAAACATGTCATATGTGATGTAATATGTGAGGTCATAAGCAGTGCATGGTGAAGGCGCGAGTTACAGTTACTTAAGGGCATGAGATATGGTTACTTGAAATAACTGGTGATTTTCAAGATTTTTTTGTTTTTGTTTTAAGCAATACATTTTAATTAACATTTTCACCTAACTAGAATGTCCGTTTAACCTTTTGTTTTTTAAGTGAATATCTAAGTTTTTTAATACAAAGTAAGATATTAGAACTATACCTAACTATAACATCACTATAACCTTTGTTTTTATCCATCAATTTCTAGTTTTATTTTTAAATGTATGTAATACTTTTTTGCCATTGGTGATGCCAACTCCGAGGCCTCATAGAAGCTCAGCGAGGGAGTCACGTGCTTCCGCCTCTTAGTATTACATTGGCCCAAGGAGATGGGGCCTCGTAGAGGCTAGGTAAGGGAAGGCATGCACCCCCTCTCCTTATTATTATATCAGCTCCAGGGATGGGATCCCCAGAGTGTCATAGAGGCTCAGATAGAGATTCAGCACACCCCCTACCAAAAATCATCTGATGTGCCAACCCACGGGCCCTGGTCCATTCCGGGGGTTGTTTTATTAAAGCATGAGAGCCTGCACTTTAAAAAACAACTAATGTTTACCATAGATTTGTGTATCTACTGCAACTTTGACGTAAAATGCTTTTGAAAAATATGATTTTAGGCCCAGTGGGTGATCCCTCTAGGACTCCCTCCACCAGGCCTAAGGGGGGCAAGGTACCCTACATGACAGGAAAGGGTACTGAGTTCCGATTCTTAAGATGTTGTCATCCTATTTGATGATGTGGTGGTAGTCAATCAGATCTTGGCTACAGATCTGTCAGCTCAGTGGATCATTCAGCACATGAAATATAAAACATTTTTTGAGCCTTAATACCTCAAAAACTACTGATGGATTTGAGGCACATTACAAAAAGCATGCTTTCTGGACCAGGAGCTAGCTTTCTGCCAAATTCAGTGTAATTCTGTTTAGCCGTTTGGGATATAGTTGTGTCTAATTTTCCTTTGGAAAATTGAATGGGGTAGCACATTTGGTGCTCACCCCTCCTTTTCTTGGACCCCACTTGCCAGATCACCCGAAAGTTTAACTGTGGCAGATTAACAAATCTTGAGGAAACTTTCTAAAAAAAAAGAGTTCATTAATCTCAGCACCTTCCTTGGAAGTTTCAGGATGATCCAAAAAGTGGGGGGTCAGATACAAAGGGATCCTAAAAGACAATTTCCCCATGCAACAGCCCAAATGGATGAATGAAATTATTCCATATTTGTCAGAAAGCTAGATCTGATCCCAGCATATTTTTGTGATTTGGTGTAATGATGTATATCTGGATGGCTGGGTTCATAGGAGTCTTGCCCGACTCTTGTGAGTGAGCAAATTTTAAATATTAGGGAAATATGTTTGTCTGACAGTGCCTCTTTTCCCTTTGGCTGTCCTGCTCCTGCGAGTCTTGCAGAAGCTCGCGTTCTATTTGGCTAGTCGCACTTAAAGTGAAATGTTAAGGCTAACATTTCAGTACATGGGTACGCAGTCCATGTGACCTGGGAAAGAAAAAATAATAGTATAAAGCTGCAAAACGAAGACTAAGCAACAGATGCAGGACAGCAGCACTTTCCTAAAAGCAGTAGCTTTATAGGAAATATAGCAACTGGAATGCATATATTTTTGACAAGTGGTCTCGCTGTGCAGGGGCTTGCTCGCTCATAACAAATTCTTAAAGGTACTGCGCACTCCATACAGTACTGCAATGTCTAATGGTACACCAGTGATGTTGTAGTTTGGGGAAAATATCAGTTTAAACATAACATTTTAAATCTAAAAAATACTGAAATTCACTAGATACTAGATTTTAAGTAACTGTAACTCGCACTGCTTATGACCTCCCTTATTACATCACTCATGACATGTTCTATGACATCATCAATACATGAAATAACATTGTTGATGGTAACTGTGCAGGTGTAGTTGTAGTTACTTGAATTAGACATATTATTATAAATATGAAAACATCATTTATTTAGATTAAACAAAGGGAGGTCTGTTTGTCCCTTTTAGGAATCGTTAATGGTAAATATACAAATTATATTTTGCATCATTATAGTCGAGGAGAAATGAGAGACCTTTCTGTGGGTGTAATCTGCTTACTATATGCAACCCAAACTTCATAAAGTACAACCATTTCCTTGACAAGCAATAATAAGGCTGAATAAGGTTCTTCTGTCATTATAGTGGGGTTGCCTTGAGACTCATGCTTTTTATGGGAAGCTACAATCACCAATATTCTTGTTGTCATCCATGTTTGCTGGCAGTTTTTGTTGGTGTCTAGTGATAACATTCAATCTGAGCCTCCTAAGTGGTTTCTTAATGGTTCACCTACCATACTGTGAACACTGGGTCTAACTCTTGTCTCAGTGTTATACTGTGATAATTATTTGTCTCTAGTGAATTAATCTGGAAGCCATAAATCCCTCCTGTGCTAGTTTTGAGAAGGGCTCGGATAAATTTCATCATCAAAATCTCTCCTGTTAACACAACAAAAAATTATTTTAAGACCTGGTTGAAGTCTTGGTCCCAGTGTTACGTTAGATTCCAATTCCCAGTAATTGTCTGAAGCAATTTGCTCTTAGTTAAACCCTCCCAGTGCTTCATCACAGGCTGTGCTTCATCATCTAACCCCCCTACCCTGCTGCCTACCGCTTTTATAGTTGGGAAATTTGGGGTTCACACTAGGCCTGGGAGAAATTTTAATTATGCCAGAGTAATGAAAGTAATTAAGTAATTATACATTACTCTTGTTATGTGAAATTATGCAATTATGCTAGCTTAAGTAACCCCAAATCTCACTGACTAAGTTACCTCTCAATACAAGAAGCAGTAAATGAAGAAAGGACAGCATTATGAATGAAAACAGTCAGTTCAAAACTCAATACGAGCCTCATATCCTTAGTATGTCTGCATAGGCCAACATTGCTGACCACAAGTTATGGTCAACAGGCTCTGAGCAGTCATGGGAAGGAATCATGGTCGAGCACAGAATGGAAGAGCTATTTTGTCTCATAAGACAAACTGCTAATGATGTAGCAAAGGAACTGGAACATGAAGAATGTTCCACTTGGCTCTGATGGCCCAACCTACATTGTTTCATTAAAATTACATTTTATATGTCGGTATCCTTCTCCACTGTTTTTTGCTTTCTCTTTTTATTCCTCTTTTGGCCTAAGGTGTAATTTTGTTTACTATAGTTGCCATTTTTTGATACTGCACATTGTATGATTTGTATTGTGTTTCCATTGTTTGAATATGATATTTGGTCATGTTGTTTGTTATCACGAGGGAAGTAAAGTAGTTAAGTTTGTAGTGTCAAAAGTTTTTTTTAAATAAACATCTGCCTTTTGCCATTGCAGAAATGCCAGGTTACAACCAGCTCTATTTGCTAACCGTGCATCCATCATAATTTGCACTTCCGTTTTTAAGGCACTCATTCAATGTGCCAAACAATAGATCTCAGTGGAGTAACTAAGATTTTTTTTATTATTATTTTGCACCATAAGCAAAACTTTTAAACAGTCAGATACAATGTATGACTTCCACACAGTTGAAGCCTTTTCTCCACCAATCAGTAGCTGATTATCAGTTCTGGGTCTGAGGCCTAGATTGTCCTCCATTTCAATGACTATAGCCTCGACTCTTTAATCCACTACTTCTCAAATTCTGAACACTGCCTACTTTTTTGTATCTATAGTCTTTGCTTTTGTAAAAGTTACTTTACCAGGCAGGTGTTGGGGTACCAAGCCCTGCGCTCAATGAAAGATGATTTAATGTGTTATGCATGCATTATGACTTCCGGAACACAATATACCTAATATTATCAATCTACAACAAAGTGTGTTGTAAAATGTTCAACATAACATGACTGAATGACTAAGGTCAGTGTACAACACTGTCTCTGAGGATCAATAATGAGAGGAAAGATTCATGCTTTTATGACATTTTTCCTTTGAAAGTTAATTTCTTTGCCTCATTGTCTTGAGGTAGACCTCAAATTTCACCAATACCTGATGACCTGCCTATTGGAGCAAACATTTGATCTATAATAACTTTAACCACTCTCACTTCTCTTTCTACATGTCTGCAGTCTTCTCCATCCTCTCCTATTACTCTACCACTTTGAAGCATCCCGTAGGTGCCACAGATTTTTATAAAAAAATAAAATAGATGAAAATAAAAATGTATAACATTGCTTAACGTATTCATCCAAGACACTTTTTCTAATTTCACCCATCTCGAATTACTCCAATTTAAATCTATACTCAACATATCAAACACAACATACTCAAATTTGATCTCAAAGCTTGCCCATCTGAGCACCTATTACTGAACTAACTTTTTGAAGGGGCTAATTCTGTTACATTTGCAAACTACATATCAGATATCATGTCTTCACCATTTGTTATGGGCTCCACCATGAAACATCCTCCTTTGGGTAAACATTCTCGCACTTTTTCTTCCCTTCTCTCACAATAACTGCAAACCACCCTTTCCTCAAGATTTGTTCACATGCATTCTATTCTGTGAACAACAGCATAGCCCCTCAATTACACACAGTATGAGGTATGCTGCAGCAAATTGATTTAGTCTTTAGGATCAAACAAGTGTATCAAAGTATATATTTTAATGATACATAATCAGACTGTACCAAGTGCCAACATTTTTGTGTTCATTAAATGCATTTGTAAAACTCCACTGATAACACATTCACATTACCTCTCAAAAAGCATAAATCTTTGTCAACATGAAGCTTTGAGTGGCATTGTCAATTAAAGCATGTAATAGTTCACAAGCAGCCTTTGCTTTTTGTGATTAACCAATTGCACACGTTTACATTTCTTTAAGGTAGCAGGTACTCTTGTGAGAAACCCTATTTTTTTTAGCTCTCTGTCTCCCACTTGGCTTCACAGCATACAAACCCTGTATGACCCTCTTCGCTTCACTTTAAACCAAATACCTAGAAGTCCACATTAGGTGTGAAGGCATGTTGTCTTTTAACAAAAAAAATGTGAACTGCTTCTGTAAAATTAAACAAGCATGGGTATGTTGGTTACCATATATACGTCACACTTCAATCTTGCATGCATAAATTCCTTGCTAGCATTAGGACCCAACTCACCCCTGCAGTACAGGTAACAGGGCCCAATCAACAGGGTAGTGAAATGAGTTTGGTAATAAAAATGGTTAGACACCCTGCTTTGGATTTTAAGCCTAGCAGTGATGGCCCAGTGGAGTGGGTAGAGGCGACGGTCTACTTGGGGAACAAAGGTATCATTGGTTAGGCAATTGCAGTGGCAGTGGGGCCCAGCCCAGGGGTGTCAGGTTGTTTACTGTCTTTCCTTGCTTGCATTAGGATCTCGGTCACCCTTGCCAGTGTTGCTTTCGACATTGAAGCAATGGCCCAAGGGAGGCGATAATTGAAGCAGAGGAGACAGCTTAGCTTGAGCCTCAGAGAGCTGGCGCAGGGGAGGTTAAGGCAAGATGTGAGCACATTTTGCAACAAAACATAAATGAGAGAGCGGGCTTGCAAGGCAGTAGTTATTACTAGTGAAGCAGGTGTAGTAGCTCGGGGTCCAGGAGCTTGAGGGGTCCACTACGTCGCTATTATGATTTGCTTACTTTACAAAACGTCATAGTAACTAATTTTCCATTCTATCATTAGGGTTGAGGGCACACTAGCTGCAAAGCGGGGGGAAACATGTGGGAGCTAATTATTTTTTTAAGGGACATAGGGCCCATTTCAAGATTGGAGTGATCGCCATCCATGGTGGGGAGGGTTGAAAGAAGCAAAAATGACAGCCCGCTACTCAGGGTCACAATTTTCTTGAGTGCAGCAAGTGCTGCATTTGAGCACAAGGATGTGAGTGCCTCGCAACACCCCAATTATGGCGAGCAGTGTCCTCGGTTAATGACGCATTTGTTCTTTTACAAGTCTTGCATGTTGTGTGGATTGTGAGCTACAGAAAACGTGCAGCTGAAATGATCTCATAACCCCTATCCCCTGGACTCAGACCTGCCTCTCCCATTCCCACAATCCTTGCCATAAAGGTTTATAGGGGGCCTGACTTTAAAACCTTTTGCTTGGGAATTCAGAGTGAAATGCTTAAAGACCTCTCACATAGCTGTTGCTGCATTGAGATGTGGGGGCATATTATCAAGCCCAAGCGATATTTATAGCTGAGCGCGCTTAGCATGCTTTAAATTATCGCCAGCTATCGCTGGAATATATCATTAAGCTAGTGCTGTATTATCAACGCTTAGCGCTGTGGCAATAAATATTCCAGCGATAGCGGGGTTTTCCATGGAACATTACTGGTTTTCCAGCGATGTTCCATGGAAAACAGCGATAACTTGATGATAAGGCTCTGTGGCCTTAGCCCCACAATCCACCTCCCATGTTAGGAATGCCTTAGTCAGGAATTTAACAGACGTTAAATTCCTGTGTCAAGGCATAGTTATTGCAATTTCAAATATCGCTACCCCTTGTTCATAATATCACGAACCTGGGTTAGCGATATTCTCCATTGGAGTTTTGTCAGGCATGCCTCCTTTGCATCTCATTAACGATGCGATGCGAGGCGTGCTGACAACGGGCACTAAGGCAAGGAAACACATGCTGGCGTGTCCTTGTTAACAAAGCGATAAAATTATCGCCACTTTTCACCTGAAAATGGATGCTTAACCCACAATAATGTTATTGGCAGCCCATGATAATATGCCCCGTAGTGTCATAACCCAAGGATGTATTGAATATGCACCGTAACCTACAATGAAGATCATTCTGTTTAAATAATATTTTTTGTTTCAATAGTTTTTAACTTACTAAATCTTACAAACTTACCTAATTGATAGCCATCTCCTAAGTCACCTCATGGAAGAGGGCTGCATAGGCCACAGTACCTTAAAATATGGGAGTTACAGGTATTCCCTGGAAAGTTTGCCACAAGGTAACCAGAAATGCTATTTAGATATTTAAAGCAAGCTGACTTTGCAATTTCTGTACAGATATTCATTTGCACTTGGCGGACATAATAAATTTGTGTACCATCTACACATCATAATTCTTGAGGAAAAATGTGGCAATTTTATAAAAATCCAGAATGGTTTGCTGCAATTTTCGAAGAGTGTTTGGAAATCAATATGGTTCTTTCTTTTAAGCAACACTGCATCTAGAATATTGTGAACAACATGTGGAAAACAAGGTCTCTAAAATTGCTATTCCCCTAATAACATGACAAGAGAATCTGGATTTCATTAAACACACAGAGGCTAACATTATGCATATTTCTTTTAATGCTAACTCCAAGCAGCCACTTAGAAGCAATACATCATAAAGTGAAACAGAACTAGAATAGAATCTTCAAGATGTACAATAGCCATGCACATAGGATAGTCTGCCTCTTTTAAATGTGAGGTAACAAGGCAAGTCTTCTTCTGTGTAGAATTTACTTTCCTTTTCATTTTTTTTTGTTTATTCCAAACGGATAGAAATATTGAAGATTGAATGAAGGGGACACAGAGTTAATTCTTTCTGAACATCTTCCTTGCAGATATAGCAGTATAGATGAATCAGTTATGTTGAGTTATCTGAAATAAGACAGAGTATAAGTGCTCTGTTGTCATGTAACTGAGAAAGGTGTAATATCAAAGCGGGCAAGTTGTATGACATTTTTAACAATCCATTGAAAAAAGGTTGTATGAAACTTTCAACAATACATTGAATAAAGGTTGTATGACAGTTTCAACAATACATTGAATAAAGGTTGTATCGTGAAACATGCATCTATTCAGTAATACATGTATCCACCCACAGGAGGGGAAGGGTGGGATAATGTTAGCCTCCTTGTCTTTAATGAAATCCATATTCTCTTGTCATATTATTAGGACAATCGCAATTTCATTACAAGACCGGAGGCTACCATTAAGCATGTTGGTAGTTTAGTAACACTGCATCTGATATATGTTTAATAGGTTTACAATAGTGTTTAGCAAAAGTGTTACCATTTGACCAAAAATCTGCTTTAAGAATGTCATCTAGTTTACCCCTTTCTAAAGTGATTCGCTAGCCATAGCTTATGAGTGTGCCTCGAACATTTTTAGGTCAATGTCAGCAGATTGCATTGCATATTTAACCCATCTTGTTATAGAAGCTGGTGTAATGGGTTTGAAGGGTTTCACAAAAGAGATAAGTAATTGGTTAACACCGTTCGCATGATGTTCACTCATTCTTGCATCATATTCTTTCATATAATCTACCACACATTTTTTGCATGCGTTAAACTTTGTGTTGAAAATTGTATCTGACATAGTCATAGTTCTCCTAATAATCTCGAAATTGACACCAAATGGATCGTAGACTCTGAGTTACTTCTAGTGCTTTATTGTCTGATAATATACGGCAGGAGATTAGGCAGAGAAAAAATGCTAGTTTTATGGAAAGTCTCTTCTTATCTAGGTATCTGTTCTCAGGCCAGGTAGTGAAAGGGTATAGTAGTAACTTAACATCCCATAGGGTTTCATATTTAGGTGTTGGTGGTCTCCTTAGTTTGATCGTTTTCATAATTCTGCATATTGTGGTCTATGGTCTTGCCATTTATTAGAGTGTGGCTGAAATAGCTGACCTGTAGCAATTAATTGATCTGTAAGTAAGCCCTCTCTCATATTGTTAAAAGAAAAAGTTTGCTACCTGTACAATAGGAGCCTCCACAGAATCCAGGTTCTTCTCCATGCCCCAATGTACCCAAGTTCTCCAGATGCTATTGCATCTAGTGGTTTCCAGGAGCCCACGACTCTTGGGGAAGTGTAGCGGCATGTCTCAAAATATCTGTGATTTCATTAGATTTCCTGACACTTTCCAGGCAAGAAGATTCAAAGTCCCTGCATGGAGGGCTTTTGCATTTACTCTTTGAAGGGCTAGATAATGTAAAGGTCCTCGAAAGATAGTTTGGATAGAGGGAAATAGGAGGCCCAGGAGAGTCTGGCTAGTTCTTTCAGGGACAACAGGTCTCGTTTTAATACAAGTCGTATTTTTTTGCGTATTTTTATGATTTTCTTCTTGGGTAGTAGCAAATGTGTCTACAGTGATTCCCAATAATTCCAAATATTTTGAGGGGGTCATGATAGACTGCACTTTGTTTATTATGAAGCCAAGGCTCTCTAAGCGATTTACCGCTGTATTCAGGTTTGAAGAATCTGAGAGTGGTTCTGGGACATAATGAGAATGTCCTCGAGATAGACTATCAGTCGTAGCCCTCTTTCTCTCAAGAAGGATGCTATAGCTCTCATTACCTTGGTGAAACACCAGGGACCAGAATATAGCCCAAAGGGGAGAGCTTGGAATTGGAATAGACAACAGTTCCATGTGAATTGGAGGTATGGTTGGAACTCTGAGGCCTGGCATTTGTGAAGTAGGCAACTTTCAAGTCCAACGTCACTAGCCAGTTCTTTTTTAGAAGCATGTCTCTCTGGAGGTAGATACCCTCCAAGTGTCTGTAGACAAGAGATTTGTTCAGTTCTCTCAGGTTTTTGACTGGTCTTCAACACTTGTCTTTTTTCTGTACCAGAAAGAAAGTGCTTACGAATTTCATACGATCCCATGGTACTTATATAATTGCTCCTTACTCTATCATGGACATTACCTTTTCCTCTTCTATTTTCTGTTGTTCTGTGATCAGAACTAGATTTCTTGGGGATGAGAATTGTGCTGGTGTTTTCCAAGTCTGTAAAAAACAAATCTGAGTCAACCTAATCCTCATTGTCTGTAGTAGGGCATTTAGTAGACAGTAGAGCGGCCCCTTCTGTCGGCCCTGGCAAAAACAGTAGGGTTGAATAATCGACACATGCCGTTCTGAGATTTGTCTAGTGCTGTGAAGGTTGTGACGTATTTGCCTATGATCTTGACCATGTCCTCTCCACATAAGAGTCATCTTGGGTTTGCTGAGGGTTCTTTGTCAGCCAATTCGCTCAACTTAGGGTTGATCTTGGTAAGGACTACTCTTTGTCGCATGCATTTATCCCTGCATTCGCGTTCCCTAATAGGATCAGAGTTTTCTGACTCCATAGTAGAACTAAGTCTAACGGGGTACCGTTAATGTGGCTGTCTTCGCAATATCAATTATTCTGCGGGCCTAAAATATCAAGCATGTGATCCTGGCATGCCGTCAGTGACCTTTTCATGCCCTTCCTGGGGTCTCTACCCAGTTTGAATAGGAATTTGATTAATTCTGGGTCGAGGTTGGGTGTCAGACATACATTTTCTTCAACCACTGGATCTTTGGCCCACCATTCTGAGCTCCTCACCTGTCTGATATTATGTGGAGAGAATATCTCCTCACACAGTGGGTTGATTATAATTTCATTAGCAGATGAAGGGAGGTCTTCCTCTGATAGGGGACTCTCGAAGTCCAGATCATCCTGGTCTAGGTCAAGGATATATTCATCCAATGGGTTCATGTTGTGGTCCCCTTGTGGTTCAATTTTAAGATCTTGTATATCATGACAAGCACTTAGATATTGTGTGCCGCTTTGGACACCTTGATAGGTTGTGTCGCTAAGGACACCTGAAACTTTTGAGGTACCTAGACCTCCCTTATAGTTTGAGGTGCTCAGACCTTCTTTATATGATGAGGTGCGTAGCCCTCCCAAATGATTTGAGGTGCTTAGACCTCCCAATGTGCTCATGGGCTTGCTCTTTCAATGTTGTTCTTTCTCTTTAATATTTTTTGCCTTTTTTTGCATTCCCCGTTTTGGCCTTTCTGGGTTTCAATAGTGCCATCTTCTTCCTCAATTAAGGGTTTTTTGGTTGACATGACCTGATTGAGTATTTTGCGCATGCCGGAGTGCATCTCTGGTTGAGTCATCTTTTTCATTTCTTCATTGTTGATGTTAGGGGTAGGAACCGCAAGACCATCTGATTCTACGTCAGACATATTAGATTTTATACTCCTTTACGCGTTGTAGTACTTAGTAATCTATATAGATGGCTTAGAAGGCAGGCAATCTGACTGATTAGTAAGGTTCAGAGAAAAATATGTAAATGAAGGCTTTGTTAGAGGAGCTTATGTAAATTAATGTTTTGTTACATCAGGTATTTTACATTGTATGCTCCTTTACTGTAAAGTGAGGTTTTTGGTGTAAAAATAGCTTTTGAGTACTTGGTCGCAGTTAGCAGCTGATTACAGGAGTGTCCAACTGCCAGACTTCCTGACATCGGATATGCTTGTGAGCAATTAGCTGTTGATTTACTGTGTTACCCAGGTAGCCCCTCAACTACAGACGGGGTCAAGATTTTTAATTTCTTTACTTTTATTTTAATTATTGATTTTTGTTATGAGGTCCCAACTTGCTTGTATTTTGGGGTAGCCCGTTATTGGGTGGAAACGCAATGTGAGGTCTGGGGTGAGGGCAGAGAGTGTGGGGATCAGGATTTCCATAAATTAGAAATCAGTTAGGTGTGAGCCAAAATTTAAGAGGAGTTTGAGGTCAACGAGGCATAAGTCTATTCAGAAAGGTATACAAATTAAGTTAAAAAGGGCACAAGTCGATTCAGAAAGGTATACAAATTAAGTTGCAAAAACATACATACACATGTAGTTGCCCATTCTAGAAGATACAGATTATACATGAAAGTGAAGTTGAGAAAACATACGTACACATGTAGTTGCTCATTCTAGAAGATACAGGTTATACCTGAAAGTAAAGAGAAAATGTACTTATCTGCTTGGAGCCACATTTAAAAGAGGCAGACTATCCTATGTGTATGGCTATTGTACATCTGGAAGATTCTATTCTATATCTGTTTCACTTTATGATGTATTGCTTCTAAGTGACTGCTTGGAGTTAGCATTAAAAGAAATATGCATTATAGTAGCCTCCAGTCTTGTAATGAAATCCACCTTGATAACAACCAGAAAGTCAAGGCAACAAAGATCTTGAAGACGCGTGTGTGTAGACATTCTTCTCTCTGTACATGTCAACACAGTAGGTAACTTAGCTATAAGGCCCCAAATCACATTGCTAAATCTATATTTCTCACAAAATTCCTCGTACATCTGGGGAAATAAGCTTAACCTAACAAAAAAATTCTCCTGTCTTCTTCTCTGCTGTAGAGCACAGGCCCTCATTCTTCTGCTATGCACACATGCCAGTAAACATTTTTTTTCTAGTTAGACTATTCCTGGACTACTGTAAATTGATCTAGGTATTACAAAGGAATTGATGGGCATTCCATAATTTCACTTTGACATGAGGAATACACTTCAATGAAAACTTCAAACACCATGTCCACATCCCGAAAAGAACCCACCACTGATAGGGGTAAAAATGATGTATCAACACACGTTCTCAAGGAGAGAGGACCCTTTCAAGATAAAACTATGGGGCATATTATCAAGACAGGCGATAAAATTATCGCAGTTTTAGCGGCAGAATGCTGCTGCTAAAACGGCAATAATGGGCTTGATAATATGCTCTACGGAATTCCAATTGAAGCCCATGTTAAATGTGAAGGACATCTAATATGGGCTTCAATTGGAATTCCATGGAGCATATTATCAAGCCCATTATCGCCATTTTAGCAGCAGTTTTCTGCCGCTAAAACAGCGATAATTTTATCACCTGTCTTGATAATATCCCCATATGTTCCTCTGCTTAAGAAATTATGATGAGAGGCCTTTCAGTCTATTTGGCCCATACATTCAGAACCAGACACTAAGAAAGGGTTTGAGTGAAACTAAGAAAGGGTTTGAGTGATTACATGGAACAATTTTTTGCTCCTAATTGCATTTAAGCTTTGGACTGATAATCTAATTGCTTTTGTAAAACATTGTTGAAAAACCTTTTCATTGGGATTAATAATGAGATAGTGCCAAAGTTGTTTAACAATCTTTCATGGTAATGTTGTCTGTGGATGTTTTTTACTTTTTTAATATTAATCACATACACTGGTGAAGAGGCGATACATTTTGATTGTGTTTTTTTAATCTCTCAAATATAATAGAATGCTATTTTGCAACAAAGGATATGTAACTTGATTGCACTACTGATTCTCCCACACTTAAGCAAATAAAAATCGAAAATACAAACAAATGCCAAAATAACTCATTTAATGAAATTTCATGTGATACAGCAGACCCAATCTAATTTTATTGCTACCATATCTACTATGTTCCTGCAGTCCTGCCTCTCTTCCACTGATTGAGCCACATTTCGTAGTAGAATAGGATATGCAGAGCAGCCATTGTGAAAGGAACAAATGTTTCCCCTTCTCATATACTGTTCTCTTCATTGCCACCTGGTTCCACTTGATGGTTATTTGTGAATGCAAAATGTTGTTTTTTTGGAACCATTCACACATTGTGAAGGTTATGTATATTCCTTTAGGGAATCACATTTCGCTAATTGAAAATTGGTATTTGCTATTTGCATATCCAATTATCACGATTCATGAAGGTTTGCTCCAGTATATTTGCTACTGTAAAATAAATTAACTTTAAGATATCATAAATACACGTTTTTGAAGTCACAAACCATTGTCTGAATGCTTTGTAATTCGCAGAACAGAATAGGCAAGCCCCAGCAGCAGGCTTGTAAGAAAATCTTTGGAACCTAGACTTACTTTTCTCTTGACAAAATAAGCTCTAAACATAACGATTCTTTATAACCATGGCTCCAACAAATTGTATGTTTTCGTGTAAAACATCATTTAAAATATTGCGACATCAAACTCGCAAACGTAATTCATCCTGATTCCTGCAGCCATGCAATGAAATATACTGCAAGCCTCGTGCTTTATTCTAAAACACATCTTTCAATTCCACTCCAAAACATTCCTAATGTACGTATCTCTAGCTCACATCGATCTAAGTGGAAAAATACGCTAAAATATTTGTATCTAAGTGATGAAGCCCGGCTTCCAAAAACAAGAAATAAGGTCCATTTCATTTGTTACATGCTTATGAATTGAATGGAACCCATATCACTTCCTCTCAAGAAACAATGATGGAGTCTGAAAGGAAAGGAAGCTTTCCAATTAAGCTTGTTTAAAACTCTGAGACAAACGTTGGTGCAGCCCAAGAAATGTGATGAGTTAGCTTGATATGTTATGATTAATGCAGGGCTGTAGCTACAGTGAGACGGAAGACGCCCCATAAACAGAGAACTAAAACCAAATGACACTATTTTTACGAGGCCTCTTCTGGCAAACTCTGTAGCCTATCAATCTAATTGCATTTTTGCAGCTAGTTAAGGCCCAGGGACAGAATATTCTCCACAAACAGCCATCAGCAAATCATAGCAATCCCATGAATAAATGATGGTTTATTTTAACTGGCAAGGCTAGCAATAACATGCAAAATGCCACTTCATTTCCTCTCATCATTAGTGTTCTAAATGTTCGCAGGCAGTGCTTCCCGGGTTCCAAAGGTCAGGCCGAGGCCAGTGTGGTCAATAGGACAGGCGCCGGTCATCTGGGTAATTCAAGGTCATTATTTACATTATCTTAAAGACAATTGTATCGTATATATATATATATATATACTACTATAATAAAGTAGAAACTTTCAGGCTTTGAGGCGGGTAAACTCGGGAACCACTGCGCCAATCTACACACCTGATACACCGTTGAAATCGGCAGGGTGTGTAGATGGTTATAGGCTACATAAATTAAAAAAATAAACGTTATTTAAAATTTTAGATTAAAAAAGAGTAGTCCCTCAAATGTAGCGCCGGCCGCCACGTGCGTGGTCACGTTAGGAGCATGGGGAGGAGCGGCGTCCGAGGAGCGGCGGACATGGCGTGGGGGAGGAGCGGTGACGTCAGGAGCAGAGGACCGGCAGCGGAGGAGGAGCGTCGGACATGACGCAGAGGAGGAGCGGTGGTGCGAGCGGACAGGCATGAGCAGCACCGGCGGAGGTAAGGGCACTCATGTAGGGGCAGGCGGGGGTCGGGGTAGGCGGGGGTCGGGGCAGGCAGGGGTCGGGGCAGGCGGGTGACGGGACAGGCGGGCGGCGGTCGGGGAGGCCTGAGGACAAGAAAGAGGAGGCAAACGGTGCACTACAAATGTCAGACAAACGGTGCATTACAGGAGGAAAACGAGGAAAAAGTGCCATGTAGCCAGATGGGTTTTAGATGCTGTAAACGTTTGAGCCACCTCGACTTCCGTAGGATAATCCCATGCTCTTCTCAATGGGACTCTGTGCTCAGCCGTTAACAAAGTGCGCAACGAAGGCCTACACACGGTCAGAAGAAAAATGGTACCCCCTCGAACGAGGCCACCTTTTGTCAAAAAGGGGAGAGTTTGCTCACATAACTGTCAGCGGTGAATATGTTATTGTTTAGATGCGTTTGCTTCACTACAGGAGATTATATTTATATAGCAATATTTCCTTCACGAATACCTGCGTCCCTTTGGTGGAGTGGAGGGAAGGGGGTGGATGACGTATGCACGAGGAAAAAGTGACGTGTGCAGGTTACAAAAGTGGGGCGGGCAGGGTCCCTGAAGCAACGTAAATTACAGGAGGAAAAAGTGACGTCTGCAGGTTACAAAAGCGGGGCGGGAGAGGGCCCTGCAGCCTAATTGCTCCCGGGCAACGTCGGAACGGGCTGCTAGTATATATATATATATATATATATATATATATATATATATATATATATATATATATATATATATATATATTACCTACTGGCGGTCCCAAAGCGTGTTTTCCCCATGTTAATTTCCATAGGGCGGTCGACCTCACTTTTAGCCCGAACGGCTGAATGGATTTCCACAAAACTTGGCAAAATTGTAGGGACTGGTAGCCCGATGTGCCTTTGCTATGTCTCAAGATATGTGCTCCAGTGGATTTTGAGTAATTTAGGTTCAAAAAAATATATATATCCATGGCCGCGCCCCGGTACGCGCACCGGGGCGCTAACCAGCGCGCTACGCGAGTTCGCGCGCGGAAAGCTGATTGGCTCTCGGGTGTCTTTCAACATTCCAAACAGTCCAGAGCGGCCGCCATCTTGTGTCTCGGTAGGATCGAGACACAAGAGGTGGCAAAAACAAAGGGGAAAATAACCATAAGGGGGCAGAGTAGACCCCCCCTGACCCCCTAGGTTTGATGTGGGGGCTATAAAAGGGCCCCACGTGGCAAAAAAAATTAATTTTTTGATTTGCGCGGAGGGAGCGCCCGGTACGCGCACCGGGGAGCGGACCGGGGAGCGTTCCATGAGGAAAAAAGAATGACAGAGTTTTAAAAAAATGTAGCATTTTTTTATAAATTGGAGGTAGTTCTAAAAAGAACTTTTTTCTTCTTTTTGTTGTTTTATATTTTTTTAATGTTTTTTGAACATTTTGTACTTTTTTTGGCTTTTATGAACTATTTTATATTTTATTTGATATTTTTATGGGGAGAAACAAAAAACAGGGAAGTCAAAATGGCTCAACTGGAGCAAAGAAAAAAAAGGAAAAAATTAGGGTTTTTTGGCGCAATTGTGGTTGTCACCAGCAAGGAGGATGAGCTTTATGCTCTGTTCACCATAGGAGATGGTCTTACCACAAAAAATGCATGTAATTCTGAATTCCCCAAACCGTGGTTGTATGCAAGGGATCGTCTCCCTTGTCTCTGGTCCCGATGGAGTGGGTTGCTTTCTTTTGGAGGTGGTGGTTGAAGATTGGGGAGGGTTACAGGCAAGTTCTCTCATCTCTGCAGCAGAATAGTTGTTTGGATGCTTGCGCTGCATGTGTCTAATCATGGTATTATTACCAATAGAATATTTTTTGTTCGGGTTCCCCCTTGAAAGTTCCATGCCACAGATTAGGCAAGTCACCTTGGCCACTTTGACTTTCTTCTTGCCCTCTGGGATAGAAAAAAACTCCCATACAATATGTGGCCTTGGTTTGTATGGGGTATTGTCTTCTTGCAGCCACCTTCTCCCCTCCTCCTCCTCTTCTTGACCACCAATGTAATGTTGTGGTGGTCCTCTTGGTGGTGGTGGTGATGGTGCAGATGCTCCAGCTGCTGCTGCTACTGCAGCCATTTTAAAGTACAAACTATTTCTCAAAGATGTTGAAACACGTCTTCCTCAGTCAAAGGACAAAGTCAGAATAAGGAAAAAAGGTGGGGTCTTTCATCATTTGGAAAAAATAACTGTCCTGAACCAATGAAAAGTGTTATTTTCAGGTCACATGACCTGGTGCGCTTACGCGGCGCGCCCCCGGGTCGCGTTGCATAAGCTCGTCGGATGTTTACGTTGCGCGATCGTATTCGCTTGAGTGCTTCCGGGTGCGCTTACGCCGTGCGTATCACGCGGACGCGTGATATATATATATATATATAGATATAGATATATATATATATCTATATATCACAAGAAATCTTCAGACCTCCACTTGCGCGGCGAAAGAAGAGGCGGACCCCACGATATCCAGGCAAGTTAATTTTATTCACAAGCCTTCAAAATGCAACGTTTCGAGTACTGACGTACTCTTGTTCACACCATATATATATATATATATATATATATATATATATATGTATTTCAAAGTGCCCTGAAGCTTTAGGAAGTCACTCGACAGAGCCTCCCCATACGGCTTTGAAATGCAACCTGCTTGGTGCTCCTTTTCAATTGAGATTGCCAACGCGTTTCAGGATTACAATATCCCTTCTTCTAGGGCTGCCACAAACCAAACACCTGAGCCTCGCATTACGTTCAATTTCAGCTTTTATTTGTCATCATTGCAACCCTCTTCTGGGCGCATGCTCAGCGCAGTTAGTAAGTGCATGCTGGGAAACAGAGTTCCAAATGCGAGCGTTTTTTTCTTTACTTACAGTAAGTTCAAGTGTCTCTTTGTAATCTTCAGGCTTATTTTTATTCCTTAGTAGGTTTAGGATATCAGGCAGGTTAAATCAGCATATGAGGCTCTGTGCTGGAAAACGTCTTGGTCAGTGCATGACGACAGCCTCACTTGCTGGAAACATGGTTTCCCTCCTATCGGTGATGGTGCTCCTCCTCACGGCCAGGCTGCCGTGTTGTATTTTTGTATTTCAAAGTGCCCTGAAGCTTTAGGAAGTCACTCGACAGAGCCTCCCCATACGGCTTTGAAATGCAACCTGCTTGGTGCTCCTTTTCAATTGAGATTGCCAACGCGTTTCAGGATTACAATATCCCTTCTTCTAGGGCTGCCACAAACCAAACACCTGAGCCTCGCATTACGTTCAATTTCAGCTTTTATTTGTCATCATTGCAACCCTCTTCTGGGCGCATGCTCAGCGCAGTTAGTAAGTGCATGCTGGGAAACAGAGTTCCAAATGCGAGCGTTTTTTTCTTTACTTACATGCTGATTTAACCTGCCTGATATCCTAAACCTACTAAGGAATAAAAATAAGCCTGAAGATTACAAAGAGACACTTGAACTTACTGTAAGTAAAGAAAAAAACGCTCGCATTTGGAACTCTGTTTCCCAGCATGCACTTACTAACTGCGCTGAGCATGCGCCCAGAAGAGGGTTGCAATGATGACAAATAAAAGCTGAAATTGAACGTAATGCGAGGCTCAGGTGTTTGGTTTGTGGCAGCCCTAGAAGAAGGGATATTGTAATCCTGAAACGCGTTGGCAATCTCAATTGAAAAGGAGCACCAAGCAGGTTGCATTTCAAAGCCGTATGGGGAGGCTCTGTCGAGTGACTTCCTAAAGCTTCAGGGCACTTTGAAATATATATATATATATATATATATATATATATATATATATATATATATATATTACCTACTGGCGGTCGCCAGTAGGAAGTTATATTTAGGACCTATTATCCATTGGAAATCCCTGACATTCTATTGGCAATAACTTTGGCGTCGTTTGATGAATCTTATTGAAATTTTCCAAACTTTCGGCCAGCACAGGTACGCTCCTCCCCTGAAAGTTAGGGGGTGATTGGTGAAGCAGGGGCCGAGAAAAAAGGGGGGTCCCTAAACGTGTTTTCCCCATGCAGTTTCCCATAGGACATTTAGCCACTGCTACAGCTCGAACGGCTGAACGAAATTACACCAAATTTGGCAGAGAGGTAGTCCTCAGTTCCAACTGGTGCCTTTCACATATCTGGTGTCAATCTGTTCAGTAGTTTCTTTGAAAATTACGGCTAAAGTCATTTATATATCTATGGGCACAGAGGATCCGCAGATTGTGCGAGGATTGAACTTGCAGGATAAGCGCACCGTCCCGATCACATGCTCAATTCTAATTGGCTGTCAAGCGGTTGTAAACATTCGAAATCAGGAACTGTTGGCAACCATGTTGTGCCTCGGTAGAAGCGAGGCTGAGGAAGACATTGAAATATGTGTGCAACGTGTTAAAATGGGGCAGGGTAGACACAAACTGACTCCCTAGACCTGCTCAGGGGGTCACATAAGGACCAGAGGGACAAAAAAGTAAGATAGTATTTTTCTTTTTTTTAAAAAGTCACAGGATGCGCGTAGGATTCGCGCATTTCACCATCGAAAAAAAAGAATCATGTATTTTTGAGATATACATCAAGCTTATGTGTATAGATGTGTGCAGATGTTGGGTGGCCCTTGTGTTTATTGAGTATTACAAGTAAGTACTGATGCAGAGTCTAAAGTTCATGAGAAAGACTCTGTTCCCTTCATCTGTAAAATGTACATCATCTCTTCTGTAGATGCCATGCATATTGAAACACAGACTTTTGTGGTATATGGACACCATTCTATAGTCTCAGAGAAAAGTAGAAACAGATGTATTCAAATTTTTTCCTAGTTTTCCCAATCTGTGGACAAAATAGATTGGAGTAGTTCCATTTCTGCCTTTGGCATATGTTAGAATAGACAAAGAGAGCTTGGGGAAAAAGTGAAATTTAAACAGAAAAGAAATGATTGGTTGTTTGACGACATTCTACACAGAAAACTAGGGTGCATGTTTCTGTTTTTTAAAAGCATGATTCTTATTGGTTATCAGAACGTGATTGAAAATAACATTATGTAGGATAAGGTAGTATATTGAGAAGTCGAGCACACTTGTTGTTTTTTTTTAGCAACATTGTGTGATGAACTTTTGCGTTCTTTAGGAGCCAGTATTGCTTTTTTGCATGGGTAGATGCTATTTTGTATGTGGAAATGCAATCTGCTTTGGATTTTGAAAGTGAGAATAGATTTCACTGCTCTGTCTTTCAAAATAAAAACTATGTTTGCTATGGGAGGGCAGGAGTCGTGAGAGTTCAGCTCTGTCAAAGCAAACAGCAGTATACCGGGGGTAGGCACCCCCGGACACTGCAGGAGCCAGTTGTAGTAGTTTCAAGGGCCCTCAGTCTGCCTCCCATAATACACAAATTCCCAGGGGTGGTGATTCCCCGAGCTTGAGGGGGGTCATTGAGGCCCACATACTTGTAATTTTGTAGGGGGTTGCATGCAAAATAGCACGTCATCTCTGCGATAAAATCAGGCGAAGCACGGCGATAGAAAAAATCTCGCTAAACTTAGTTAGCGATAATTTTTGCCAGTTGTTGATATTAGGCCCCATAGTACTTTGGAAGAAAAACAGCGCACAGACACCTTACAGTGGAAGTTGATGAAATACAGTATCCTGAGTATACAAAGAAATAGAGCAAAAATATACTTGTGCATTGTATGTACTCTGCTATTACTGACTCTATATACTATCTTTCAGATCACTAAACTAGAGGGTGCACTATGAACCAGCATGTGCTTGGACACACAAAGGAGGCAAAAAGGTGAGCTATGAAGATTTTCTCCAGTATTAACTGCTCCATCTATACTTTCTCTCACAGTTTTAATGTCGTTTTTTCTCTCTTTCTCTCTCTCACTCGCTCTCTCACATCGTTTCTCTTTCTCTTTTAAAGTTATGAATGCTGCTGTCCACTCTCCGAGGCTGGATGTAAGACAGTCTGCAGTGTACAACCAAAGCTGAGTTCAAGTTGTGAACTCTGTTGGCCACAGTGTTTACAGAAGGTAAGCAGAGTGGCCTAGATACATTATGCCTCGGATTAAATGCGTTAGAAATAAAGGGGCTTATTTACAAGCCCCTTGCGCTACTTTTGCGTCACTTTTAACATGGGAAAAGTAACGAAAAAGTGGTGCAAGAGGCCTGAAAATAAGCCCCGAAGAATATTGTCCTGCATAATGACTTGATCTCTCACCTAATTCTATCTCATCTCTGAATCATTCTAAAGACCTGTTCGTCCATACTGTAAATCTGACGCAGTAGGCACTTCCGTACAGAAACCTCTTGAACGCCGGCCTATAAGAGAGGTGGAATGTATCATGCACACTGCAGACCTGCAAAATAAGAAATATTGCCAAGTATTACCTTAACTTGTAATCTTTGACCTCCTTCAGTCACATCAATCTAATTTTAAACACTTATTTTAATTTCTGTATTGCAGATTATCTAACCTACTGCTAATGGAGTCCATAAAACATTTTGTTCATTAAATTGTTATGTTAAAGTTATGTTTCTAGTTATTTATTATTATTTTAACACCTTAGCTGCTAGAGGTTTTCCCCTCCTGTGCTGCAAAAAGTAAGATTTACCATTGTTCATGATGAGCTCAGCTCGTCATAAGCACAGCTCCACTGTGCCTCATGACGAGCTGAGCTCGTCATGAGCAGGGAAGGGGTTAATAAAAGTTAATACAAAAAGTATATACGTCTTTTTTTTCTGACAACATTTCACTATTATTTATTGTGATAATCATATAGTTAGAAAATATTTAAAAATAGAAATAATATTTATAACTAGAAGTAGAATACTGAGGCTAACTCTTTAACAGCTCTTTACTAAAGTCTATAGCTACGACTAACGGTTCCTATGGAAAACTTTTACAACTCCACCACAGTTTAGATTAGCAACATTGTGTCGTGAACTTGTAACCTCTGTGCTCACGTAAGTGTTCCATGAACTGTTGTATTTCTATCTAGGACCCTAATTCAATATTCCCGATTCATGCCCTTATGTGGTTATAACAAATAATATCCTTATAAAGGCATAGGAATCATATCCATATTTAGTAATAGCCCATGCAGTCCAAAACACGGCAAGGCTACTCCCATAGACTCCTAGAAAGGACAACGCGTTCTTTAAACAAAGCAAGCCTCCAGCAGCCCGGGAATTCCCCCTGCTTTTGTTTTGATTTGCACAAGAACTCCTGGAGTCCAGAAAGAACTGTTAGTTTTTAGTGACGTCTTATGTCCAACCTTACGTCAAACCCGGCACCTTTCAGGTATAAATATACCAACGTTGCCTTAAGCAAACACACAGTGGTGGGGAGCAGAGCGACGTTCTACTTGCCCAGGAGCCCAGCTGTTGCTAGAGCCAAAGGAAAACGCCTCTCCCTTCGACGCACTGAGAGAGACGCTGTCTTTTTCTCCAGCCGAGAAAATCCAGCTCCGGTGTTCCCAAGTCACCCTCGCGGGTTGCTGGGAGACCGAGTCCTGAGAAGCGAGATACAAGACCTCCTTATTTCTATAACCACGGTACGGAGCTTATTAAAACCTTAGAGAGAATTCTTGATTCCGATTCTTGGCAAAAACCTAACTTAACTTAAAACTGCAACTTACTTACTCCTTCCCACGTATTAGGCTTAGGTCAGGTACACTGGGGTAGGCGTATCGTAGAAGCACCAGTCGAGTTTGTTAGTCAATGTTTTTATGTATGTATATATTTTATCCATTTTAAAGTATCATATGGCTAAGAAACCATATCAATGCTTTTACAGTATTATTTCATAATGCTACTTTTACTGTACGCACTTTAGTTTATAATAAGTATTGCAAGTGTGGCAATTCATTTCTCTTGCATGAGAAAGAAGACTGCTCAATAAAATAACACTTTTTATTGAAAACGCCCGTCTCTCTATTTCTCTGCACTCTGGTGAAATTAAGCACGCACGATTGACTGAGTGAAACAATTGTCTAATGTTTTCACACGACTCTAGAGATACACTCCTTATTCCGAGGGAGCAAAGTTGTCATGTGTATGCGGTTGTCAGAAACTAATCCCTTCTTGTCTAAATCAGGACGGTTAGCCCTTTCCTGAACATTCGAGAAAGTTTCTAGTGACCTCTGAGCTAGCTGGCAAAAACGAATTAAGTCTAACATAGTCAGTAGAGACCTAGATGACCTCAGTCCTACGTCTACACTGCTGTTTATGTTATTCCAATGTGCAGAACCTATTGGGAATATAGGAAGTACACTACATGGCGCTCAACGTTTGGTAAGGCGATAATCAAACGCAAGACACTAGAGTAACTCAGTCGTGTTTTTCACACAGACCCCTTTCTCCCGTAAAAACTCCAATAGACGTCTAGAGTGGGTGAAAGGTTGATATCCGCGGAAACTTAGTAGGATGAGAAACCTATGTATTAGTTTTTGGTATAGTCAACGTTGAAGGATACAGTGTTCCAAAATATTGTGTACCTAATCTTTGTCTCCTTGAAACTCGCTTTGCAACCAAAACATTTTTATTCAATAAAATGACAGGAAGTGAAGAATAAAGAGATAGAGAAGCATTATCAACTCAACTCTTAACAGAAGACACAAATCTCCAGCCAGATGACCCGAGTGCTATAATCATTCCGGTCAATATAAGAAAAACTATAACTCTTAAACTTATAGAAAATGGACTATCACCAAGAGGTGGTACGGTCATATTCGTGATTGAGGCACATGAGTATCGGCAGACAGAGATATTCTATTCATGGATACATTTTACAGCAGCGCACGCTGTGACAAAAGATTTCCACTATTACAAAATAGAGGAACCTCCAGATGTATACACTCCTTTTGAGGACGTTGAAATCCAACTAACTTACCAATAGCACCTGCTCTGGTTTGATGGTGCCCTAAAACATCAAAATCACATCACCAGGCACGGTCCACCAGGTAGACCAGGAGCCACGTGGCCGGTTCTAGCCAGCTACACAACACACCCAGACATTGAAACAATGTCAAGCGAAGAACTACTAGTTAAACTAAAAGAATTAACAAAGGCATATAGAGAATTAGTTCAATTGGCAAGGGACGATATAAAGTACCTGCAGAAATTGAAGGAGACAGATATAACAGACCGACCATTTGAACTTGTCAGAATCATAGAAAAATCCTATGAAGAACTAGGAAGAGATAGTTTGGGTGGGAAACCAATAAAACCCCAACTAACTGAAAATCCTGAAAAAACATTTATTAAAAATAATCTAAACACTCCAAAAAAGAGTTGGGATGGTAATAAACAATCCACTCCCAAGGAAAAATGATTCTAGTCCAGAGGAAGGTCTCCTCAACGGAGAGAAAGATCTCCTGGCCGAGGAGGCAAGTCTCCCCAAAGGGAACCCTCTGAGAAAAGATACAACCTTAGAGATAGGGACAAATTGAGAAAACCTGATAGATATCAAGATATTGATACACGTCCCTCTCGATCTTTTCAGGCTTCCTCACAGAAATCGGAAAGAAGAGGATGGTCAGAACACAAAGAAGAGCACGTCAAGTCCAAAGACCAGGAACCTGCTCATCAAAGTAAAAAATTGCATTATCCAAAGAAGAAGGTAGCCAGTATTAAAATTAAACATGCCGAGGATTCTGAGGACACAACTGAAAAACGGAGAGTGGACCCAGACAATGCTAGACAGCACAGCAGAAGTGACCATAGCTCGCAAGATCCTGATGAATCTTCTGGAGACAGTGGACACGAATGAATACATTCAGGTGGCAACTGCAGACACGCGAGTTAGCGTGCCCCATAAACTATATGAAATAACATTACGTATAGAGGGAGATAAAACTAGGAAAATATAAGGTCTCTTTTGGGAGAATCTAAAGGCTATGACATCCTGTTAACTGGAAAAGACTGGCCACCAGAGTTTGTCAGGGAGTGCCCTCATGGCGAAGAAATGATTATGCCTGCCTTCTCAAATCATATTCCAATTCATAAAAAATACACATTCGCAAGAAAATGGGCAGTGGCTCAAGCCCCTGCATTATTCAAAAATCATGTAGGATCAAAAGTATACCCTTTCAGGCATAGAGTGATGCATAAATTATGCCAAAAAACAAGCAGAGCTCTGGGTAGATCTCAAGTTTAGGTGGAATACAGCACTCTCAACACTAGCGACACTCTGAATTTGCTCACCTCAAATGTCTGCTTTTCTATCAAAGTCTTTAAGCATAGGATAAGCACAGCACCATCCACGCCGAGATAGAAAGGGACAAAGGAGGATAAGTACACTGAAGTCACATATTTACATGAATGTGGTGCAGCCTTACGTTTCCCCCTGCGATGGCACCAAGTTTAACAACTTAGCACCAACGCAGGCACCCTTGCGTCTGTGTGCAGGGGAGGATTGGTTATATGTAGGAAGGTGTCCCTTCCTGCACATAAACAATCCTAAATTGCCATTTTGTAACTTTCATGTGTGCTGCTTCATG
Source organism: Lissotriton vulgaris (assembly GCF_964263255.1). Lineage (NCBI taxonomy): Eukaryota > Metazoa > Chordata > Amphibia > Caudata > Salamandridae > Lissotriton > Lissotriton vulgaris. Next base: position 1,605,230,425 of record NC_141685.1, read on the forward strand.
CAGCGCACATGAAAGTTACAAATTTGCATTTTTTTTTAAAGGTTTGTTTATATATAGTTACGAAAAGCAAAATATATCCTGATATAATGAACAAGAGACAATAAAGTTCTTCAAAAAAGTCTTGAGAAATAAGTAATCTTCATATCTTCCTTTATTCTGATGTAAATCTTCTTAGAAAAAAACTAACCGCCAACACGTGTTTCGTCTTGGTATATAGACCATAGACTTCTTCAGGGCTAGAACATCAAAATACACATAATCAAAACCAAGGACATGACAAAGTTCATCAACAGACTTATAGCAGTCCTAAAACGATTTATGTAAAAATTATTTTTTATATTATAAGAGCACAAAGCTATACAAAGTGGCTGAACCAAGCAAGACCAAAAATGTGAAGTGGAAGCAAGATGGCGTCTGGCTAAGCGGCAGATACAATCACTAGCGATGTCGTAGCTAAATATACCGCAAGGAGTGGTGTGCTTACCCCTAATGCCGGCGCAGTGCTCAGGCGACTTTTTGGTGAGAGCAGAGCAACTGCTTGGGGAGCTATTGGTGGCAGCGACAGTGGTCCTGACAGAGTTGCGGGCACACGGGCGGATCCTCGGCGTTCTCAGAGCCGGCAACGCCGGTGCAGTCAGTGCGGCCTGCGGAGCTTCGAGAAACAAAGCAGGATACAGAATCGGAGGCAGAGGCAGCCAACAAAGGAAACTCTCGAGGACCTTGAGAGTTGGGAAAAGTGCCGGGAAAGGTACTAAACTCGAGACCCTCCCACCGAAGCGGATATTGTGGGACAGTTTGCTAACGGGCTCCGCTCACGCCGCAATTATGGCACCCAAGACGACCCGGGGAGCTAAAGGGAAAATGGCAGATGGAAAATAGCAACCCGGACTGGTTTCAATTCCTCCAAGGGCTCCTTTGCAGGCAAAAGACCAGCCTCTGGGGCCGATTATGATAACAGAGGGACGCCACCAAAGAGTAGGAGGGAAACTCCGCATGGCCTGCGGAGTTCCCTCCTGTGCAATTAGGATATGAACGCCACCCTGGCGGTCACATACTCTATTTTTACCATTGCGGCGGGTGCGGCTTCGAGCTGCATCCGCCGCAATGGTAAAAATGCATACGTTGCATTTGTATGCAGAATGCGACAGGCACCGTGCGGTGCCTGACGATTTTTGCATACAAATGCAGGGGGGTACCATAGGTACCCCCCATGTGCACCCCCCACAATGGGCCCCCACAGTGAAGTTACACATGGTTTCCACGGCGGAAAAGCATGTTTCACAGCCCATCCTAATCTGGCTGACGGTGTCTGAGAGACACTGTCACAATATTAGAGCTTTTCCGCCGCGGTTGTAAGCCAACCGCGGTGGAAAAGCTGCGGACGGAAACCAGGACCCACCAGCCATCCTAATGTGGCGGTGGGTCTTTGGTGGGTCCGCAGAGGATTTTCTGCATCCTCCGGGCCGGCGGTGGCTTCCGCCGGCCCGAAGGATGCGGAAAATCCTCCAAAGTAATAGGCCCCAAAGTCCGGTGTGTTAAAGGAGACTGATAAAAAGTCTACAAAAGGCGTTGGCAGCACCCCAGGAGAGAGGGCTGAACTGGGAAAAAAAAATCAGTCTAGCCTTTCTATGAACCATGAAGGTCCCTTTACATATTTCTGTCTTCTGCCCCTCACACAGGACTGATTTATTTATATTTTTCATTTTCCTTTTTAGGGCTATTTATGTGTTTCTCCCAGGCCCTCCATATCGCCCTTTTTATGCTATGACACAACACTCCTCTTTCTCTCCCCCTTTAAAACAGTCTACCTCCCATTCCTCTCTCAGAAGCGGGAATTTCTTAATGTACATACCCTTGGACCAGGGAACTATATTAACTATGGTCCTCATAGCCGTGCCACGTTGGGCGTGTCTTTCTTGATCTATGCCGTTCCGGTGGTGTCACATCTTCTCGCCGGGACTCCCACATTCTGCAGGACACAGACCCCAATGCAGGTAAGCTGGACAGCGCTGTCTTTCTAGACCTTAAAAGCACAAAGAGGTCAGGCCCATTGGACAGGACGCAGGTAGGGCCATTTTCAAATGCAACAAGGGGGAAACCTGGCATCCTAATTAATTATGACTTGATTTATACAACAACCACACTATATTCCTTTAGTGATTGGGTTATTTATTCACCCTATTTTTTCTACAACTTTTTTTTTAAAGTTATGAAAGGACCTCATATCTTTTTTAGTGGAACACATATAAAGTAACATATACATATTTACATACATGACAATTTACATAACATTTATCACAATATACAATACCAACAATTTTGACAAACACCAATTTGACGTTATTCTACATCAACGTAAGTACAACACAAAATCAATGTGCCATATGCACTCCAAAATAACACTGTTAAATTTCATTTGGCATTTTACAATTCAGTCAAAATTATTTCCTGAATCAATTAAATTTCCTTTGGCGTTTTATCTATATTTGCCAACTTAATAGCAATTGCCGATGCGTTTCAAGCCACACGGATTCTCAATGGGCTCTCTTCAGGGCTTCTTACTCACAACACATTGAAATAATACATATTACAAATAAATCAAACAATCACTCATTAGTCTAGACTCTTCTAACTGTTTCTTATACCCTTTACTTTCATTGTGATTATACCTGCCAGTGTCTTGAACAATTTCTGAATGACCAAGCGACTCTCTCAATTTGGAAATGGGTTGACTGTTCTTGACCCTATGTGAACAATAAAGTTCCATTGAAACAAACAGGAAGAACTACTTTGTTTAAATCCTGTGGTACTGTTTTGTAGACAACATACCTTTGTTATTGTTCTTATAGTACTGGTGCAGCTATTCGAACGGACTTGCTTAACCTTGGGTTTGGTACCAATACGAACCTGTCAAAGGAAGCGACACCTTTTTTTACAAAAGTGTAACCCCCCACTTGCAACCATTTAAATATACATGCTAATGTGGAGCGAACGACAAAGTTGACATACCTTCACATTTCTTCAGAAGTGTAGCATTTCCACAAAGCTGTTCATTAATCATCTGCTTCTCAATATTTTGTTTGCGTTCTATTTAAACAAATAACATAGCTAATCATATTTATACAGCATTCTAATCTCAATACACTTTCCTTTCTAGCCTGGAACCCTACTAGTCCTCACCTTGCTCTCTTTTTTGTGAGCAAGTCACTATGTCACCTCGCGCTCACGTATCAGTTCAAGACAGAAGTCTCTACCAGCCATGACCTTCCGTTTTTAATAACAAACACTCCCGGGCTTCTGGGTATTGTAGTATGGGCACAGTTTTCCCGTATCATGTGACTTTCAATATTCACTTCCAACAATACCCTGAGCTTATGGGAATTGTGGTTTGTACCCGATTATCGTGAATCTGCCCTTATGTCATCTCATACTCCTGCATCTGTTACACACAGAAGTTTGTTAAGATTACTAGCCCTCCATTTGTGATGGCAAATAATCCTAGACTTCTCGGCATTATAATATATGCTCTTTTGCACATGACGTGTGACTTCAAGTTTGAGTTTCTTACAATTGCGCTTTATTCGATTACTCCCGGTTTACACTGTGCACTTTCCCAGGCTTACGGGAGTTGCAGTTTTTTAACTTTAGGTCATGGCAAATTAAGTTATGTAAATTTACCCCGCAATCACGCATCGCTGCAAGCCACCAAAATAAGACCACCTAATTCAACACTGGACAATTCAAGACAATGGCAGTTATATTCACAAATTATAGACAATTTTACATTCTTTAGCACATCATAGAGCTGTCTCCAAACCTTCTGGAGTTTTTCATTATTTTACAATTTGAGACATTATATTCGCGACACTTCTGACATTTCATTCAATCCTGAATGGACACTATTAAATTTCATGATTAGTATGCGAACAATCTTTTAGATAAATTCAATGCGACCAACACGGTCCATTAGAAATCACGTTCCGAATTCGCAGCCTTCAAGAAGTGGTCAACCATAGGGGCAGTAGTCACCTTCTTTTTAATTCTGGATCTATGTTGCATTGTCCTCTGATTAATTTGTTGATCTGTCTTGCATATATAAATGTTGGTACAAGGGCATAATATAGCATACACAACATTTTTGGATTTGCAATTAGTGAACATCGTATGTTTCCATTTCACTTCCCTATGTACAAACTCTGTGCCCTCTATTGTTGATTCACATGTGACACAATTTCCGCACTTGTGGTGGCTTTCCACGGGTTTCATACCCCACTGTGTTCGCAAATCTTTTTTAAGTTCTTTTGGAAAAATGTCTGACCTCACTATCTCCTAGCCGATACTTCTGTTCTTTTTCATCACGAATAAAGGCCGGAGGAATGGGCTCTCCAGACGTTCCAATAAATGGCAGTTTCGTAGCACAATTTGTTTAAATTTGTTTGTGTCTGAACCAAAGGTTGAGACACAAAGTAATCGATCTAATGGTGGGTTTATTCTCTTCTGTAACAATGTTTCACGTGGCATGAGCCATGCGCGCTTCTTAGCGTGTTTTAGCATTTTCTTGGGGTGTCCTCTTGCTAACATCTGATCTCAAAAATTCCCTGCATATTGGTCAAAATCATTTTTAGTTGAACAATTTCTATGAATAAGTAGTAGTTGGCCATAAGGGAGATTCTCCTTTAAGCTCTTTGGATGTGCGCTGTTATAATGTAAAATCGTGTTCTTGTCGGTTCTTTTTTGTGTAATGACACAATAAGTACATTCTCTTTTGAAACAACATCCACATCCAAAAATGTCAATTTGATCTTCATCTTAGTGTAACTAAATTTGATGTCATGATGCCTGGAGTTCAACCACCCGAAGAAACTGTCTAAATTCTCAATTGAGCCGGAGCACAGGCAGCAGACATCGTCAATATAACAAAGTCATTGCTTGCTATTGTTTGAGAAGGGATTATCATTAAGAATGAATTTGCCCTCGTATGGGGCCATGAAGAGGACCGACATCTCTGGGACAAAAGGACATCCCATGGCGGTCCCCTTCGTTTGCAGGTAAAAGGCATTGTCAAACTTAAAGTAATTCCTTTTGAGGGCTACCTCTGCTAAGGCTGAGTAGAAACTCGGTAGAAACTCTATGAGGTCTTGGTCTTTTTTCTAAATACAATTCAATTACCTCTAGTGCTTCATCCTGTGGTATCTGAGTGTACATGGAGGTGACATCAAAGGTCACCATGCACTGTTCATACTCATCAAACTCTACTCCTTCAATTTTCCTGATAAAATCAGTTGTGTCCCTCAACTATGACTGTACTTCCATGAGAAACGGTTTTAAAAATATGTCCACGTACTTTAATATGGGCTCTAAAACAGAGTCACATCCAAAGATGATTGGACGTCCCGGTGGTTCAATCAGTCTTTTACTTATCTTGGGAAGGAAGTAAATCACTGGGACCCTAGGGTATTTTTTAGATAAAGATTCAAACTCCCTAGGGCCCAGCATTCCCTGTTGAAGACCCTCTTTGAAAATCCCTGCAATTTGTTCTTGTATAGCTATAATGGGATCTTCCTTAATCATTCGGTAACATTCTTGGTTCTCAACTTGAGTTGTTCCTTCTTTCATGTACATTTCACGAGGCCAGATCACTAGGGCTCCCCTTTATCTGCCTGTTTTATCACTACTGAAGTGTCATTTTTTAAATCACAAAGAGCCTTCTGTTGGTTTAAAGTGATGTTTCTTTTCCAATACTTCTTTCATTTTTCTAACTAGATCAATGAAGACATAACAGCCTGCTCATACACAATGATCTCTTTTGGGATGCCATATGAGGGTGGAATAAATTTGGATTTATTGGCAAGCCCTGTTACCTTTGCTTTACCTTTATACTCCTTGTCTGCAAAAAACGCCTTAAGGCGTATTTTCCGACAAAACTCGATGTTTTCCATTTTTAATTTAGTAAAATCTATTGCCCTATTAGGAACAAACTTAAGTCCTAATTCAAGTACTGACTCTTCACTTTTGGATAATATTTTCTGGGACAGGTTAACTATAGAACTTTTTTTCATGACTTGTAAAACTGTCTCCTGGATCGCATTCCCCAAGGCTGTTGATTGAATTGTCCCTTTCCTTTCTGCTTGCCTTTGTCTAAAAAAGTATTCTGTCTCTTCTGTGGCCCAGGTTGTGGATCTGAATCACTCGAAGAATCAGAAGAAGAGGTTTAAGAAAAAGTTGTGAATCTATTTTGTGAGCGGCCTTGGTAATTCGTCAGTGCCCAACAAGACTCTGTGGAAGTATAATATGCTTCCTTTAGATAGGGATAAGCCTGTTCCAGGCTAAACGCTTTACTATCTTTCTCCAACTTTGACGTTTTATAACTAATCATATTGTCTTTAAAAATCAATATCTCCTTCTCAATTTTCTCAAGCAATGCCTTCGCCTCACTATCAGAATGATTGTTTTTTAATTCCTGTGTCAATTTCTCTAACTCATCTAATTCTTTTCTGCATAATCTCTGTGCTGTTTCTATTGTATGGACCATGAGGTCCCTACTGCATTTCGTGCTTATGCAGCTGAATCCTTTCTTGTATTCCGGATCATCTACAAAGATGATCGGAGTGTTTTTAACTTGCAGTCCCCACTGGATTGTGTCTGCCTTTAGATGCTGCAGGAGGAAATGGCCATGCAACTCAGTTGTAATGTGTTTCTTGTTTAACAGTGTTAAACTATCAACTTCACTTTGTTGTTTATCTTGAGTGCTCAACGTGCCAACTTAATAGCAATTGCCGACGTGTTTCAATCCACATGGATTCTCAATGGGCTCTCATCAGGGCTTCTTACTCACAACACATTGGAATAATCTATAATACAAATAAAACAAACAATCACTCATTAGTCTAGACTCTTCTTACTGTTTCTTATACCCTTTACTTTCATTGTGATCATACCTGCCAGTGTCTTGAACAATTTCTGAATGACCAAGCAACTCTATCAATTTGGAAATGGGTCGACTGTTCTTGACCCTATGTGAACAATAAAGTTCCATTGAAACAAATAGGATCGACTACTTTGTTTGAATCCTGTAGTACTGTTTTGTAAACAACATACCTGGTATGTTGTCTACAAAACAGGTTTCCCCCTTGTTGCCTTTCTAGACCTGGCACACCCCTTGCATGGCTACACGTCTCGTAGACAGCAAGTCCACCGGTCTATGGTGCACTTGATTTAAGATTTATCCACTGTTTCGCCCATTACTAAGAGTGTGGCATGCTTTGTATTTCTCTCTCTCTCTTTTTGGTTTGTGCTCTGCAGTCTTTTTAATACCATTCCCGCAAAGTCACTTGTTTCTCTACCACTGTTGCACTCTTCCTGGGGACGCATGCACCGTTTGGTGATTTATATGCTATGGATGACATGAATTGCTCTCTAGTTTAAATAGCACGACTCCCCTGTTCTGTACAGGACCTGCCATCAGACTTGATCGCTCTTGTGGTTATGATTACTTTAATATTTTAACATGGTGGCCACCTCCGGGACATAGCTGTTTACTGTGGCTTGGCTGGAGCTTTAACCACTCCCACCAATCCACCGCAAACAGTCCGCTTCCAGCAAGCGAGAATGGAGAAATGGTCTTGCTTGATGGAAGCAGAGCATTCATGTGTGTCCCTGGCCCTTATTAAGTGAGAAGGGAAACAGACGAATTGCTTTTAGACACAACGACATGCATGTTTAGCAGCTCACAGTGTCTAAAAGCAATGCTGGCTCCCACAGGAGCCGGGGAGCCCGCAGGGACCACGGGGGCCTATCTATACAGTTAGGTTTTTCTCTTAATATCTCAAAACTACTGAATGGATTTCATGCCAGTTTATAAAAAGGTAGCTTTCTTGACTAGCAGCTACCTTTCAGCTAAATTTGGTGTAATTCCATTAAACATTTCAGGCAGTAGATGTGTCTGAAATCTCTAAGGCAATTAACATGGGGAAAACATGTTGTGGGACCCCCCTTTTTTCTCGGGCCCTGATCACCACATAACTTTCAAGACAGAAGCTGGAGTGAGTGTCATACTAGTTTTGAAAAGTTTTGCGTAGATTCTTCAAATGACGTCAAAGTTATCGTCAAATGAAAAAAGCTCTTCCTGTAAAAATTGTGTGTATATATATATATATATATATATATATATATATATATATATATATATATATATATATATATATATATATATATATATATATATATATATATATATATATATATATATATATATAAACAAACACAGAAGCTACAAGGAACAACAGAATTCCAAACTAATGAGAAAAATGAATGACCACAACAACATAATTGTAAACAATGCTTATGAAGGGGGTAATATCGTCCTTTGGCCTCGTGAGGCATACATGACTGAGGCCAATAGATACCTTAATGATCCTGCATGTTACAAGAAGGCTTCTTTTAATGATTTAAGAACTGTAAAAGATTTAGTCTTCAAGGAACTAGCCCAGTGAAAGAGGGAGGGTCATATTAACCAAGATGAATATAATTTTCTAAAGGCTGACCACCCCATCACACCCACTTTATACTTTATACCTAAAGTTCATAAACAGATCAATCCTGTGCCAGGCCGTCCCATAATATCAGCACAGCAAGGACTACTTGAGAGTATGTCCCCATCAAGACTAAGCATCAATTATTGGAACTTTATTGTTAGACTTTTTTTAGCGCACCCACGAGGGGAAGACCGTGAGCGCACTTCAACTCCCAGAAGGCCATCTGTTGGCCCCACCTACTGGCATGAAGGACTGCCGCAGGTATTGGTAGCGCTACCAAAAGAAAGGGAATAGGGGAGATGCTTCTCCTCTTGTAAGCTCCGCAGTATAAACGCTTATCATGGATGGGGGCAGCATAACTGTGCACTTGCCTTGGATGATTGTTTGGACATTGCTTTACGTCACTTGGGCAAAAAATGAACACTGAAAAATGAACACTGTGCAATGCCCAATTCAAACAAAAGAACCATGGTGCATGCTGGGGCCTGTAGTTGAGTTGCAAGGCCTCGTGACCACATGGAGGGAAATGTAACTCACCTGTGAGCAAGGCGTGGTGACACCGAAACCGGTCAGGACTACGAGTTATTTAAATGCTGCCTCAGATGAATAAAGTCTTTTGTTGTACACGGAAGTCGGAGTGGGGCTCTGTTTCTTTGGAATTTCATGCATGCAGGATTCTCCGCTCCTGCAATTGAGAGCCCACCCTGCAGAGTCAGTGGCCCCCAGTAAAACGGAGGATGTGTTTCTGAATTTTATGGAGGTGGCATGACACGCTCTGGTGCGCACCACATGAAGGACTGCCGCAGGTATTGGTAGCGCTACCAAGAGAAAGGGAATAGTGGAGATGCTTCTCCTCTTGTAAGCTCCGCAGTATAAACACTTATCATGGATGGGGGAAGCTAACTGTGCACTTGCGAAGAAATGTTATAGTGGGCACCCTACGCCTTGGATGATTGTTTGGACATTGCTTTACGCCACTTGGGCAAAAAATGAACACTGAAAATGAACACTTTGCAATGCCCAATTCAAACGAAACAACCATGGTGCATGCTGGGGCCTGTAGTTGAGTTGCAAGGCCTCGTGACCACATGGAGGGAAATGTAACTTACCTGTGAGCAAGGCGTGATGAAGCCGAAACCGGTCAGGACTACAAGTTATTTAAATGCTGCCTCAGACGAATAAAGTCTTTTGTTGTATACGGAAGTCGGAGTGGGGCCCTGTTTCTTTGGAATATATATATGAACAAATACTGAAGCTACAAGGAACAACAATATTCCAAACTAATGAGAAAAATTAATGACCACAACAACATAATTGTAAACAATGCTGATAAAGGGGGTAATATCGTTCTTTGGCCTCGTGAGTCATACATGACTGAAGCCAATAGGCACCTCAATGATCCTGCATGTTACAAGAAGGCTTCTTTTAATGATTTAATAACTGTAAAAGATTTAGTCTTCAAGGAACTAGCCCAGTGAAAGAGGGACGGTCTTATTAACCAAGATGAATATAATTTTCAAAAGGCTGTCCACCCTATCACACCCACTTTATACTTTATACCTAAAGTTCATAAACAGATCAATCTTGTGCCAGGCCATCCCATAATATTAGCACAGCGAGGACTACTTGAGAGTATGTCCAAATATGTGGACTTTTTCCTTAGAGGATATGTAGAGAGCCTTCCTTCCTATATAAAGGATACTGGTCATTTCTTGAAGAAACTCAGGCAGATAGTGTGGGATGAGACATATTGGGTCATTGTTATGGATATAAGCTCCTTATACACCAGCATAAATCATGAGGACGGCCTTAAAGCTATCAAACAATATCTATCCAACAGAGATGTCAGATTCAATGAGCATAATAAAATGTTGTTGACCATGATTCGCTTCTGTTTGACTAACAATTACTTTCTTTTCAACAAACAAATCCATCAACAGCTGCGGGGCGTGGTGATGGAGGTATGCTTCTCCCCCAGCTATGCACGTTTACATGTAGGCTGGTGGGAGGAGCATGTCCTTCATCATGTCCAAGGTGGTTTGTTCATGGATAAAATCATAGAGTGGTGGCGTTTCATCGATGATGTTTGTGTAGTTTGGAAGGGATCTATTGAGTCTGCCCAGAGTTTTGTCAACGTCATCAATGAGAACAAACTGAACTTGGAATTCACAGGCCACATTAGCAGAGAGAGGATATAATTCCTAGATGTAGAAGTGTGTATCAAGAACAACACTATACACAGGAAACTTCATAGAAAGGTAACAGCTGGTAATTCAAGTCTCCACGCTACAAGTACACATCCCAGACACCTTATCAAGAGCATCCCCTCTCTGGAATTTCTAAGAACAAAAGGGATATGCAGTAATGAAAATGATTTACGTACTTGCTTAAACGAATCTGTTCAGAGATTCTTAGTCAGAGGCTACAAAATGGCAGATCTAAAAACAGCTTTAACCAAATTACACAACCAACAAAGTACAGCAGTGACTTCTAGTGAAGATAGCACCAGCGCTTTAGTTACAGAGAGAGAGCCAATCGTGGAAAAAGCACCAGTCAGATTAATAACAACATATAGTTGTCAGCATAAATTGGTCAGACGCATTATCAACAAAAACTGGCCCATTCTTAAATCTGACATTACAATAGCACCTGAAATAGGCGACTCCCCAGCCATTACATTTAGAAGGGCTCCCTCTATGAGGGATGCCTTGGTCAAGTCAAGTCCAGAGGTGCAAGATAAAGCGAATTGGCTTTCCAATAGGACTGGATTCTTCAAATGTAGCTCTTGCAGGGCGTGTACATTTGGTGTCAGCAAAACAGAATTTTCAGATGTTTTCTTCCCTGACGTGCAAAATCAAACGATTTTTCACATGTAAAACTGACTATGCTATCTACATATTAGAGTGTACATGCCAGTTAAAATATGTAGGCAGCACAAAACTCCAGGTATTCAATCGCATTTGCAACTTCTACGTTCGATTGTTAATTCCGACTCTAGTTACCCTGTGGCACGTCATTTTAAATTAGTACATAAAAACAATCTTAATGATTTCAATTATTTTGTGATTGATGCTGTGCCCAAGTCCATTAGAGGTGGGAACAGAGAAAGGAAGTTAAGACAACTGGAGAGTCAATATATTGTTCAGCTAGATGCCAAAAGGCCAAACGGTTTGAACACAGGGGAAGATCTATACAACTTTTTATGAATTTTCTGTGGTTTTGAAATTGTCTGTACTTGCTGATATGCTCTTGTAATCACTGATAAATGTTATAACAACAATATTTAACATTAATTAACTTTTTGTACATGGGTTTTAATTGTGGACAGGTGGCTTTTAGGCTTTTTTTTACTTTACTTTTACTGGATTTTAGCCGGTTTTACTAGTTGTTGGATTTACTGGGTTTTTTCTGGTGTCTGTGGGTTGGAAGGGCCGGTGATTGCTATTTGTTCATGATTTTAACTTAGGTACTACTAATCTATTGGCTTTGTTTTCTGTTTATTTGAGACAGGTCATGCAAATATATTTGTACTGATCCAATGGGTAGATATGAATGCAACAATACTGTTGATCCTGATTTATGTATAATATTGGTACCTTTAATTAAATGTTGTCAGGTTTTGTACTATTTTTGCACTTAGCACTTTAGTTTATGTGCAATATCTGTGGAACTAGAGCGATCAGTCTCTGCAACCTCAAGTTTTTATCATGGTGATTTTGTATATATATATATAATTTTTTCAAAAACAATGGCAAGCCGTTCATGAATTTTAATGATGGAGTTGCTTTTATGTTATATCATTTTAGCATGCACTGTTTTTTAAAATCAATTTAAAATCATTTTTTTATATTGCTACGAGCACACAGCACTTTATGATATCATCAAGATTCATCATCATATGTTGTTGTTCCAGACTAAAGGGAGGATTGATTATTTACGGTTATATATAATAAGGGCACTTGCCCATTATTTCTACAATCATAACCAGTATATGATCATGCATGTTATTTTGACAATGGAATATTTGGAACTTATGCAACAACATTTATTTATCACTTGATTTTATGGACGAGCTATAATTTATATACTCACAGTATTGCCCAGTCTGTTATCCATCTCTATTGTGGGGGAGGAATGAATGCTCTAGTTGTCAGTATAAATTCACTTGATGGGTTGGGGCATGTCATGTGATCTAGACAAGAGTATCCCTGTCGAAACGCGTCATGTCTGCTCAGCGTTTGGTTACATCAGGACTTTGTTTGCAATATATATATATATATATGTAACCGTGATCAAGCTTTCTGGTAAAGCGAAATGCGTTGGTTGTCTCCGTATACCTATCTGCAGAATGAATTAAATTTGAAGATTGTGGGAATTCAAGCAACCCGTGAGTGTGTTTCATTTTAATCTTCAGCAGGAGATTTTTGGGAATATATATATATATATATATACATATATATATATATATATATATATCCACGCTCCTAAACACCAGCAACAGGTAGCGGGTGCTGTTTCCGCGGCGGTGTCCCGCGATAACAATGTCTGCTCCAGATTCCTCACCAATACCCAGCCGGGTTAGAAGGATACAGCACTCTCGGGGTTTCAGTTCTCAGCACAGGTTTATTACCAGAACAAACGTGTTTCGGGAGGAACTCCCTTCGTCAGTGTTTGCAATCGAACGCGCTGCGCAGCGCCATTATGTTGAATCACAGTGGGTAATTAAAACAAACATAGGACTACAACAAACATTCGTGTTTGCGCGCCATCTTTGAATGTACATTTCTTCTTTGAGAGAGTGTGTTAACAGTATACATTAATAAATCATGTAGCTCTCCCCACAATTAATCACGCGTGTATCGGCAAAGGTGTAGCTTAGAAAATAATTTTTGATGCTACAACATGCGTAGAGCCTCATGTACGCTGGTCGCCTGGGCATAATTCTCCTAAGAAGCAATGTCTTTAACCTCAAGACATCGCTACAAACACACGATTATCGTGTAAAGATAAAACAATACCCATTTATGGTTACTATCTTGCCGTGTATCTGCAATTGCAGCCAATTGGCCGCCAGATTCCTAGGATAATAGAATATGTCCAGACAATCACACAATGGGTACATGATTTATTAATGCATACTGTTAACACACTCTCTCAAAGAAGAAATGTACATTCAAAGATGGCGCGCAAACACGAATGTTTGTTGTAGTCCTATGTTTGTTTTAATTACCCACTGTGATTCAACATAATGGCGCCGCGCAGCGCGTTCGATTGCAAACACTGACGAAGGGAGTTCCTCCCGAAATGCGTTTGTTCTGGTAATAAACCTGTGCTGAGAACTGAAACCTAGAGAGTGCTGTATTCTTCTAACCCGGCTGGGTATTGGTGAGGAATCTGGAGCAGACATATATATATATACTAGCAGCCCGCCCCGGCGTTGCCCAGGGCAGAAGGGGTCTGGGGGCAGCATCGCAGCAGGAGAGGTGCAGCAGAGCGGCCGGGAGCAGCAGAGCGCACTTACAGTGTTTCCTTGCTCCCGTTTTGTTGATCCTGGCTGCTTCTTCCCACGCTCGTGTCCACTGTTTCTCCGCGCTCGTTTTCTTGGTCCTGGTCACTTCTGCCGATGCTCCTGTCCGCTCTTACTCCGTGCTCCCCTGGGCATGTCGACGCTCCTCTACGCGCTCCGGACCTTGGAGAGTGTCGCTTCCCTTCTCCTGTCTGCTCCTCGCAGGGTGTTGCTTCCGGCTTCCGCGCTCCCCCGTGATGTCAGCACACATCAGCACGCATGTCGTTAGCTGGTGCTACTTCTAAGGGACTACTTTTCCTTAAAAATTACTTTTCCCTTCTAACTTATATATTTTTTTATTATATAGCCTTTGTCCTTCTGCTTGCCCTGACGTTTTCAAAGATGTATTGGGTGTTTGGATTGGTGGCGTACTTTTCGAGTTTACCTGGCTCAAAGGACACAGTTCTCTCTTTATAATAGTAGTATATATATATATATATATATATTCACAGAAAAAACCATAGGTTATAGACCATATATAGTTAGGAATTTGCATTTACAAAACCTTGAAAATTCACTGAAAAAAACATAAGTTATAGACCATATATAGTTAGGGATTAGCATTTAAAAAACCTTATTTTATTTGCACAAAACCATCGAAATTCCATATATAGTTAGTTGCACTAACTATATATCGCGGACCCGCAATCCACTGCTAATGATGTCACATATTACATCATTCATGACATGGTCAGTGACATCACTGATGACATCACTGATGACATCTCAAATGACATCTCAAATAACTATATATGGTCTATAACCTATGGTTTTTTCTGTGAATTTCATTGGTTTTTTAAAAGCTAATATCTATAGCTGTAAAATATATTCTTTATTAAGTGACGTATCACGTAGCCCGTGAGACGCCTCATGATGCATCGCATAACCGTGACGTATCGTCTCTGCAGCGCAAACCAAACCCAAAACGTAAGCGCGCCAGAACACGCTTAAAGATATATATATATATTTTTTAACCTTAATTAGACAAAATCCACACGTGCACATATCACAAACGTTCAAAAAACACAATATGTCGGACTCCCGTTACGCTGCCGGTTAGCTGCCCGGTTAACGTACCAGGAAGCACCTTTACCGCGAAAAATCGCAATTTTTGTTTGTTTTTTCACCCCCCAGGGAACTTTAATAGCCCCCTCATCAATCCTAGGGGTTCAGGAGGGGTCTGCCTTACCCCTTTCATTCATTTACACCTTTTTTTTTTCCACCTCTTGTCTCTCGAGAGAGACAAGATGGCGGCCGCTCCAGACTGTTTACAATGATAACAGCCAATCAGCTTCTCCTCAGACTCCCGTTACACTGCCGGTTAGCTTCCCGGTTAGCTGCCCGGTTAGCTGCCCGGTTCGCGTACCAAGACGCGTCTCTATGGCGAAAAAATCGGATTTTTTTTTTTTTTGGCCCCGCGTGGCTTTATAATATCCCCCTCATCAATCCTAGGGGGTCAGAAGGGGTCTACCTTGCCCTCTTTCCTTCATTTCCCCCTTTGTTTTGGCCTCCTCTTGTCTCTCGATCCTACCGAGAGACAAGATGGCGGCCGCTCCGGACTGTTTAGAATGTTGACAGACACCGAGAGCCAATCAGCTTCGCATCGCAAAGTTTCGTTACGCGAAAAGTACGCGAACCGGAGCGCTGCCCGGAGCGCTGTTACAGATATATATCTTATTTTAAACGTTAATTTCTCAAAATCCACTGAAGCACATATATTGAGACCTAGCAAAGGCACATCGGGTTAACAGTCCCTACAATTTTGCCAAGTTTCGTGCAAATCCATTCAGCCGTTCGAGCTAAAAGTGAGGCCAACCGCCCTATGGAAAAATGAATGGGAAAAACGCGTTTTGGGACCCCCCTTTTTTCTCGACCCCCCTTGACGACCCCCCCCCCCCAAATTTTCAGGGGCTGCTCAGAAACAAAATGTGCCATTTTCCTGAAAATTTCAGCCAATTCCGTCCACAAACGCCAAAGTTATTAGGCATAGAATTTTCAAAAGTTCCATAGAGAAAAAATCCTAACTATATATACCTACTGGCTATCGCCAGTAGGTAATATATTCCATTCACTCCGTCCGACGCTCCTGCATCTCAGTCACTCTGCTTAGACCTTCAAGACGAACAAGTCAAACCCAGTTCTGGTGCGTAATCAGTGTTTTATTCCTTTGAACAGAATAACACCCAGCAAGCCCGCATGATATAAATATATATATATATCATGCTCGAGCTTGAGTTCTGCTGCCTGAGATGCACTCGAATGCCGATTTGGGCCTCAAGCGGCAGCCCAACTTTCAGGTATGGAAATGCCAGCCCCTCAATCACTTTCACAGCCAAATCACCATACTGGCTTGATGCGTTTCGATTCCTCTTTTTCAAAGGCCCTGGGTGAAGAGGATCACGCACACTCCCGTGTCATAACATCAGCATTTCCTTTTATTGCGCACCCCCTTAGGATTGAGGAAGTGCCTGCTCTTCAAGGCTCAACTGTGGCCTGCAAGTGCTTGTTAACTGTAGTATGTTGTTAGTCAAATGTCTATGTCTCATGCCACGGCACGATCTGTGATCGGGCCGTTCAGCTGAAGACATACGGTTAAATCAGTTGTTGTGCGCTGACCGGTGCTGCAAGACGTGTAGCCGGTGGTGCTTCCTTTTCTTCTAATAAACTTATGATTAATTCTACAAATTGAGTTTGTTTATACTCAACAATTTGGCGACGAGGGACAGTAACATCTGAAAGCCTTTTCTGGCTACTTAAAGTTTTTTTTTCTTTAACTCGATCTTTTTAGACGAGCACCGAAGAATCTTATTTCACGGACCTACGGATTTGATGATTTGAACACGGCTCTGCGTCATAGATGTTTAAGGAAAGAAGCATTTACTTAAGATTTATAATGATTTTGCTATCTTTCATACTGCCATAAGGAAATCATTATTTTTTGGCACTGCGTTTGGAATACTTGTGAGTTAACTTGACAGTTGAAAAGGAGTTTCGATGTAAGGAATACTTCCTGGATAAATAATGAGTTCATTTTATGCTTGTTGAGGAGTATCTACTAAAGGAATACTTCCTGGATTAATAAAATGTTATGCTTTCATCATTTTAAACATCAATTTTAAAAGATAACACTCTAGGGGATCTGAAGATTCTAAGTCTTACCAGCGTTTCTTTCTCATATGACGTTTTGGTTTGATACTGTGGAATTTTTCTTCATTTGAAGCTGCTGCGAGTTTCTCCGTACGTGTGAGGATCACAGAGTGTCTACGTGAATGGATGCTACTTGGCTGCATGTGTCACAGAAATCGGTGAAGTGACTAAACCCATAGACGCTAATTGGTCATACGTGGAGAAGCGCTGATTTCAACAAATGTGATTCGTCAATAGCATTTGACTACGTGACAGCGTATTTACCCATACTACTTTGCTATTACCCGGAGTTCATCTGTGCAAAGGAAGATACAGTTGGGATTTATCGGCACAATGACTGGAACTATATTTTAAACTATTTATTATTTATTTACAGCAAATTAATAGTATTTACATAACATTTAAAAGTACTACAGTTATAGTTAAGTAGTTTATGTGGGTGTAAGGTGAAAGATATTTTTTTTCAGGACAAGGTGTGTATACAATTTATTTTATGAATAAGGTAATTTAACATCTTTATTTACCATTATGTGCGCACAAGGTTATACGCTTTCTCCACCTCAAAGTTATTGGGCTGCAGATAGTTCTCCATGCATGCCATGGATAGAGTGGGAAGCTTATTTTTTTAAATTACATTGAGACATTGGATGCAAATGGCAAAATGAAACCTCCAGAATAAAAAAGGAATATTTTTACATTGTTTGGGACCCGAGGGTTTGAAAGCTTTCAATCAATTACCTGTGTCACAAGCCAGTGATGATTTGAATGTGTTTGATAAAGCATTGCATGACTTTGATAAGTATTGTTCTCCTAAAGTATGTATAGGTATTTCAAGATATAGGTTTTTCCAAAGAAAACAACTGAGTGAGGAAACAGTAGACAATTTTGTTTCTGCTCTTAAGACCTTGGCATTGGATTGTAAATTTGGAAACTTGCAAGAAGATCTACTTAGAGATCAAGTAGTTATGCATTCAAGTAATGAAACCATCCAAGAAAGACTTTGGTTAAATGGAGATGAAAATTTAGATTTTGTAATAGCTATTGTGAGGAAGGCAGAACTTTCTTGTAGGAGTGCTCAGCAAGTCAAGGGTAAAGATGCATCTATTAGTAAAGGAACTGTGTCCAAAATTAACTCAAAATCTGAAAATAGGAGTAAAGATTTTCTTAAAAAGAAACAAACCTTCATCCCAAAAGTAATGTAAAGTGTTATAGGTGCAATAGCAAATCTCATTTGGCTAATAACAAGAGCTGTCCTGGTTTAAAACAGAAGTGTTCTAACTGTGGTTTGGTAGGGCATTTTACGTCTGCATGCAAAAGGAGTAAGGGCAACCAAAAGGTGAAATGCATTGAGCAAAGTGATAACAGTGAGGACGATGGTTGCTCAAATGACTCAAACAATTGTTCGTTTGTTTTGAATGTCAAAGAATCTAAAACAGTTGTTTTGAATATTAATGGCACAACCATAAAGAAAAAAACCAGTGTGTGATATGGTCATTGGTGGTGTTAAAATTAATATGTATGCTGACTCAGGTTCACCTTATTCCATTATAAATGAATCAGTATGGAAAAAATCATTTGTGAATAGATTGGGTAGCCATTTAGAAAAGACAGATATTAGTCCTGAAGGATATTCTGGTGGGAGAATAGATATCTTAGGCTTTAGAACGTTAGTTTTCAGGTTCAAGAATAGAAAATGTGTCACAAAGCTTTATATTTCTAAAAAAGGTCCTTCAGTCCTTAGTTGGTTTGATGAGTGAAAACTTGATATCATTTTAAATCCTAATAGTGCTAATCCTGTAATGTAAATAGATGAGCAGAATGGTATTGCTGCAATGATGTTAGACAAATTTCCGAATGTTTTAAAAAAAAATATTGGGAAGTTAACTAATTTTAAACATGAAATTCGTTTGAAGGAAAATGCATGCCCTAAAGTACACAAAGCACGAAACATTCCTTTTGCTGTTCGGGAAGAAGTCAAAAATGAATTAAATGCTTTGGTCAAGGATGGTATCATAAAGAGAATTGAATCGTCAGAATGGGTTTCCCCCATTGTGGTTGCGAGACGGGCCAATGGCAAAGTCAGACTTTGCATTGACTTGCCCCATCTAAATATTAATATTGTTATAGATCAATTTCCACTTCCCCGTATTTCAGAATTGCTATCATCTGTTGGAGGGTCAAAGTTCTTTTCAACTAAAGACTTGTCGGCTGCCTACCACCAGATAGAACTAAATGAGAAGAGTAAGGATCTCCCTGCCTTCATCACCCCGTTTGGGTGTTTCAGGTTTAACAGGATGCCTTTCGGGTTGGCGTCGGCAGCTGCCATCTTTCAAAGGGTAATGCAAGCCATTTTAGAGAATTGTAAAGAGGCTGTGTCTTTTCAGGACGATATATTGATATTCAGTGACAGTAAAGAAAAGCACATTTCCGCTTTAGAGAATGTCCTGGATGCACTTAACCTACATAGTCTTACCATCAAACATGAAAAATTTAAGTTTGGTGTTCATTCTGTAAATTATTTAGGCCATGATTTATGCGAAGAGGGAATTAAACCTAAATCTGATCTATTAGAAGCTATTAAGTCTGCGCTGCATGCCCAGTCTAACGATGATGTGAGGTCATTTTTAGGGTTAGTTGATTTCTACGCAAAGTATGTGCCAAATTTTTCATGTAGAACATTTAACATTATACAGTTGATCAAGAACAGGGTTTTTTTTGTGGTCAGAGGAGTGTGAAAAAGAATTTAATGATGTGAAAAGAACAATATGTTCAGCTACTGCTCTTTCTTGTTTTAACCCTTCTTTACAAAATATTATCACCACGGATGCAAGCTCAAAAGGGCTGGGTGCGGTACTTGCACAAAGAACCAAAAGTGGTAAGGAATTCATTATTGTGCATGCTTCGAGGGCTCTGACTTCTTCTGAAGAGAAGTACTCCACGATTGAGACAGAAACCTTAGCGTGTGTGTGGGCGCTGGAGCACTTTAGGGTGTTTGTATGGGGTAAGGAGTGTCTATTAAGGAGTGACCATGAACCTTTGGTACGCTTACTTACTATGGAGGGCATGTTAAGAGCTTCTGCACGCATTGCACGTATGTCAATGCGTTTACAAGATTTTATTTATGACATACAATATGTACCGGGGAAAGATAATGTTTCCGCAGATTTTTTGTCTAGGATGCCTTTACCCATTCAAGTAGATCTGTATAATGAGTAGGATGATTTTCATGTTGCTATGGTTCATGATGAAGGCCCTATGTCAATTAATCAAGCTCTATGGCAAAATAAATTTGAGAAGGATGAGATTTTGAAAAAAGTTGCAGACTGCATTGCTGGTGTTTGGCCTGATAAGAAATATATTAGCTCAGAGCTTAGGAGTTTTTTGGGAAGTGAGATCTGAGCTTTCATGTGATAACAATATCATCAAGAGAGGTGAACGTATTGTTCCACCCATTAGTGTAAGGAAGATCATAGTTTTACAAGGTCATGATGGCCATAGTGGTATTGTCAGGACCAAACAGCAGGTTAAGAATTTATTTTGGTGGCCAGGCATGGATATGTTTATTGAACGCATAGTCAGGTAATGTGTTGTTTGCGCAAATTCTGACAAGTCTTTGACTACACTTAAACCTAACATGGGGGAGCACATTATTCCTGACAATCCGTGGGAGACCATTGTTATGGACATTATGGGTCCCATTGGTTGTGACTCAAAGTATATCATTGCAGCCATTGATATTTTTTCTAAATGGCCAATCATCAAGATTGTTGATAAAATAGACACTGATTCTGTACTGTGTTTTTTAGATAAAGTTTTTACTGAAGAGGGTTTACCCGTTAGACTCATTACTGACAATGGAGTACAGTTTAATTCTAACAAGGCTAGAGATTATTTTGGAAGATTGGGAATAATACATGCCACTACTTCTCTATATAATCCAAGTGGAAATGGGGTTATAGAAAGATTTAATAGAGTTCTCAAAAGTGCAATACAATCAGTTGGAAATGAAGGTACGAAATGGGAATTGGAAGTTCCAAATGATCCTGGAGTTAGCTGTTTTTTGGACACAATTGAAGTGTTGGGCCTTACGCTTGTGAACTGTGAACCCACCCACCAGGCAGGACATCTGCTGGATTGTATCTGTTCCAATCTTTCCACTTTGACAGCTAAATCCCCCTGCCCTCAGGTATGGACAGACATTTCGTTATCCCTTTTTTCATAGCTGGGACCCGGAAACCCACAATAAACCCCTCAAAATGTAAGGATAAACCCCACACGAAATCCACCCCGGACTGGAAGTCGCTAGCTAGGAGAGCTGATATTGTCGAAAAACTTAAAGACAGGTTACCAGTCCTCGCTGACTGCACCTCTTCAGACTATCAGATCTTTTGTGATTGGATTGCTGGAGTGGGCATGTTGCTTAAACCATCTAATAATGAGAACTCTAAACCTAGGAACAAGAAAAATGCCCCGTGGTTCTCACCAGCTCTTAAGTCTGAATTAGGTGAAGTGAAGACACTAGAACGGAGGTGGCGTCGTAATTACGACACCGCTGCTTGTTACGTCTATATTGCAGCGAGACGGAAGTATCACGCAGTAAAAAAACTAGCAAAAAAATGTCACTATCTACAGGCCATTTCTTTAGCAGGTCAAGAACAAAAAGCAATCTTTAGGATTGTTAAGGATTTTATGAATCCTTCAGCTCTATCGCAAGAGATTCCTCCATCGCAAGATCTCTGTAATGCGATATCTGACTACTTCGACAACAAAATCCTGACCATTACTAAGACCTTCCCATTGGAAAACACTATAATAATGGATGATGAAGAGATAGTGAAGACAACTTCCTCCCTCCGTCTTGATGAGTTTACCCCAGTGTCTTTAGAAGAAACTGCTAAAGCTATTTTAGCCAGCAAATCGGGTTCCCCTTGCGATCCCTGTCCCCCTCCGGTGTTGCATCACTTAATAGAGATGGCTAATCCTATGATTAACAATATCATCAATTCCTCTCTAGCAACAGCAAGTATCCCTAACGATTGGAAATTGGCAGCTGTTAAGCCACTCCAAAAAAAGGCCCTTGCCGATCCTACTACCCTTTCCAACCTACGCCCGATCTCCTTGTTGCCCATTCTATTTAAGCTGACTGAAAAGTTTGTCAATAGTCAACTGACTAACTTTTTGGAGAAGAATAATGTTCTCCACCCCAATCAGTCAGGATTTCGGTCAGAACACTCTACCGAATCAGCCCTATTATACACCGCTGAAACTTTAAGAGCAGCAATGGACCAAGGAAAACAGGCTGTCCTAATCCTACTTGACCTGTCGGCAGCCTTTGATACCGTGTCCCATAACATCTTATTGGACCGGTTGGCTGCCGCAGGGGTAGGAGGACAGGTGTTGGCCTGGTGTAGGAACTTCCTCACTGACAGACGCCAAATAACAGTGCTAGGCCCATATCAATCTGAGGCTAAAAACGTCAGCTCAGGGGTGCCACAGGGCTCCAGTTTGAGCCATGTCCTTTTCAATCTATATATGGCACCTCTGATGAACCTGATCGCGTCATTCAGGATCAGTTCTATCTCATACGCTGACGACACCAAACTGATTTTGGTGCTGGACAGGGAACGGCCAGGTGCCGAGGAAGACCTTAGGGACTGTCTTGCAGCAACATTTAAATGGATGAACAACAACCATTTAAAGTGCAACGCCGGTAAAACGGAAATTTTACCTGTAGGGACAAACAATCCTTTTTCCACTATAGCATGCTGGCCATTAGATGCTGAAGTGCCATCCAACACAATTGCATCTGCCCGTAACCTGGGCATAAAATTCGATAACAACTTATCCTTCAAACCCCAGGCTGTAGCAGTAGCAGGCATGTGCTTCCAAATCATTAAAGCACTTAGGAGGTTTTTTGATCTTCTCCCTCTTTCGGCAAGGAAAACAGTCGCAGTAGCCTTAATTAATTCTAGGCTAGACTACTGCAATGGACTTTATGTTGGAGCAAATAAGATCGTTCTCCACAAATTGCAGATGGTCCAAAATGCGGCAGCCCGCCTTGTACTGCGCTTGCCCCGTAGATCGTCAGCCTCAGCAGCCTTAAACACTTTACACTGGCTGCCAATAGGGAAGAGAATCCTATTCAGACTTCTCCTAATTACTTTCAGGGCATTCCACCAACGTGGACCAACCTACCTACGAAAGGGGTTTAAAAGATACTATCCAGCGTGTTGCTTGAGATCCGCAAGCCAGAACCTACTCTCTACACCCCATTTCAAACTGACCACTAAGGGTGGCAAATCCATCTTTGTACTGGGAACTAAGGCCTGGAATAAACTTCCCCTTTCCCTGCGGTCTTTTTCTCAAGAAGCTGCCTTCAGAAAGGCATTGAAAACCTGGATTTTCTCTCTGCCTGATGCCGTGTGCAGGACTCTGGTGTAATGTGTGTGCAGAGATCAGGACATCCTTTTCCTTTTTCCAACTCCCCATCCGAGTTGCGTAATGCGCCAAGATACTCCTTGGAGTGGAAGTAGCGCGGTAGAAATGTCCATTACATTACATTACATTACATTACATAAGAAAGTATGGATGTATAGAACCACAGTGAATTCCATGACTGGATATTCTGCGTTTGAAATCATGAGGGGAAGACTTCCTAGAACTAAGGTGAATCCATCATGGTTGGTTAAATCCACTTCTTCAAAATGTAGATTTAGAGAAAGTTAAAGAAAACCTTGCTCATACTCATAGTATTAATAAGAAATACTTTGATGGGAAATTTGGTTCTAAAATTGATCCAAAAGTGGAAATTGGTATGTTGGTTAAAGTAAAAAAACCATGGAAGGTTAAAAAAGGAGAAAGTTTATTCATGGGTCCTTTTGAGGTCATGGAAGTTTTGAAAAATTCAGTAAGGTTGTCGGATAATAAAGTATGGAATCTCAGTAGGATTGCTATTCTTAAGGCTGATAAAACAATTTATAACAAGACTTTTAACTCAAACCATTCGGATTATTCTTATTTAGATGATGATCTGGAAGGTAATACAATATGTAATGAAGATGGAAGAACGATCAGTAGTCCAGGTGTGGGAAGTGAAGGTAGTTCTTCTTGTCAAAATGTAAATATTCAGTCTGTTAATAATGATGATGTTATCCTGCAGAAAAGAACAACAAGAAACCCTAAGTGGATGTCTGATTTTATTGCTTTTGTCAAAGGGAAATTAGAAGCTTAATATCAAACTATAATTGAAGTTTTTTTATGTGTGTTTTTTTTCTTTTCAATTTTTATTCTACTTATTTATTTGTTTTGTTTTATTAAGGGAGGAAGGTGTGTCATGTTTACATGCGCCTTCTCACGTGCTATTTCTCGTGCTTACTTGTTAACTGTATTATGTTGTTATTCAAATGTCTATGTCTCATGCCACGGCACGATCTGTGATCGGGCCGTTCAGCTGGAGACATACTGTTAAATATGTTGTTGTGCGCTGACCAGTGCTGCAAGACGTGAAGCCTGTGGTGCTTCCTTTTCTTCTAATAAACTTATGATTAATTCTACAAATTGAGTTTGTTTATACTCAATAAACCTGATGCACAGTCTCATTCAGAGCGGCCCATAGGGGGGCACGCAATAAAAGGAAATGCTGATGTTATGACACGGGAGTGTGAGTGTTCCTTTTCACCCAGTGCCTTTGAAGAAGAGGACTCGAAACGCGTCAGGCCAGTATGGTGATTTGGCTGTGAAAGAGATTGAGGTGCTCTGTTACCCAGAATCCTTTGCAAACCTTAAACTTTGTAAAAAACATATATTCCTCACATTCCTGTGAGGGAAAGTTATAGAACCCTCAGATTTCTAAAAGGCCTTTATATGATTCTTTAAATATAGCTCATTGACCAACTGAACACCTTTGGACTTGAATTCTTAAAAATGCCACAGGTTGCTTCAAAATATGTCAGGCACCCTTAAAACCCCAACAACACATCACGTTGATGACTTGTCCCTCCCATACCCATCAGCCGCAAGGAGTGAAAACGACAAAAGTGGAAAGTATGTTTAATGCAGTTTACATTCTGTTACCACCTTTTTCATGCATCTTATTTCACAACATTTCCATACGTCTATGTCATACATAAGGTCAATGGCAGAACATAAAATAAACAAATATGATGGAATAGACAGATCTACGTGGACATTGAGGTTTTTGACCACGGTTGTTTGCAATGAAGAAACCACAAGCCTTCACCAGATGAAAGACAAGGTCAAATGCTGTGGACAGTCAGTTCCATTCACGGGGCCCTTGATGATGGAGCTCTGGATGCTGCATGAGTTGGCTTGGGAGTTATCAGCAAGTTATGGTTGATGGATAGTTAATTCCTGGTTGGTGTGTAATGAGTCATTGTAGTCCCAAGGAAACTTGGGAAGGTACTGTGGACCACTTATAAACACTTGGCAGCCGTAAAGGACCCTCTTTTTGCTGCGAGCTGCCCAGCTTCATAATAAAAAAAAGAGTATGGGGCAGGGCACTCACAAATGGGGCTAGTGAGGCAATTATGAATAAAGACCCTATACTTTCACTGGACCTCACACTCCATCTGCTGCAAAATCCATTTATAAATTTACAAAGTAAGCCTCTTATTTTTTAATTAATGATGTGACAGCTAACACAGACATGCCTCTAGAGGTTGTCAGATATGGTAACTGCCATTTTATTTCTTTTTCTGGAAAACGTGCTTTCAATCTGGTGTTCCTGCCACAGGAAAAGCAAGACCCCTCATGTCATTTTTGACAATGGCCTACAAAACCTCTGACTGTTGTGATGGGGGACTCTCTGGGCAGGCTGAATACAGCTTTGTTGGGAAAGTTGAGAACCTTGTCCAAAGGGGAGACGGTATCTTAAGAGAGGCCTACAACCAGGCAACGTACTAGAGAATTAATGCCTTGACATTGTTAAATGGGAGTCAATGGCATATTTTGTATTATATTTAGCAATTTGGAACATGTTACTGTGGCAGTGATAAACATTTCCATATGTTTAAAATGGTTGTGTTCTAGCTGAAGAAGCGAAAATAATGATACTGATAAGCAAATGGGTGAAATTAGGTAGAGATGTGGGTGCAGAGTTGAAGGGAAAGTGGAGAAGCTCTGTTTTAGAGGAGTTTAAAATGAGAACAGTGCGGCCCATACAATGCTGAGTGGCAGAGAGGCAATCAGAAATGCACGACTGGAGTTAAGGGGCGACCTTGGGAGAGAGGAGGTTTGTGTGTCATCACTGTAAAGTTGATGAAAACTGAAGGCGATGATGTCCCCAAGGGAGATGGTATATGGAGAACCTGAGTGGGCCTTGGAATTGCCCATGAGGTAGCCCAGCTTGTAAAAGTTCAGTGGTAGTTCAAGAAGACCTTTTAGAGCAGGAGCAGTTCTAGAGATGTAAAAGTGAAAGCTAGCAGTACATGCTATTACCTCTTGCTACCGATAACTGATGCCCATGCTCACCTCTGGCAAGTCACACCATAAAGTCCTTCAGATGGACCAGAACAATAGAGATTTCCGACATCACGTTCAGCTTCCAGCCTGAGATGCTAACATTAAAATGAAGCCATGCTAATGAAAGACTGTGTACTAACATGGCATAGCGTAGCATATTATAATATTTGTTTGTTCTACTACCCTTTTATTAATCTATTTTAAGTGCCCTCCTGAACCTCCCCTCCGACGTATTCAGAGCGACAGAGAGCTACTCTTAGGTAACCACTGCTAATGGCTATTCGAAAATATGTTTTGCATGTCTTCACTTTATTACCTTCGAATGGTAGGCGTCAGTCTATGCATGAGAGAGGCCCAACTATTGTAGAAAATGTCCACTTTTTTATTGGCTTTAATGTATTTACAAGTTGTTGTCTACGTCGAGGTGTGACTACAGTGTTGGTACAGTGTGCAGTAGTTCTATCCAGTACAATTGTGAACACATGTAGGTATTTAAGCATGACCTAAATAAAGTTTAGGAATTTTCATTTGCAGCCTCTTTTTACAAGATGCACAGTAGTCATTTGAACATAGAAAGTCAAGGCATCTACGACTGGACATACAGGGCACAGAGTAGACCTCCAATTAACTGGGGGATAGTTTTTAGTGTTTCTGGAATCTTGAGCAGATCCGGTCCCAAATGCGAGATGGGGATAGTGTTATTAAGCACGTGGGTAAAAAAACTCTATTTAAATGTAACAAAATACATAAATTACTAGCTGCTGCGGAAAACTCTTGCTCTGGCCTGAGTACTTTGGCATATACAGATACAAATGTTTTGGACACCTTCGTGGGTTTCAATTCAGAATGGCTTGCAAAAAATATGGCCTTTAATTAATGTGTCTGGAAAATTCGGCTGCTATGCAAGTTCGTCTACCTCCCAGTTTAGCACCAGAGACATGACAGTTGCATCTCTGTGTTTTGTGCATTCTGCACCTTGCAAATATGACGTGTTGCTGTGTCAAAGAGAGAGCGAATGTTAAAAGCAGATTATGCAATTGTCTTTACAGGCGTTAGGACGTCGTGCATTCTCCAAACGTTTTGTTTTGCAAAGATCTACAAGTATTAGACAAGTTGCAAAGGTATAAAAGTCACTCCTCGATCAACGGTTCTATAAGGCATGTCGACATAACCTCAAGCGTTTAGGCAGATGGGCGGTGTAATCATGCACCCTGGCTCGACCATGGAGAGTATGCCTGCTATAGGTTTGTTGGACTTATAGTTCAACCTTGAGATCCAGGGGGCATATTACCAAGGGCCTCATCGCCGCTTTAGCGGGAATTATAGCCGCTAACCAAGCTTAGCGATAATTATCGCTTATTCTTGGTAATATGCCTCCAGGTCTGTTACGAAATACATGCGATAAATCTGATGCAAAGTTGGTTCAATGGTAGA
Source organism: Lissotriton vulgaris (assembly GCF_964263255.1). NCBI lineage: Eukaryota > Metazoa > Chordata > Amphibia > Caudata > Salamandridae > Lissotriton > Lissotriton vulgaris. The sequence goes on from NC_141685.1 coordinate 1,605,258,586, forward strand.
ACACAATTAAAGTGGACAAGCAGCCCGCATTTGTATAGTTACCTTTTGGAAATTATTCAATTTCACTTAGATAACTTGTATTTGTTCAGAGTAACAGTTTCAGCTCTTCTCTGTACCACTGTGCCTTCTTTGACCATTTTTGATCTCCTGTGCACTGAAATAACATAGGTTAGTTTCCTTGTGCACTTCCGGTTTTATGCTCTTTTGCATAATATTTGTTTTCCAGGCCACGTATGCAATATTGTTGCAATGAAGAGGTTTATTTCTATGGTGTATTATCCGTGCCCTGTTATAAAACATACAACAAATTTGTCAGCTTAGTGTCAGCATGCTACAGGACCACAGTGGTTGGTGCACCTGATCACATGGAACCCCCCAGTGCCCGAGGCTTTCATGCTCATGATGCTCAGTAGCACTGTACTGCAACACTGGAGAGTTCCTCGCCTTAGCTCCGAGAGTGAAGTGTGCGACAAGTAGTCAACCACTGAATTTAGGAGCCTCCAATGTTGTGGACTGTTTGCATGTGGACTGAGGGTGGAGAAGCAGATACCTGAACCCAGAATGTGACACACTGTTATTGTCGATACAGAGCAGATGGCATAGAATCAGCTTTCTTACCAAGGTTTTGTGTGGCAATGGCGTGGATTTTTGCTAAACCGGATTTACCCGAGAACTTTAACGAACTGACTTTCTTTCTTGAAATACTGCCTATTGCGATTTACTGATAAGATCTATTGAAACGACTTAGCCTTGAGAAAGCCCTGGCACGATCTGCCACAAAGGTAGAAACACGTGTCGGCTGTTTACTGTCACTGTCAACAAAAGCTGGCTCTTTTTCCTCAATAAAAAATTGATGAAACAAAGAGTATAATGGATTAAATGAGTGGCAAAGTACTGGAAATGGAGTATTAGCCGCCAACCAGGGAAACATTTAATAAAAAAAATTCATCCTAGTTGTCTTAGTATTTGTTCAAGACGAAGGTACATCAGCTCATTAATATATAACCCTTTGTGTGGTAATGTGTTTATCTTGGAATGTAGAATGAGATCTCCTGCACATTGAGGCTCAGGGAGCCATACCGGAGCCCATTGCAACACTACACAATACAGTATTGCTCACTTGAGGAACCTGAAAAAAATAGTCCTGCGAATGACCCTGATGAGCAGGAATGTCATGAGATTGATGAGATCATGATAGTAGGTGTTGTTAGTAACTGTGCTACCTGTAGGATCTTTCAGTGTGGTGGCTTTTTAGAGTGTTGCTTCAAGCTCTCGGCTCTACTCACTTTCAGGACCCTCTCTCTGCAGGAACAACCCAAAAGAACTTTGGGTTCAAAAGCTGTTAGTTCTTTTTAGGTCCCATCTAGGCAGCTCTTGCTCTGTCTCTTCAAGACATGTTGTATTCAGAATATGGGATTTAAGCTCTGCCAAACGCTTTTTGTTGGTTGATTGGTCTGCCTTTTTGTTAATTCCTTTACAGTGTTTGACCATTAGTGTCCCTCTGTGCTGCCTCTGGTGCTTGGTTCCCTCACACAGGGACAATACCAATTTTTTCTTTTTTGGTTGGCCATCTCTGGCCATCTGTTGTCTCATCGCTCGCAGACCACTCGCGCCCTCCTGTTATTGCTGCCATCCTTCCTGTTTTTTTTTGCTTTGAAGTGCTTTCACCACTGCATTCTCTCTAATTACTTTGGTTCCGATGTTTCCACTTCACTGCACTCAGATTCCCTGGTGTTGCTTTTAATTGGCCTGTGCCTCCTCGCTCACAGACACCCCCCCTCACTCTCATCATTGCCTGGCAATTTTGCCTCCAGTGAAATAATATATTGCATAATTGCAGTATAGTGTATGCAGCTCGCGGGAAGCTTGTAACCTGTGCCTGAGCTGCACCGCATACCTCGTGCGATGTTTACCTTTAAAGCGACTCATGCTGTTTTTATAACTATGTTTTATAGAGCATGCTGCCAACCAGTCAGTCCTATTAGCCGAAGGTTATCAATTTTAGGACTCATATGCTGTCCTTCTGACCAAACATATGAACTTCAGAATTCACACATGCTTCCTAGGTAGCTGGTCTGCTCACCATGCCCTTTTACGGACTTTGTGGCTATTGCGTACGATTCTTTTGGGGTCATCGGGGGGCATAGCTAATAGCCCTCTATACCACCATCTGTTAGTGGTAACCTTGTGGGTAGGCTGCTTATTAGCAGGCCATGCTGTTGCATGAGCAGGTGGCAGAGGTGAGGGTGAGACTGCAAGGGCCTGCCTACTTAGGCACCAACATCCATTAAGAATACAGTAGCTAACAAGGGCAGTTTAATCTGTTTCTCTGCACAGCAGGATGTGACATTGTGCCGTGTTGCCTTCTTTCCACCCTCTAGCTTACCTGCATTAGATGGGCTGCACAATGGGGTACGCAGAGGCAGATGTGTTTGTTTGCCATAGACAATCTAGTGCGGCTGCAGATGGTACTGCCTGGCAGCGGGTTTTGCTCCCTGACACCCCGTCACACTCCGAGTAGTGCAGGCAGGGAGTGGCCCCTCCCCATCCTCTTTAGACATGCCGATCTCCTTTGATTTTCTAAATCTTTTTTTTTTTAAGTGCAAAGGAAATTAGATTTCTGGTTGACTCGAACAGGGCTCATGTAGTCTGCCTACTCAAAGTTTTTGCGGCCAGGATGGTTTCCAACTATGTCGTACACCGTGCTATGGTTTGCCATTTTGCAGTAACTGTTTTCAAGTACGGTGGGGACCCTCACAGCACTATGAAGAAAATACGTTTTTACTCGGTCCTATTAATTTCCTTACATTCCTCCATTTCTTGCCATCTCGTGACAAAACCCTGCCTACAGCCTCCATTTCTGCTGACGCTAAAAAAAGCTCACATACCCAAACCCCCTGTTCTTTGCAGTTAATCAATTCATCAATAGAGAGCCATGATACACCTACGCCCTGTGTAACCAAGCTTCTTTTTCATCTTCTGCTCCCTGCTTGGTAAACATTCTTGATGCCTTGTTCAGGTCGTCTGGACAATGGCCTGACTGACCTTGCCATGATCAAGCTGACTGAACAATGGTCTGACTGAACAAGCCTTGATTAAGCTGATTGAACAATGGTCTGTATGCTGAGTCTTGATCAAGCTGATCGAACAATGGTCTGAATGCCGAGTCTTGATCAAGCTGATTGAACAATGGTCTGAATGCCGAGCCTTGATCAGGTCATCAACTACAAACACCGCCTTGATTAGGTCATCAACTACAAACACCGCCCTGATTGAACAATGGACTGAATGCCAAAAGAGTGGAACAAAAATGTATATAAGGCTTGTTCGCTGTGGAGTAAAGCAGCAGCCTCCTGGGTTTTGTCTCTGACTAGCTTGGGACTCTGTTCCATAGCCCGGGCTATTGTAATAAAGGTGGTTCTCTCTGCAGACAAAGGTTTCCGGGTCCACTTTATTATATAAGGAGGGTAAGAGTAGACTCGGGTGATTCCTGCACCGCCAAGCCCCCACTCCTGCTTGAGGTGGGCTTTTCTTGGTTCTACAAATTGCACCTGAACAGCGACAACACGGAGATGTAGGTCTGGCCCGATGGTCGTGAGGGGGCTCGTGGTGGAAGTCCGACGGAGGTACCCTACCCGAGGGACCATTTTGAGTCCAGTAGACCAGAAGTCTTGAACACGGTCTTCCCCATCCGGTATGGGCCACCTAACTGCGTCCCGCCGGTGCCCCCTTTAGTGCGGTCTCTGTCTGGATCTGGACTCGTGCCTACGTCTGCAGAAGAGAACAACATTTTCGGGTAAGGGTGGACTGATCATCCACCACTTGTGCTCTGTTTTCTGTCTGTATTGACTTTTGCAAAAGTCAAGCCAGTGAAGTGAGTGTTTTTCTCCCACTGTTGTCTGCCTGAAGTAAAAATATGCCAGTCAGTAGTAAGTTCCAAAAGTTATGTTGTTACATTTGTACAGAGGACTCCCTTCTGGAGCCAGCCTGCCCGCTTCCTCCAGAAGGAACTCCAAGTTATGAGATGTATGTTAAATATGGGCCATCTGCTATCATGTTTTCTTCCTTATGGGTAAAATATACGAAATGAAGCAATGTTGAATTACAGTGTCCACAGTTTGGCTCCTTTGATCTCCAGGCCCTCTCAAGCCTGGAGGAGCAGATGCTCCGCAAACAGTCTCGGCAAGCCATGTTTGACGCCACCGCATTGTGAAGGAAAGAAATAGATCAAAAAATGAGAATAAAGCAAGCGTTGAATAAAAAGAACGAGAGGGTGTCTATGACTGATCATTCAAAAGCGCATTTAGAAAATAGGGTTCAGGAAGGGGTTGAAATGGCAGATAGGCATCATAAGGCTACTGTGAAAAAAATGTTACCCCACTCGTTCTCCCAGGGACCTTGAGGTTGAAGGAGAAGAGGGGGACTCGTTGTTGAATGCTATTCTTGAAGGTCCACCTCCTGCCTATGCTCCGGCTCCCATGTATCCCGCTCTTCCTCAAAATCTTCCTAACTCTCCACCCCCACCAGTGGTGGTTGAGGCCGCCCCACCCATTGTACCACTGCCTGATCCTTTGACTCCTGTCATCCTGTCAGCACCCTTCCCTCTGACAGTTCATACCGTCCCACCTATTGACCCAACCCCGACCATACATTCCCGTCTGCTTGATAATAGGTCTATTGGTACCCCTGTTGGTGGCTCTTATGCCACTTTGGACCGAACAAGATGGTACTCCCTTATGCCCAATACCCTGTTTGGATTCTTCGGTACCCCTAGAAAGGAGTCTTTGAGGTCTGCTGAACTCGCTGGGGGTAATGAAAGGGACGCTATGCGAAAACAATGTGCATTTTGGGTAAATAATGGTGCTATTTATGGCGTTAAAGATATCTGGTCGACGTTTAGACAATGGACGACCATACAACAAACAGACATGGCCGAGTACATGTGCACACTTATAATGAAAAGATATGAAACATTGTTCATAGACACTACTAGGGGATTGATAGATTTAAAACTAATTATTGCCAAGGGTCATGTTCAGTGAGATGATATGCATGAAGCCCTTGTTACCATGATTGCGTTCAGAGACACAACGGTTTTTCCGCCATCTCCGAATGACAAAGCTATGCCTATGAGAGAGACAGCTCCTGTCTTTATCCCTGCAGTGCTCGCCAATAACCAGGGTGTTGGAGCAGCCCCAGCCCACTGGCGTAGGATGTGGGTGCATGTCCCATGGAAAAGAGCGGATGTTCTTAAATTCAAATCTCAATTACCAGACCCCGGTAAGAATCCGGCTCTCTACTATCAGGAATTAGGTCAGATTGTTTCCTCTGGTGTCTTTACCTTAGAGGATATTGACTTATTATTCGTAGTACCAACCGACATATGGGACAAAATACGCCATGCCAACCATAATGCCGCTTTGCATGATGACTGGACCAACTTTGAGAGGATGGAGAATGACAGAGAGGGGGGGACAAAGCCTGATCCGTCTATTCTGGCTCTCCCAGGCCATCTGTTGCAACTCATAAAAACCCTTTTGCCCAAAATAGCTGTTAATTGGGATAAGATAAATGCATGTAAACAACGTAAGGATGAGTCTGTTGCTGTTTTTTTCATCCACTTCGAAACTGAGTACAAAAGTCACAGTGGATTGGACGCTTGAGCCCCTGGCTCGGGCTCAGTGTTTATTGATAAATTTGTATCTAATTTATTAACGGATCTCTCAGCCCACCTTAAGGAGGTTGAGAGTACGTGGTCAGCTCAGACTATGGCAGGCATCCTTGCCATGGCCCAATATCATGAGAATAGAGAGAATGATGATTAAGACAAGAGGCTAGGAAGAAAAAGGACATTAAAACTAAAGTTTTGTTACAATAAGCTTATCCACCCCAGGGACAAAATGCTAGAGGCCAGAGTCCGCCTTCGGACCAGTTCCAGACACTGCCCCAGCGCCCCCTTCAGTCTCCTTTACAGAAGTCCATCAGTTCGGCAGGTCCCGTTGTTAAAGACCAGTGTGCCTACTGTAAGGCTTATGGCCACTGGGTTAGTGAATGCCCGGTATTAGCCCACAATATTCAGTCAGGAAAAACTAGGCCCCTAACTCAAAGGGAAGGAAATATGGGATCTCCTAGGCAGAGGCGTGCACCAGATCCTAATGTTCGACCCCGTATGGGTCCGCCCCAGGGTACAGTTAACAGATTTGACAACGGGTATGAGGCCACTAGGATATACTTTAACGATGATTATGATGAGACCGATGAGACAGCTTTCTACCAGCCATAGGAAAGCCAGGAAAGGGGTAATGTAAGAGTGCTGATTCCTGTGGATCAGTGAGGTCCTTATGTCCGGATGCCAGTTGCAGGGGATAAAAAGAAGTTTCTCCTAGACACCGGGGCTACTAGATCCTCTGTTGCGCACACCTTGATACCGGAGATACCCCTTTCTGGCTCTCTCAATGTCTCCATGGGTTTTTCTGGGGTCCCTGTCACCAACCCCGTCTCTAAGACTCTCCCACTGGATCTCGGTCCAGCTCATATGGATGCTCCTTTGATTCTCACGACTGGATGTAGTGAAAATTTGCTGGGTATGGATTTGTTAATGGCTTTACATGCTATCATTTCTTGTTGTCCTGATGGCGTGTCCCTTACCATATCACCAGATTCCTCCATCACTATGTTCCTCTCTGGACCCCTCCCTCCCGTTCTGCAGGCCTTACCCTCATCACTCTGGGCCACTTTTGACACTGATGTAGGACTTCTCGACATTGTTCTGCATGCCGTCCGTATCCAGCAAGCTGCCCAACTGCCTCGGCTTCGCCAGTATCGCCGTCCCCAGGAAGGTAAGGCTGCCCTATTATCTATAACATCAGATCTCATGAAGACGGGAGTAGTTGAGGAGACACGTTGTAATGAGTGTAACAGCCCAATTATTCTAGTTCTTAAAAAATGTATTGATCCCTCTCCCGCGTCCCCCAAAATTTATCGGTTTGTCATAGATCTGCGGGCTCTCAACACTTTATTATATAAAGAGGGTAAGAGTAGACCTGGGTGATTCCCGCACCACCAAGCCCCCACTCCTCCTTCAGGAGGGCTTTTCTTGGTTCTACAACTATGTGCCTCACTATCCACAGGTACAGGTTGAGTGCTGCAAATTCCTGTCAAGTTCTTTAACATGGGTAGGGCACAAGTCCTATAAAAAGAAGTGGGGGAACTGACAATATGCAAAGGACCTCACCGGGACACGTTCAGCTTCTTGGCAGGGGACAGCGTCCACCCTGTGAAAAGAGTGGGGGGATGCCGTCCACCCGCGTGTACACCCGACTCGAGCCCTGAACGTGGGAATGAAACGTTTAGAAATGTCACGCCCCTCAGATATCTGTTCGTCTACTGCAGGAGAGGTTAACTTCCAGTTATTTATATATCGTTTAATAACAACATTCAACCTGTTTCTAAGCTTTTCTAAGTTTCACAGATAAAGAAACCGAGGCGCAGGGAGTTAATTTCTCAAAATCACACACTTTTGGTTAGGTGGGACCCTCCCACCACCCTTCCTGCTTCTTCTGACTCAAGACGGTGCTTTGTCAGATTATGCGCCCTCTGTGACGTCTCGCCCGTTGCATAAGTAAAAAACATTTCCATTACAACGCCAATAGCTTTTACTCTAAAAACATGCTAGACCTATTGCATTGTAAATGCATGTTATAATTTGATGTTCAGCTCCTTGATCTGAGTCACCTGTGCCCAAAAGCAAAACTGGCCATTGCATCAACTTGTTAATTACATTTCTGAATTGAATAAAATATTATGTCTGCCTTTTTAAGGTTATGCCTTGTCAATAGTAAACAGAGTAAGATAAACTATTGCACAGCATAACATGGCCATTTCCTTGTCTCAGAAAGCGCACAATAAGAGAACCAATGCTGTCACAGATGTCCTTTGCAATTGGAAATTAGAGCTGATCACATTATTCCCATCAATATAGGTGGATGACTTGAACACATGGATTGGGGACATTGCTGGCCGCAGTACATATGTTTAGAACCAAATTCACAAATTAGAGCACGGTTGTGCTGCTGGTTTCCTCAACTACATGACTAAATTAAACAAGCATTTGCAATGCAATCGGTCTCGCCTTTGGGACCTTATATGTATTTAGCTATGCAGCACATTAGTCTGGGTGCTGAAACATCTACTGTTCTATAACATGAAGGAAACACAAACATATACCACCACATCACACAGTGTCACAATTGCACCAAAGCACACTGTCCCATTATCATACACTAAAGTGACGCCTTAACTCCACTGATGACTTCTTAAAGGATCTTATGCCAGTTATTACAAAGAAATCTGGATGTGTACCCGGTCTCATACATATACTGCCTGGCACGCTTAAACACAGTAATTATCAGGTTATGAAGTTGAAGTGCAAAACAGATGTTTCCCATAACGTAAGAATCAGAGAAAACATGCTGTGCAAAACAAAATACGAGTGTTGGCATTAACAGAAAGTGCAAGCTAAGGATGTACATAAACAGTAATTGCAAGCTAAGGCATAACAAAATACCTTTTAAGATGGCATCCAATCTGTTACCCGATCAATGGAATGCAACTCAGCATGGGAAGAAAGTAGTGCTGGCCAACAGGCGAAGTAAAGGGGCCAATAGCCATGGAAGGACACAAATGATGACATGGTCATGATAGGGAGGGATTAACACGTCTAAAACTAATCGGAAGGCAGCATTTAAGACAAAAGTCAATGAAAAAGATGGGTGGAGCTTACTCAAAGCTTCCCTGATATACTGAATACTGCATGCCTCGCAAAGTGAGCTTCACATGCGCTGCAACGCTAGGCGAGAACTAAAAAGGGAAACACCTGAGAGCTTACAGTGCATATTTGTTTAGCTGCTCTAATTTATTAATTGTATAGTACATGCAAGCCTGTAAAACAGATATAAAAGCCTGTCTCAAATTTCCTTATTACTGGCCACTTGTGACATCTCTAGTTACCTTTAATAAAGCAATGACATAGGTACAGACCTGTAATAAAACATTACAGTTGAGTTCTGTCGTCACAATGATCGCTGCCAGAATCAGCAGCAGGGTGAAAGGCGGCTAATGGAGCATAATTCCTGCTGCTGTTTAAAAAAGAAAAACGGAAACTGCATTTTCCATACTCTGATGTGTTGTTCTAAAATGAAAAGTGATCAGCAGAAAGGAGATATCGATGGCGAGATATGTTTTTTTTTTCTTTCAAGCTGTATGTCATTAAAGGAAAGATAGGATGTGTACATGTTTCAGGCCAATCTGAGCCTTAGCATTTAAAAAAAATCTAATTTACATGAAACTGATCATAATATAGCTAGGCAAAAATTAGTAACTGTTTTTTATGTGTGCTCAATTTCGCAGTACAGATTCTTTGTGTCTGTAGTCATGAATGAGCAATACACAGCATTTGAGCGGATTGTATGAATAATGATGCTGGGACCATGTATTGTAAGATATAAAATGCTCTCTGCTGTACAATAAAATTATATTGCGAGTTACCTCAAAGATCTATGCGTTTCTATTCGGTTATATAATTCCCCAGTGACTTGCAGTATAGTTATAATGTACGGTGGGGATATTTCATCCCATATATACTTCTGAGCCTTCTGAATGTTCTGTGAAGGTTAGGATCAATTTGATCTACAACAGATTCTCCCTAGTAGTTGAATAAGCAAACCTTTACACATAGAGCCTTATTACGAGTGAACTGGTAAAGGGGCCCATTAATACCGCAGCTGGTATTAGTGATATCAGGGGTATGCATAATACGGGAAGCACAAGTGAATCCTCTATCATCTCTTATGCAGTGTTAAGTAACATGCAGATTACCGCATGAAAGACTGTAATCTCATTACATTGACTGAGAGAGACAAATCCTTCTGGACAGTCTTGAGGGGTCTGTCTGAGGGGTTTGTCACTGCTAAAAAAAGTAGAATGGAATGGTGGGTGCAGTAATACTTCATCACTTGTAATTCATTGTCTCTAATTGCAATATGTATTTCATGTGTGTGTATTCTATGATTAGCATTTTGGACAACTTGTTATTCAAGCCTTTACTATGGCCTTGACCTCCTATGTTATTTCGGAATCATGGGTTCATTACAAATGGTACGTTCAATAAGGATTCTCACCCCCCCTCCCCTTTTTCCTTCGCATTTTCCAAAATCAATATTGTATTCTCTACAGCCGATAACAATTTGTAAGTTGCCCCTGGGCTACAAATATAGGGATATAGTGTTTGTAGACAGGAGCTTATTTTCTACTGGCCCGTACTTAGACGCTAAGTCTTTCTTCCATTGGCCTTGTTAAAGCACGGCAGCAGGCATTTAGCTGCTGCAGGGACACGTGTCCTTCCTTTAAATAACAGCGTGATCCTCAGTTCCGACCTTTCCACACGAGGTGCGCATTGAATGATACTGCCCAGTAATCCGTGGTAAGTCTCTCGCCACATTTCCTGAATAGGCACAAGGTTTTCCCTTCGCAATATTGTAATTTTAATGCCCGGCCCTCCGCTCATTACAGATTTGTGCTCGGATACGGCCATAGTTCCAACAGTTCTAAGAGTGGGTCTACACAACGGTTGAATTTATCTACGAGTTGAAGGATGACATCTAGGGTCGTCCCCTCGGGTAACTTTCTTTTAATGTATTATGATGTCTTAAAACCTAGATTGGACTTTTTGAACCTAGATCCGATTTGACATGTATGGATAGAGGATAAGACTAGCTAAGCCCTCAAGCTTGAATTTGTGGGTCAACTTCTTTTGTGTGTTTCGGTTGAGACACCCTCCGCTATATGACTAAATTCTATGTTGGTTTTAACCCGGCTGGGTAATGTTTGGATGCTATCCTCATCGTTGGCACATAATATAATGTACTTCACATTTATGTGTGACGTGATTCCAAATTCTATTTATAATCAATTGACAATAACCTAACTTTTGTAGGTTGACGCTCTCCTTGTTTTCCGGAGCCTTCGGGCCCTCCACACGTTCGTAGAAGGGGCCACGTCTGTCCATGTGGCCTTTAGGTAATTATTTCGGACTCAGGTAGCACTTTTATTAGCTTGTAATGTCTTCCCCTGTCTAAAATATCACGTTTTTAATCACAGGTACCCGCCCATACCCCTCACCACCCTGCCCCCACTGGTCCTGATGAAGACCCCGCAGTAGGGCAAGAATCAGCCTACACCCTTGGGGTCGAAACGTCGACATATTTCTACTGTCACCTAGCCAATAACAACAGCTCATTTTTGGTTGTGTTAATTTGTTGGTATAGGAATATGAATGCTGAGAGTAATTACTTGTTTGGCAATGTGAATATGCCTCTGTGGTATCATTTTCAAAATGTATAAATGACCACCCACGATTCCTTTTGCAACTTGTCTATACCTGCACTACCTGCACTACCTTCCCCCCTGTCCCTCTTTCACCTTGCCCCCCTTTGGGCATCAAGGACACCTGCACTATTTTGAGAAATGTATTTGTAACCAATCTACAACCGAGGATGTGAATTAAAAACATCTCTCTGTAAATACAATACCGAATTTTTTGATTTCTTAAAAAGTGTTTTTCTTTGTGTATCAGACTTTGTTCCAACTGGGACCCCTATGTATGTAGCACTTCTGAACAAGGCTGTTGCCGCTGCAATCCACGCATCTAACTGAGAACTTCTTGCATCCCCGGAGAAGGGTGCCGCATCTGGAAGATCTTCATGTCTTTATTTCTTTGCACCTGAACTTTGCCGCATTTCCCTCGCTGCGACATTGCTTGTCGTGGAAGCGCAACGCATCGTAAGTTACATTGATGCAAAGTGTCGCATCTTAAGAACTGAATTGAACTAAGCTAAATCTACCATCTTAAAAGTAACAGTATTGTGTATTTTTGTCGTTCATGCACTTGTGGTGAATCTATTATAAAGTATACTTATTTTTTATATAAAACCTTGTGTGGTGTCCATTGGTAGTGTTGTCACTGGGCTACTGTATGTGTTCACAAATGCTTTACGCACTGCCTCTGAGATAAGCCTGACTGCTTGTGCCAAGCTACCAAGGGGGTGAGCAGGGGTTATTTTAGGAGTGGAATCCCCTTATACCGACTAGAGGCAAGGGTCCCTATTTGTCACAAGTACCTACCTGTGCCAACTAAAGACCCCAAATCTAACAGCCGGTTTTGGTTCCCAGTCCAGGCCTTTCCATCTGTACAGTCCATTCATGGCGAATATTTCTGTTTTCTCTTCTTATTTGTTGTTCTCTGAGACCTATGCAAGAACACTTCCTGTAACAGGGAGGGTGACCCCATACAACGTCAAGCGAATCCACATAAATGAGTTAGGAGTGACCTAACGAAGAAGGCTATCCCTGGGGGACCTTGAAAGGACTGATAAATGACATATTCCATGGTGTCTTTTCCCCCAGCCACAAGTAAACTGTTCGGCTCATCTGTATTGAAACATCACTTCCATAATAAAATTGACGCATGTACTCAGTTTCTCGCCTTTTATTTGGACGCTCTACTTCTTCCTACTCCTTTCACAAGCTAAAACCGAAAAGGCAGAGGGACCGAACTTAAAAAAACATACTGCATCTTTGGCTGCCATTGGATCCCATCACGTTTTCAAGAGTAAGCAGGCATTGTCCTGCAGCTGGATGTAGGCTGTGACTTCATCTGACTCAGGGGTGTCTTGTGGTGTCGTTGGTAGCACCATGGTCCCCTCCCAAGAGATGCCTTCGGGGGTACAGTGACTGCGTGCCACTTTACATGTGGCATACAACCTGTGCACATTCCAACAGCCTCTTTACTCCTGTGCCCGTGTATCTAATAAGACACAGGAGCCAGGGCTATGCCTTTCTTCATTTGCAAGAGTGAGACTATACCCCAGTGACAGAACACCCCCGAGGAATCATGTGGATGCAAAATGAATGTCAGGGTGATCCATGTTACAAAAGTGGCGGCACTCTCATTTGCAGCCATTTCTGTAATACCAAAATACTCCGGGGCACAAAAAATAGGGGTATATGATTGTTGGGCTCACAGGGCATTTTCTGTAATATAGATCCAGGAGTGGAAAATACTGCACAAATGCGACTAGTGCCCATGAGACAATTTGCAAACTCAAGTACCACGTGTGAAGGGGTAGTGACAGCTTATCATAGTCAGTAAACGTGTTGCCCCAGTGAAGCCTGCCCAATCGAGTAGTAACCTTAAGATCTCTTGTTCTGCCACAATTGGGCCAAACAACTTAACAGCGCAGTTTGTAAAACTGAAAAAATAATGAATTCTCATCATGAAGTTAACACCAGTATTGTGTTTTAGTGTAATTGATATAGAGCTTCAAACACCTGTTGAGACGCCAATGAACATTAGCACAGCCGGTAGCATGGTCTCTACGTAATGTTTACCTACAGTGAATGGTATGACGTAATGTATTATGGATTTTCTTACGACTTGTATGTTTCCATTCAATTCGTTCGGTTGACATATTTATATTTTGTGCGGGGTTACACACACTAGAATGATTTATTCAACCAGGGATTTACTGCCGAGCCTGCTGCTCCTTCTTGGCCCAACTCTTCCACTTTGGAACAGAAAAGTACTAAAGCCTTTCAGTGGTCAAATGAAGTTACAAAACATCTGAGAATTTCTAATATTCATAACCTCCTTCAAATGTTTATCTTCAAGGGATAAAAGGCTAAAAAGAGGAAGGGAGTCGCGATTGGAAAAAAAAGCGCTTATGACAAACTGAGCCAAGTGGGCAAGAGGCCTGCAAAGGTAAAGTGAGGACGCTGACCTGGTGCCTGCTACCTTTTCATTCCACCACGATTTATCAAAAGGGTTGTCATTTTGGAACCATCACACGAAGTGAAAAATACATATGGGAACACATGAGGCATTCATCTGGACTCTTGCTAAGCCCTGCCAAGTCCCCATCAGTAGTTCTTCCCTGGTCCCTTCCATTATCATATCAAATGAAGACAGTCTTCTCTAGCACATAGTAGAGAAATAGATACACTTGAATGATTTATTACTTTCTTTAAAATGAACATGTATTCAGCAGCTGAACGTGCAGGGAAGATCGGGGCGGGGGGGGGGGTTGGGGGATTTCGACAGACAAGGGGAAATTCATTATTTCTTTAATATTCCCACATTGTCGACCCCCACCCCCCCCCTACCAGACCAAACTGCCTCACCGCTCTTACCTGCACAGGTCGCAGAAGTATGTTTTTGAAAGGATGACGTATTTTGAAGATTAGAATTGCCCTAAGTCAACTCTGAGCTTTACAAGTCATAAACTTACATTGCCTATTCTTATGGATGCTTTACGTTCCATGAGAATGACTTCTTCTAGCTTGGAAGAGCCCGAACCAGGGGCGGCCTTAGGCATGTGCAAGCTGTGCACCTGCACAGGGCCACCAAACCCAAGGGGCCACCACACCAATAGATATCCTTAATAAAATAATCCTCTGCGGATGGATACATATTTGCGTGGTGGCCACTGGTGGGGATTAGTTGGCCTCCGCCTCTGTTCCCCTTCCAAACACCCTGACCCCGTTCCTCTTCACTGGCCTCCGCTCTCCGCCCAGCCCGGACCCCCTCGTCTGGGGCCCCCTACCTACGCTCCCTGCCCAGGGCCGCCATGAGCCTAGAGCCGCCCCTGCCCGAACTGAATGAACCCTGCAATAGTACTTTTATATATAATATAATATGGGGCGCAGCTCCCATTGGTTCAGCAGGTGCAGTGCTCCGGGGCACATTGAGCCCTGATAATTGGCATCTATTACTAACCCAGCAATAGTGATATGGGCCATTTTTCTTGCTTGCACCGGGCCTCGTAGCATCATTGCTATGGTACTGCATGTAATATACATTTGAATTCTGTATTCGGTATGAAGAGGCCTCTTTAAACAGAATTATAACTATCTACTCCAATCTTTTAATACTTTATAATTTTGCGACAGTGCAGCTAATATTAGGTTTGGGTGGAAGTTTTTATTCTACCAGCGCAATTTGTCATTTAGTAATTCCGTGTTACTCATGTAACGTGGAATTACTCATTAATTTTGCCGTTCCACTGGCGGAATTAAATCAGTACTGCAATGGTTTGGTGGAGAAGTGTGGCTCAAGTGGTTGGAGCGGCAGACCCTGATGCAGAGCTCTGGCCCGGGACCAGGGTTCAATTCCCCGCCTCGGCGGGTCTTGGGCTCAAAATTTCCCCGGACCTGACAATTCTCGCCTCGGTGCCTATTCCAATCGTGGAGTCCCACTCTGTAACTCTGGGCAATAGCTTGCTTAATCTCCACAACGGCCCCTCGCAGCGGGATGCCTGGCTTTTACCTTGGGGATGCCCAGTAATGGGTTATCTCGCAGGGGAATACCAGGACGGGTTCCCTAAGCAAGCGCTGGGACGCTTCCGGGCAGCCATGCGCTCTACAAATCAAATTTCATTTCATTTCATTTCATTTAAATTGGGCTGGAAGAGGGAGCAGTCCCTTTGTGTTTAAGAAACACTACAGATTGATGTTTAAACATAGCGGGACTGTGCCCTCTTCCAGCCCTGTAAAGTACCACTGCAGTGCACTGCATACTCCTTGGCGCCCTGACATAAGTATGCACAGAAGTATGTAAGGGGGCTGAGAGGTATACACTGGAGCGGATATCCATCGGTGCCCTTACACAGTTATGTAAGGCCACCGAGGTGTATGCACTGCACTAGAGTGCACTGCATACCCCTCAGTGCCCCTACATAAGTATGTAAGGGCATCGAGGGGTATGCACTGGAGTTTATACTCATCGGTGCCCTTGCATACTTATGTAAGCGTATGGAGGGGTATGCACTGCACATTGCAGTGCCCACTCTGCCCCTTTGCCAAATCCTCAACATTTTATTGCAATTTCGCTAAACTCCACACAATTCCACCCACCCCTAATACCTATGTTTATTTCACGAGCATGTGTCCAGCCATTCTCGATTCATGGGATTTTGCATGTATGTGTCATTCTGGATTGCTACCGTTCAGGGTGTGCATTGTGATGTCATTTAGGAAGAGTTGTAGCATTTTTTAGATTATGCAAAATGTGCAAATTCCGTGATTTTTTTGTTTGTTGAAGTTATAGTTTTAATGATGCATGACGTCGCAACTGAAAAATGTATAAGATTGCTCCTGACATGTAAAATTCAAATCATATGGAAGTCTAGATTATGTTATAAAGGTAATAGGCTACAATTTCGTGTGGTACACTATTAATTCTAAAATGGATACAACTTGGTCTTGCTCATTCCCTTTCCCAATCAGTACCCCCTGCAAAATCATCTCTCCCCTCAGTTCCGTGGATAATTGAGCATATAGCATCTGATAGAACTGGCATCCTTGGTGTGGTTTTCCCAGTGACTGTTTGCCTGCAAACCTCCTATTTTGCTAACTTCATGTTTGCTGGCATAAGGACTCTTCACATTTTATCACTGCTGACCAGTGCTAAAATGATTGTGCTCTTTCCGTTAAGCATGGTGAAATTGGCTTATACCCAATTGGCAAATGTATTTAGTTATAAGCCCCTAGTAAAGTGGCACCTCCTGTTTCCAGGATCTGTAAATGGAATGCTACTAGTGGGCTTGCCTCCAAACATAAATGGTCCACTCACATAACCCCCCAGTACCTGGGCTAAAAACTGTAAAGAAATACCAAGTGGTAACCAAATACTCACGCCTCCTCAAGACACCAGCGACCCCCTCGAACCCATAGTGGTTCTCTACCACGTTGTGCTACTACTATTGGTCATCGACCAGTCCTCAAGCATAAATAAATATCCCCTATCTGGCTCACCCATCAAGACATTGAATCTGCAAACTTGCCGCCGGCGGTTGAGACCTAGCAGTTTGGCCGATGCCCAGTGGAGCTACCTTGATAACTATAGAGAAGATGAGCTGTGGACTTCCCCCTCGGCCGTCACATACCCAGCCGGACTTTGGACAGACTTTCCTTCGTCTCTCCACTGTATCTCCCTCCTCCCCGTTCTACTCCTCTCCACTTTCCTGCTACTGACCTCTGCCCTCTGCTGTCCTGGCCCTTAGTCCCCACCCTGCTTATCTGTGAATTTTCCCTCGTAATTTGAGACCTAGCTATTTTGTCTGATGCACGATGGAGCTACCTGGCTTAGCTATAGGGGAGACAGGTCGGTGATTCCCTCCTTGGACGTCACCTACCCCGACGGTCTTTAGCCAGACTTAATTTTGTCTCTCCTGTCGTATCTTCCGCATCCTCTCTCTATTATGTCTCTCCTTCTCTCCTCTCTCAATGTATTGAGACTGAACTATTTTGTCTGATGCACGATGGAGCTACATGGTTTAGCTATAGAGGAGATGGGCCACGGACTCCCTCCTTGCTCGTCACCTACCCAGTCGGCCTTTAGACAGACTTCATTTCGTCTCTCCTTGTTGTCTCTTCCCCTATTCTCCCTTTCTCAACTTCCCTGCTCCCTCTACGCTCCATTTATTTTGCCCTCCATGTTCTTTAAATATTTTCTCATTGAGACCTAGCTATTTGCCCAACGCCCGGTGGAGCTACCTGATAGCTATAGAGGAGATGGGTTTTGGTACTTCCCCCTCGACCGTCACCTACCCAGCCAGACTTTGGGCAGACTTTCCTCCTTCTTTCTGCCGTATCTCCCTCCTACCCCTTTACCCTTCCCCCTTCCCCTCTACACTTCACTTATCTCGTCTTCTATGCTCTTGTAATTGTTTGTCTAGCAACTGATGTAAATTGGAACTGATGTAAACTTGTAATTTTGTGGAACCTCATGTAAAGCGCTCTGATACCTCTGGGTCTAGCCAGTGCTATATAAAACTCTTTAAATGTATTTTTTCTTTTAAATAAACAGGCACATGTTTCAAACTCCAAATTTGCGATTTCTTATTTGCAAAATGTAAGGAATCGCAAATAAGGAATCGCTAAGAGCGATATAGAAATCTGCGAAATCGCTAATAGCGAAACCGCTATTTGCGAGGTCCCTTTCTGATGCATAGTGATGACATCACAACCAGGAAGTCAGCCAGCCCATGCTTCATTCAGTGCTCAGTGCAGGTGTTGGACAGTACATTAAACAACACTGTTTGCAGGTATGTCCAATCTCAAAAATGGATCCAATGGATCAAACTACATCAGGGGAGACTCCGTCTGGCAGGAAACTAAACTAAAATTTATTGAAAAAGGAATAGACACACTAATAGAGGATGTAGTAAAGAGCCATGACAAGCTCTTTGGAAAACTGTAATTTTTTAAACGAGGCACAAAAAAGAAAGATCTGGCTCAGGAACCAGAATAAAATAAATGCAGTGGGGGTCACACACTGCTCAATTGAAGAACCGAAGAAGCGTTGGAATGACCTGTGCAGCTGGGCAAAAGAAAGGATTGCTGAGAGGCTGAAGGAAGCCAAGAAGACTGGCGGGGGACCACCAACACAGCATGGGAAAACACCCATGGAAGACCTGGTGGAGTCCACACTACAGCCTGAAGCTGTGGTGAGAGTGACGCAGCTGGACACATCTTGAGCGGACAACACATCTCAAGGTAAGAGGCATGCAAGTGATCATTAAAAAGGATCACTTTGAAATTAGCACATCACCTCAGTTCAGCATAAGTGTATAGTAAGAAACTCCATTCCTGTCCACATATTCCAGTCAACACCAAGTGCATTCTAGGAGACACAGGCAGGGTAGGCCGGTTTGTAGGCAAACACACAAATGATAGGTCAGAACACATGAACAATGTGTGGCAGTCATTAATTTAATATTAGCAAAAAGATGCTTAATGTGACAAGACATCACACACAAAAATTACTAAAGATTTGCACTGTTTAACATCACAGATGCAGAAGAAGGAGAGGTTGAGGACAGTGACTGCTTGGACACCCAGGATACCATGGCTAAGGATGAAGTAGACACATTTGTGGTCCCACAAACAACAGCCCGTGCTCCCACTACATGCAGGGCAACAGTTCCACCACTGCAACCATGGAGCCTGAGGATGAGTCCCAAAATACGCCAGAGAAAAGCCAGGCGCAAGGTACCCCCACGCTGACACCCCAAGCAAAGGTCCGCAATTGCTCAGTTCACAGCCGTAGGCGCAGAGCAGGGTCACGCTACACACCGCAAGCAGAACAATCTGCAGCTGTCTGGGGTGGTCTGGAAGCACAGATACTCTGGGTGCAGAGCCTGCAGGCAAGAAACATGTGTTTCATGCAGGCACAAATCAGCAAGATGGCAGGTAACATTGCTGGACTGACTGATTGTGTAAGGGAACTCACTGTAGCTGTGGTTGAGGGCAACAGGCAGACGCAGGAGCTGACCAGGGTGATGAAGGAGGGACAAGTGAAACAGATGAGACACCATCGGCAGTTGATGCAGCGCATGTGCGGCTATACACGAGCAAGCAAATGCCTGGGCACCAACAGTGCACTGCAGGCCTGTCGGTCGGTCACCATGCAGACTGAGATGTCCCATTGTAGTGGGGATGTTACCGAGGCACTGGACCAGGTGACAAATGCAGTGGAACAAATGCATTCTGCCACTGTTGGGGCTAACAACGTGACCGGGGAGGAGGGAAGTGAGGAGGCCTCAAGGCTTAGTAGTCTGTCAATGCCTGTCACCACTTCCAGGAGGCACAACTCTCGCACTGCAACACCCTCCGTATCCAACATGAGGGATGGAGATGAAGCAGGTGAAAGGCGTGGGAGGAGGAGATAGACTGGCATGTCCAGAGACATTTGACAATGGTGAGGTAACCATTGCCAAAGACACTACTAGGGGCTGACTTTCAAGTCAAATGTGTATGTCTTTGTATGATTTACAGTTATGCCATTCATGTGCTACTGTGCACATGATATGTGAACCTCAACACTACAAGATATTTAATATGTGAGAAATATAGTTAAGTCAGAAATCCTGTGTTTTGTCTCATCATTACTCAGATCAGAAGTAATTTTGTGGGATATCTGCACATCTCCTGCGCCTTTCTGCTGCGCTTGCCCCATGTACTGCATGTTGTTGTGCCCCTTCATGGTTGTCGTCATCAGACTCGCTGTCAGACACCTCAATGTGAATGTCTCTCCTTGTGGCAATGTTGTGTAACATGGCCAATGCAGCCACAATCCTGCAGCATTGGTTCAGTTTGAACTGTAATGCGCCTCCTGTCTTGTGTAGGCATCTGAAGCGGCTCTATTACAGCCCAAAGGTGCGCTTAATGATGTTTCGGATGGAGATGTTAACAGCATTGTACCTTTGCTCATTGGGGGTTGCTGGATTGAGGTATGGTGTCATGAAGTAGTTACGTACTGCATATATGCTGTCACCTATAGGGAAGTAAGCAAAGGGTCAGTGACGGTAATGCATTGGCATACGTACAATGTCTGTGTAAAATCATAACACATGTTTACCAAGCAGATGTCCCTCTCCGAATTCACCCCTGAGCAGACGAGTGTGTATGCCACTCTAGAGAAATATTTAGGAATCATGCTCTCTTCCCGGGTATTGTGCCTCAATGTCAGTGATGATATATTTTGCATTGCAGACTACCTGTATGTTTAACGGATTAAAGCATTTCCGATTCCTAAATATATATTCATTGACTGCTGGAGGACATATTGCTACATGGGTACAATCAATGCAACCTAATACATGTGGGAAGTGGGCTAGCTGATAGAATTCCTGTTTGGTTTTATTCAGTTCATGTGTGGTTCTGGGGAAGCTAATGTGGTAGTTGATCCTTGACATCATGGCATGGAGGAATGATTTGAAAAAACATGAAAGGGCGCTTTGTGACACACCTCCGGCTATGGCTACTACCCCCTTAAAACTGCCTGACACAAGTAGGTGCAGGCAACATAGGATCTGCACATGAGTGGGTATTGCATTGGTCCTATGAGTTTGACGCAGCAATATGGGATCCAATTCTTGTATTAAGTCAAGGATCATGGCACCATTAAGCCTATACTTGTCGTATATTTCCTCCTCTGTTTGTCCTAGGAATGTAATGCGGACTCTGAAGATGCGCTCCTGTATTCTCCTTCTGTTTGCTGCTACCTGGACCTCATCCTCCTCGCGATCAGGTAAAGTGCTGCCATTGCGAATGGTTCTGAGGCATTGTGGGTGAGTTTAAGTAGTTTCTGTTGAATTTCAGCTGTGTGGTATTTTCACTCATGTTTACCACCCGGTTGTGTTCCTTCTTAAATTGCACTTGCAAAATTGTGATTTTCTGAAAAACACTATTTGCGATTTTTCTTGCATATGATTGCGATTCTTGATTTGGGAATCGCTATTTGGGATTCGCTACTAAGGATTCGCAAATTAATTCTCAGAAAATATTTGCGACTCCTTATTTTAGAGAATTTATGTGTTTTCTCAGAATTTGGGTTCATGCATTAGATTGGACTGAATTGCGATCGCAAATAGGCCTATTTTGCGACTCGCAATTTTTGTGTGCTTATTTTTTTTAATGAATGTGCCTGTAAATGTATTGTACTATTTCAAAATTTCTGCATTAATTTCACCAACATAAATTCTTTTATAGAGGCAACAGTCAAACCACACATTTAAACACTTAAAACATTATTTGAATATTGCAAATTGCGGTTCATGACATTTGAATACAAGCCATTATAAAGTTGATCACTTATGTATATCTTCGGCACATATACTTCAAATGCAAAAACCTATATGGTGAGCCCATTCCTTGTTGATTCCTCATATTGTTCTGGAAACACAAGGTAGTTACCTGAAATCTTCCAGCATAGAATCCACTCAAAGGTAGTCCTTTCCTCAAAAAGGAGTGACGGGCCAAAACCCTATAGATCCTCCTACCAATAGTCTAATCTAAAAGATTTTTTGTTCCAATGATCTCCTTTCAAAAAGAGAAGTCCACGCTTTTCTGGCAACAGGATTTAAAGGCCTCCTCAGGACAGAGGAAGTTAAGGAAGCTGATATTCCATTATCAAGATTAAAGTATTACTTTCTCCAGCTTAGCACGAAAATTCACATAAGCAACTCTTCTCAATAGAATCCGACTCAGCTGTTGGATGCACGTGGATTACTAGCCCCGTCGGCATTGCAGAACATGAGTTTTGGCTTTGATTTGCAGGCTACTTTGACCCTGCTGTACATATCAATAGCTATATTTGCCCTTCATGTGATATGCTCACTCAGCACATGTCAATTTCGGGTTTTATTTCCACGTTCGCTTCTATTGAGGGGAACTAAGCTGGTGAAAGTAATACCTTGATCTTGATAATGGAATATCAGCTTCCTTGACTTCCTCAGTCCTGAGGAGTCCTTTGAATCCTGTTGGCCAAAACAGGTGGACTTCTCTTATTAGAAGGAGCCCATTGAAACAGCAAATATTTTGGATTAGAATAGCAGTAGGAGGAATATTGGGGTTCGGCTACCACAGCAGTAGGCCTGTGCACAAGAGATTGTACAACAGGATTTTCCTGTAATCTTTCCAGCTGCACTGTTTTTGAATGGTAAGGATCCCTCTAGGGGAATGGTTGTCTCTAGTGATGTTAAATTTTAGTAGATGGTCATTGCGGTAATCCAAGAGTACGTTTTTTTTATATATTGCTTGTATCTCCAACGTACTTTATTAAGCAAAGTTCAGTGATTGCTCGATACAAATTAAGAATTCAACACCAACAACTGCTAGTCACTAGCACTTTCTTAAACTTCCTCTTTGTATTTGGAGCAGAGTTCCTTAAACCTCAACCTCTTAATATAATCATCAAAAAAGAACCTCCACTGGTTGTATGGACCTTTGATTGTCAACTTGAAACATAAGACAAAAGCTAGCATCAGTAATACATGTCAATTACCGTGGAGTCAATGTGGCTCCACTTGAACAGCCATGTGGATGGTATCAAAACCATTAGGTTTTATTAACAATTTAGTCAAAGTTACAATTCAATCAATAATCATCAGGTTAGTCAGTTTATGAAATAAGCATTCATATTCAAGTGATCGTGCAATCTGAATTTGTATATTATCAGCAAAAAGATGCAAAATATAACAACATACAGAAGACTGAATATTAAGTAGACTTTGTCCATCAAGGAACATCCCTAGTCTAAATAAGTATTGAACGGGAAACTTCTCTCAGTGAAGTCAGGACAGGGTCTGCTAAACTATTCTACAGAACACATAATTAATATGTGAAAGGAAGTTCTGGAAGCCTCGCCATATCACTTCCCACCAAATGGTCTAATCAGCTGCCGTTGTTCTCTGGGTGTAGTAGACTCCCTAGTTTCATAGGACTGGACAAAGGAACACCCATCTGTGTGACCTTGACTGTATCACTAGTCTGGTCTGAATTGCCTGGCACAGGAGGATTTCTCCGACCACTATGGTCTTTGTGTCCACAGTTGAATTCCAATTAATGTCCAACTATCTAACAGCTTCAATACAATAACAATAAGTCTATTCTAGCTACCATTTAATAAAGTGAAACGTACAACTCGGGTCAGGATTCAAATCAGACTAATTTTAGAAAACATCGCTTCCAAGCAAATACAGTCAGTATGAGTCCCTGCTTTGATTACAGTTTGATCAACTATGTGTGGTTCTTTCTGAATGTAACCATAACTACCAACTATCTCATATGTTTTAATCCCTTAATCATAGAAAATAAACTAATCAAGCATAGGCCAAAAATAAAAACAAGCCTTAATATAAAACCGAAATTCCAATACCAATATTGCCAAGTCAACTACCTATGACAGAAAACCCCTTTCCAACTGCTTCCCAATAACCTGTTGCCTCGAATACCTTCAACTCAGCCTCTAGTCCCATCATGGTCTTCGTGTACTCTCTTATCTCTTTCCTTTTATCTGGTGTAAAGATGAAACATTGTTGAACCTTCACCATCTTTCAGACTCTGCTCTCTTTTCCTAGCAGAATATCTAAAGCAAGTTGGTTCTGATGAATCATAAACCTAATAGCTGTAAGTTCAGTATCAATGGCTAGTAAAGATCCAGCTGTGTTAGTCACAGGTTTATCCACTGCAGTAAAAAGAGTTCTAATCATGAAGCAGTTCAAACAAACCTACAGAGGGAATCATAGCTGCAAAAATGTTTTATACTTTCTTTTCTTATTTCAGTTGCATTCCGATTTCAGACCACACCAGGAATTAAGAACATTATGTTACTACACACCTGTAGTAACTTATTACTTAAGTAAGTCCTGAACAACTGCATCACATGAGCCTCCTTCCCTGAGAAATGGAAACATGCTGAAGTGAGGCCCCTCCTGAAGAATCCATTGCTGCCCCAGCAGAACCCAAGAACTACCAGCCCATCTACCTGCTTCTTTTTCCAGCAAAGGTTCTCAAAAGGCAATCAACTAGCAACTCACCTCGAACACCTGGAACACAACAACCTCCTGGTGTCGATCTGGATTCTGAGTCAACCACAACACTGAGACAACCCTTATTGCAGCCACGGATGATATCAGAGCTCTCCCAGACTGCGGCAAAACTGCAACCCTCATCCTCCTGGACCTGCCAGCTGCCTTTGACACTGTCTCCCATCACATCTTGATCAACAGACTCCACCACATTGGAACGCAGTGAGACACCTTCAAATGGATTGTCTCTTGTGACACCGGAAGAACCCAGGGAATCTGTCTCCCATCATTCACCTCGGAACCCAAGAAGATCAGCTGTGGCGTCCTCCAGGTTTCACCACTTTGCTACACCCACTTCAACACGCACATGATCCGTTTGGCCAACACCGTCAGATCGATAGACTCATCATCATCTCCTATGCTGACAACACTAAGCTCATCCTTTTGTTGTCAGAAGACACCTCCACCACCAGAGCCAACTTCTGCAGATGTATGATGAACGTCACTGACTATATGAAGGACAACTGTCTCAAGCTCAACTCTGACAAAATGGAAGTCCTCATCTTTCGGGACAACACCTCACCATGGAATGACACATGGTAGCCTGCTGAACTTTGCTAGTCCCCCACCCCAGCAGACCATGCCAGCAACTTCGGCATCATCATGGACAACAAGCTATCTATGAAAAATCAGGTAAACAGAGTCTCATCCTCCTTCTTCTACCCCCCACACATGCTCAGCAAGATCTTCCGGTGGCTCCCAGTCAATACCAGAAGGACCGTCGCCTATGCCCTAATCACCCGCAGGCTGGACTACGGAACACACTTGAATTAGGAATCACTGCTTGCCTTCAGGAGAGAATAAAGACAATACAAAACTCAGCAGCAAGACTCATCCACGACCTCCCCAGATGGACCCACATTGCACCGCACTGGAAGAAGCTACACTGGCTCCCTATACAGTAGAGATGCCAGTTAAAGATGTTGACCCACACATACAAAGTCTTACACAATGAAGGACCACCATACATCAACAAACGCATGACCAAACACCTACGATCCGCCTCCCTCTTCCTCACAGACACAACCAAATCCACCAAGGCAATAGCGGAAAATGCTCCTTCTTACACCTGGTGACCAAGGCTTGGAACAACCTTCACATGGACATCAGGACCACCTCATCGATCCAGGAATTCAGGATGGGACTCAAGACCTGGCAGTTCGAATGAACAGATCACCATGAAGCAGCTAGCAACTGCAGCACCTTGAGACCCTCAAGGGTGATTTTCCGTGCTTTATAAATCCTCATTAATTGATTATAAGTGAGTAGTGACATCATAGTGCTCTCTTCTCCTTTACAGGCCTTCTTCCTTGTATCTGACCTCACCCAAGGGAAGACGAGGACTCTGAATGACTTTATCCATCATGATGTAAAATGGCCACTCACAACCACATCTGAAATGCCTGGCTCCAGTACTATGTCAGTAATAGCAGCTGGCCGCACATGCTGGCCCATACACAGCCCGCCTCTTACAGCCCTTTAATGATGAGAACCATCAGCACATGCCATCACCAAACAGCTCCCATAGCCACTCCTATTCACAGGAGTCCTTGCACTGCCTGTTTTTCATACGTCTCCTCATTTATGGTCCCATTTATGTCTCCTGTCCACATATTGAGAGGGGACACTGTGACCAGGCTCCGGGAAGCTTGCATGCAGTGCTGCCCCCTATTAGATCAGACAGGGATCTGCACAAATATAAAAAAAAATCGCTACAATGACTATTGCACCAGAAGTGCAAAAAATGACAATTGCACCAACTAACCAATGAAATATTTTTTTTCCTGTCAGCTGGTATAAATGTTAGTGCAGATGTTGGTGCAAAATTCCACTAGTGCAGTTGCAGTCTACATAACTCTGTCCCTGCGTGAAAATGAAAGCATTGCAGGTTTCCAAAGCACCGTCTGTTAATTTCAGCCAGGGCTTTAAGTGGGACGAACACAGTGGGGTGTCTAAAATGAGCAGGGACAAGAAGCATAACAGGGAATCCCTTCTTAGAGGAGTGAGTGGCCTATATAATTAGGGATGTGGTTTAAAACATGTAAACTAAAAGTCCTGTGCTTCTCTCAGTAGTCCACTCAACCAGTATTTGGTGCCTCTAAGTGAGCTTGCTGTTACTGCCTCCAGACGATTCACACAGTAATGGACATGCACCTAAAACAAGCTATATCTGTAGGCTTCCCCAATACTTATTAGCAGTATCAGATAAATGAGTAACATCAAAGGATTTGTTGTGCATCATTAGAAATGAAAATGTTCCGATTCTGAAAATATGAGACTGTGAATTAAAACTTACTAAGGATTTTGGAAGGTGTGGTGGTCTTTGGAGTGTCTCATTTGCTCATGTTCCCTCATGTTCTCCCTATGTTCTGCAGTCTATCCCGCTATTAGACATGACATTTTTCCCCTCTCATCTTTCTGAAATCTTCAATTTGCAAATATCACACTTTCCTCTACAACACCCTGTTTTCGCTTTCTTCTGCATATACTTCCTTGCATCTTCCTTTCGCCACCCCACACACACAACACACCCACTCACCTGTAAATATATCATTTTCTTTCACTTTGAATATGTCAACTGTTGTGTACCTCCTTCACACATTTTTTTTTATAGAATCACAATTATAATTAACACACACAATCATGCCTCTGTGCGATCTGCAAAAAGGCCAAGGATTGGATGAACAGGTATTATGAATGTCCTTATGACCCACTGATTGGGACTGTGAGGTACTCACACCGCTTTCAGCCTCAACTCCAGAGCTTTCAATAGTGGCCTGTTATATACACCCATCCACAACCTGAAATCACATAGGCACTTAAAGAAAACTCAGTTCAACGTTCATGCTACACATGAGTATAATGGTGCATGGAAAGAAACACAGAGACACAACATCCTGGAAAAAGCAAACACTATTAGGGAATGCAAAAATAACTAGTAAATGGATTACCTTAATTTTGTTTTCAGTGATTGTTAACAAATGGATCGACATGATGAGGACATTAATACAGGGCCCAATAGTTTTCAATTACTGGCAGATCCAGGTTCGGACTGGTCTATTGGGCAATTAGGCAGTGCCTGTTGGGCTGGTGTAACAGAACAGTGTGTGGGTCAGTTCTCTAGCAGTTTGTGGGGTTTTTTTTGGCCTGGTGGGGTGGTCTTAACTGTTGAAATCCCTGATTTGACCTAAAATATTGCTACAGTAAAAACAAATGTGTGCCGTCTCATATACCTTGTAAAATATCCATACAGTGTGTCTTTATAAAGCTCAGAACTGGCTTGATTTGGAAATGTGGGCCATATTTTCAGCTATTTAGTTCGCTAATGAGGCCACTGTTATTTTGGTGCTCATGCCTATTTTCGCCCCAGTCCAACCCTGGCCAGGTCTAACATTGTTTGGACTCATCCCATGTAACCCTGATTTTAGAAGGCATATTGAAATGCATATACTTGCTGCATAGCTGCTGGTCTTCTTCAGCAAGCATAAATGGGATATTTGTGTTGTTTAGTAGAGACGATTACACCGACACCAGTATCATGGTCGGAAGTGACGGGCCCGAGCTCCCATCCTTCATTTATTGGACCCCGCAGGCCACGCCTGGCCTGCGGATGTAGGGGTGCGTGTACGTGCATAAACTAGACCGCTACGGTCATTACATCCCTATCCAACTTCACAATAATTTTTTTTCAAAAGGATGAAAATAGTCTTAGTCATGGTGTATTAAACAGGATGCCTGGGTACTTGTGTGTCCCTTGTTGACAGATTCAGGGTCTCAGCAGGCAGGCATAGTCTTTCAGTTTCTGGCTCGGTGATGGATTGGGCCTCAGATTGTATCTCCGGGCATTGCCCCGACCACCTTCAATATTCTGATGAGTGTCTCTGATGGCAGCCGCAGGTGTTGTAGACACCACTGTGGATCCATGTTCTTCCGCTTCGCGTTCTGGGGGTTGTGTGTGTTCTTCCCCGGGGGTCGCTGCACCGCTTGACGGGCTGACTTTTTCTGGTGTCTCCGGTCGCTGTCTGAATGCTGACTGGAGGGCCTTAAACCAAGAGGTGTTTCGCGATACTTATTCTTCCCCCTTTTGGGCCGTGACCATGGTGCCTTTGGTTGATGTTGCTGTCCAAGTGCCCGGTTCATAGCGGGTTTGGAACTTTCCCGCGGGGCGTCTGTTCCGGATGATCACTCGGGTCCCCAAGTTTAGGTTTCTTGGATTGGCTCTCCTGTGTATGCCGGTGCGCTGATTGACTTGTCGTCTCCGTGTCTGGGCCTCTTCTGTTTCGGCTGGGGGTGGTGTCCAGCCCGGGGCAGTGGGAAGGAGGTCTCTCCGTGGCCCTTGGAACATGAGGGCCCATGGGCTCCTTTGTGTGATGCAGTGGAGAGTGCCCCGATACTCCCGCAGGAATTTGTGCAACCTTTGCTACGGATTGGCTTGTTCCATCAGGGCTATTCGGAATACTTTGTTGAGGGTCCGCATAAACCTCTCTAAGTCTCCGTTTGCCTGGGACCACTGAGGTGTGATGCGACGGTGTTGAATTCCTCTTGTCCTGAGGAACGTGGCAAATTCGGCCCCTTGGAAGGGCGGCCCGTTGTCGCTCCGTATTTCCGAAGGATAGCGGAACATGGAGAATATCTTTTCTAGCGAAGGTCCTACATGTACAAACGCAGTGGAGACGACCTTCTCCACTAATGGATACTTGGAGTAGAAGTCTATGGCTACTAAGGTATGTCCTTCTGCTGGGAAACTCCCAAAGTCTATGCTGACTTTTGTCCAGGGAGATGTGCAGGCTTCTTCCGTAATTATTGGCACAGGTCTCTCAGGGTCGCTTGTCAATTGGCAGGCCATGCAGTTCCTCACATATTCCTCCACTCTGATCTCCAGATCTTGAAACCATACCTTCTCCCTCATGCGCGCCTTCATCTTTGTTGTGCCTTGGTGTCCTCCATGGGCGAGTTGTACCGCCCTGTGTCTCAGGCTTTGGGGTATGACCAGTCGTGACCCTCGTAGTAATACTCCGTCGTCTGTGGCACTCAACTCGTGTCGTATTCGCCAGAATTTGGTGAGTGATTCTTTGTCTTCCGCGGTCCAGGAGGTAGGGGGGTGTAGGTACTCAACCCACGATCCGTCTTGAACGGCCTGCCGCGATCTTCGGTATACATTGTCGGTGGTTGCTGTTTCTTTTATGTCCTCCACGGTCATGCTGTTCGGGCATGAGGTGAGGGCCACCCACTGTGCGTATTCCTCACAGTCGTCGTCCGCCGGTTCAGGTTCTTGTTGTGAGGGATGGCGCGATAAGTAGTCTGCCGGATTCTTGGCCCCTGGGCGGTAGGTAACTTCCATTTCATATGATTGCAGTTGGATCACCCACCGTTCAATGCGAGGTGGCGGGTGTGGGGCAGTTCCCATGAAAAGGGGCACTAGTGGTTGGTGGTCAGTGACCATTACGAACGGGTGGCCTTGTAGGTATAGGTGGGAGTGGCCGCAGGCCCATTTAATCGCGAGAGCCTCCCTCTCGATCTGGGCATATCTGGTCTCAGTCGGAGTTAAAGCCTTACTGGCAAAAGCTAATGCCGTCCACTGGCCGGGTTCGTGTTCTTCTGTCAGGACGGCACCGAGGCCCACCGGGCTGGCATCAACGATCACCTCTGTACGTTTCGTGGGGTTGAAGTAGGAGAGGGTGGCCTTCTCCAAGAGCGCATCCTTGATTCCCTGGAATGCTCTGTCTTTTCTCGAGCCCCACTGCCATGGGGCATCTGTCTTGGTCAGTGCTCGTAGCGGCTCACTCCGGGTGGCCAGGCCTGGTATGAACCGGCCACAGTGCGTGGCCATACCGAGGAAGCTTCTCACTTCTGTCGGGGACTTCGGTGCCAGAGCGTCTTTTATGGACTTGGATTTCCTCGGATCAATCTGGATGCCCTCCTGGTTAAAGACATAACCAAAGAATTCTATGGAGGGCTGGAAGAACTGACATTTCTCTTTGTGGAGCGTTGCTCCGTGGGTGCTCAGTCTCTTCAGGACATCCCTCAGGTGCTTGTAGTGCTCTGACGCGGTGGCGGAGTGGATTAAGATGTCATCGCTGACATTTATGACTCCCGGCAGCCCAGAGAGGAGTTCCCGGATGGTGTTCTGGAACACCTCCGCCGCTGATGAGATGCCGAAGTTCAGCCGCTTGTAGCGCCGGAGCCCCAGGTGGGTGCTAAAGGTGGTGATAAAACGGCTTTCCTCCACTAGGGGCAGCTGATGGTATCCGGCATTTAAGTCTATCTTCGAAAATCCAATAGCTCATCTACTTGATGTGCCCTTATGCGATTCGCAAAGCCTATCAGTTTCAAATCTTCTGCTGTGTGACTGCTGATCAAAGTGTCGGCCTCTCGGTTGATGATATGAATCGTTGCCATTACCTGTGACTCGTCGGCCTGGATTGGTATTGTAATTTTACCCTTTAGGGGTAATGGTGTGTCTGCTCCCTAGGCAAAAATCCTGGTCTTGTACGGCATTACCTCCGGTCGTGGACGTAATTTATTGAATTGTTGCAGGCCCATCACGTTGACTGTCGCGCAAGTATCGATTATAGCCTTGACCTCATTTCCCGCCATCTGCACGATACATGTGGGCTGTGGCCGTCGTCGTTGTTTAAGCTCTCGTGCGAACGAGACGATATACGCTACCTCGTCCTCCGACTCCGAGACGTCGTACACTGTGGGTAGGTGTTTCTCTGCCCTTGCTGGTGGTGAGTCGTTTAGTGATAGTTGACGGACGGCTTTTGTGGGTGTCCGTGACTTCCTGAATGATTTTGATGTGTTCCTTTTGCGGCACACCGACGCGAAGTGGTTCGGGATTCCACAGTTTAAACATGTCTTTCCTTGGGCCGGGCAGTCCTTGGCCGCGTGGGGCTCGTGTCCACAATATCCACACCGTGCTCGGGGTGGATCCCTCCTATATTCCTTTTGCGGTGGTCCACGTGGTTGAGACCGTACTGCATCCGCCCTTTCCACTTTGATGGTCTCTGTCTTGACCAGTGGCTTGTGTAGTGCTTGTTCCATGGCGGTGGCTCTGACGCTTGAGAGTTCGTGGGATCTGGCAAGGATTAAAATATCTTCCAGCGATATGCCTGGTTTGCGCTGAATCGACCCTCTCAGCGCCTTGTCTCGACATCCTTGGATTATCTGCCTTCTTATGGCTTTAGGCTGATCTTCGTCAGTCGAGCTAGCTAGCTCCCTGACGCGGGAATGGAACTGGTCCATTGTCTCACCTTCCCTCTGACGTGCTTGTCCCAATTTGAAGACCTCGAAGTCTACATTCAGTTGGGGGTCAAAATGGCCGTTCAGAGCAGTGACCGCTGCGTCATAATCACCCGCCGCCCCGGTATTGGGCAGGTGTTTGAACAGTCTAAATATTTCGTCGCCAGCGTAGTGTAGGAAAAGAGACCGTTGTACTGCTTTGTCTGTCTCTCTTGTTACTACAAAGTAGTTTTCCAGTCTTTCAAGCCATATCTTCCACCTTGGGGAGGCTGTGGACGGGTCTTCCGCTTCGCTGAACGGCGGTAGCACCCCTGTGGCGGCATGTTGAAATGGGATGTTGATGGTTGGTGCAGGCGCGTCTTCGTCCCCCATGGTGACAGTGGGTCTGGGTGGTGTCTGTGGGTCCCTTCTGGCTGTTTTCCCCTCTTGCGCCGGCTCTGTGACGCCACGCGGAAGCTGTGCGGCTCACCTCAGTTCTGTCGCGACGTCTGCAGGCCTCAGTGACGCCACGTGGTGGCCGCGCAGCTGGTCGTGCCCCTTCCCGGGTGTCGTCAGTCCCAGGTGGCGTGTGGGTGTCGCGGCCTGTTCTGGAGACTTCCCCACCTCTGATGGCTGGTAGGGGTCCTTCTGAGGTGCAGTGAGCACACACCCAGTGAAGTCCACCACTCACGCTCAATGCGTGAGCTTCTGTAGGGCGATTTCTGCGACTCACGCGCAATGCGTGAGCATTGGCAGGGTGTATTGCCGGTCCGCGGCTCACGCGAGATGCGTGGGAAACAGCAAGTAGTCACAAACTGCGAGTCGGCTTCGTGCACTTCGGCGCCGCGTTCTTTCCTCTTCTCCAGGGACGATGCTGTGGCTCAGGTTTGGAGGCAAAACTGGTCACACAGGCCCCAGTGTCCCAGTGGATGGGTGTGCCAGTTCATTGACACGCGGTAGGCACCGCGGAACGGAGCACGACGCTCCGAAGAGGCACAGGTGCACGGGCGAGGGTTGGGCCCCCTCCGCTCGTCGCCAATGTACTGTTCTGCTTTTCTGGGCCACCTGTGGCTTAGGTGGGCCCACGCTCGTGCGCAGGGGCAGGACGCGCAGCGGCAGAGACGATTACACCGACACCAGTATCATGGTCGGAAGTGACGTGCCCGAGCGCCTGTCCTTCATTTATTGGACCCCGCAGGCCACGCCTGGCCTGCCGATGTAGGGGTGCATGTACGTGCATAAACTAGACCGCTACGGTCATTACATCTAACACTGTCGAATTTTATCTGGGGGGGAAAAACCTGGGAAAAAGACAAAACTGCAGATATTTGTGTGTTAATAACTGTTTCCGCATCTTACGTTCCATTTCCCTTTTTTAAACTCTGAATAGGAAGGGGCAGATGAAATAAAATGAAATGAAATGTATTTACAAAGTGCACCGCTACTCACATGGAGAGTCCCGGCGCTTAAACCACGAGAAACTGTAACAAAATAAACTCGTCCTTGCTTACCGGAGTGCTATTGATGAAACAAACACGTTTTTAGTTGTCTCCTAAAAAGCAGCAAGTTCTGGGCGTGTCTGAGATGTAAGGGTAGATCATTCCACAGATCTATAAGAAAGTGCCCCAGCGCGGCACTGCAAGTCGTTTGTCTGCGCCACGCTGCTGCACTTTCAGAGCAGAGTAATGCAACATATCTACAATGATATGTCAGAATTATGTGCTCTCCCATGCGCTGGTGCAAAAACAGCTGCCGTGCACCAACACAGGCACCCTTGCACTATGGTGCACGGATGCCTGCGCCATGGAGAGATTGTTTGTGTGCATGAGGGGGCACCATCCTGCACAAAAACAATCACTACACACATTTTCCTCTTTCAGTGTGTGCTGTGGAATGCAGCATGCATTAAAAGAGAAAAAAACGAGGCGAAATGAAAACATTTCTCATTGTTGCGTCTGGCTACGCCACCCCTAGGTGGCGTAGCAAATGCGTAGCAATCTGACGCATTTCCAGGTTTATGATTTCTCATGAATCTGGAAAAGTGTCTGGTTCCATGGGTGTTGCGTGGGAACACCCACAGCAACACCTGTGGAATGCCCTTTTCATGCAAAGTACTACGTGTAAAGGGGCAATATTTACAAGGACAGGAAAAGTCATGCAGGGTGGTTTTTCCTGTCCTGTAAATATGGGACAAATGTGCTGCCAGTGCGTCACAAAAAGTGACGTACTAGCAGCGCAATGGGCTTGTAAATCTGCCCCCTCATTTTCAGAGGTTTAAATACTTCAAGCAGATTTTCAAGCACCTTGCGCTGCCAGTACGTCACTTTTTGTGACGCACTGGCAGCACATTTCTTTGCCCCATATTTACAAGGACAGGAAAAGCGTGACTTTTCCTGTCCTTGTGAATATTGCCCCTTTACACGCAGCACTTTGCGTGAAAGGGGCAATCCATGGGTGTTGCTATGGGTGTTCCCACACAACACCCATGTAGTCACATTTTTACAAGGACAGGAAAAGCCACCCTGTGTGGCTTATCCGGTCCTTGTAAATACTGCCCCCTTACATGCAGCACTTTGCGTGAAAGGGGCGTTCAATGGGTGTTGCTGTGGGTGTTCCCACGCAACACCCATGGAACCAGACACATTTCCAGATTTACGAAAAATCGTAAACCTGGAAATGCGTCAGTTTGCTACCAGGCGCAACGAGGAGAAATGTTCTCCTTGTTTTTTCCTCTTACAATGCGTGCTGCATTCTACAACACGCATTGAAAAGGGAAAATGCCTGTAGTGATTGTTTTTGTGGAGGAAGTTGACCCTTCCTGCACACAATCTCCCCATGGTGTAGGCATCCTTGCACCATGGTGCAAGGGTGCCGGTGCATGGCAGCTGTGTGTGCCGGTGCATGGCAGCTGTGTGTGTGCCAGTGTAGGGGAGGGCAAAGGAAAGCGCCATATCATTGTAGATAGGTTGCAGTCCTGTGCTCTGAAAGTGCTGCAGTGTGGTGCAGCCAAAGGGCTTGTGGTGCCACGCTGCGGCACTTTCTTGTAGATCTGCCCCGAGGTAATTACCACCAAGTGGTAAATGCATCATTCTAGAATAATCACCTTTACAGTGAGTGGTGAATATCCCCCCACCCCCCACCCCGCACCCCGCATTCCGGCCGACTCGTAGGGGGGCCATAGTGTTTGCAGTCCTTCAGTAGTCGATAACGTTTGCTCTACTTTTCCTGGTGTTTCATCTTAAAAGTGATTAAAAAGAAAAGTTGGAGATTCTCTTGTTGAAGTTAAGTTTCCTTCCTAGTTCAGAGCGAATACATCTCGCGTTGACACGTGATCTTCATTAAACTACGATACCCCTCCCCACAGGTCTTGACTTATGAGCCCAATTAATTGTGGGGGAGCCCCTGTCTTCATTATGTCCGCACAGACAGCAATTAGTTCAGGCAGCGCCGCTCCTCTCCAGGTGCAGCGTTTGAAGTGAGCCGGGCTCTTTGTTAATTGTGCTCTGGACGGCGGTGCGGCTGTGGTCATCCTCCAGGAATCCGCGGAATCCCAGGACAGAGCAACCTTCGCGTCCAGCCGCTGATCTGCAGCCTTAATGGTATTCCAGGCGGTTATTAGACTTATTTATGGTTGTCAAATCACTGAAGTGAAAGATGACATGATTAAAACCGGGAGATAAAAAAGACAGTAATTCAGCTCAAGGAAACCTGCAAGTTTCACTTTTTTATGGCGATTTTAGCAGACGAGTCCAGTGAGCACGTCCGAAAATTGCAAATGAGGCCACGTCCACTTGCAAAGTGGAAAACCGTGATGACAAATAGAAGGAGAACGAGAACAGCAAATTCAACGTGTCGCGACAGAAAGACTCCTGCATGGCTCTTAAGAGCCGTGCTTTCCTGCACAGCGTCTTGTTCGTGTGCAGTGCTGTCTGTGTTCTTTAAATTTATTTTCCCCTAGTGAGTGCAATACTCAGCGTCACGTCAGCTCACTGAGGGCCTCGCTGTTAACGGAGACTCGCGGAGTTCGAGAGGCAGAGCAAGACTCCAAAAGCACCCCTGGATAATAATCAGACCGGCCCCAGACTGCACGAAAGGAGCGAGCGAGCACAACCCCTGCAACGAGGCTCTCCCTCCTAAGTGATTTTACACAAATGACAAAAATTCTCTATTTTACAAAATATTTTTAATTATAATTTCAAATGGTGTATGTTTTAAAACATAGTAAACGATTCACTAAGTGCTGTCAGGCATACTTAAGGTATCTGTAACCAGAGGCAAAGTACTACTGGCTGACACCATGTGGGATTTGAGTAACATGAAGGGCAACGTCATTGTCTAAAAGCGTTGCCTGTAACTTGCATGATGTGAGAGCTAAGTCTGTTGTGCCATGTCTAGCTAGCCTCGTTACGTCTGTGTGACCTGACATCTGGTTAACTCTGTGACGTGAGAGATGGTGCAGCAGTATAAAGCGAGCACAGACATGAGCAAAAGGTCATATTTAGTAGAAGTTTGTCAAAGTAGCCAATAGCGTGGACTGATTTTGCTTCACCTTTCTTCATAGACGTTCTTTGGGACCACAAGTAAGAAAAACAGGAAAGAAGGAAAAAACGAAGATAGGAGTCTATTGTAAAGGGAAGCATGAATAAAGTTTCCAGAGTCCATGTGTTATGTGAGAATAATTTACCAAAAAAGCTCTCACTTCTCCTTTATCATTATATTTATTCTGCGAACATAGTTAAAGTTCAGGTAACACTAACGCTAAAGAACAAGCACCAGTCTAGCATATAGAAGTAGTAAGATAAGCTGTCGTGTAGCTGCACCTAATAAAAATCAGGCTATTTGTATCATATTTATATGTACATTTACTATTTCCAACTTTGACTTCATCATTTTTCTCATCACGTTATTCACAGGTCCCCCCTCAATTTCAAACAACGCTGAAGCAGCGGGATGCCAGATGCGAACCGGGACACTTGCGTGACAGGGCCTTCTTTACTGCGTCTTCTTGCTGGCGCAGAGTACATAGAGAGGTATTTCTCTGTGGAAGAAATAAGAGGACAGCGGGGGCTTCAAGGAAACAGCACGCTTTATTGTGTAGTTGTCAGTGGCGGCAAATGCATTTCGGCAACTAGGCCTTCTTCAGTGCCCATCACTGTTACGAGTCCTTTCCTTCTGTTACTCCCTCCTGAGCAAAATGCGCGTCTGCAGCCAAGGCTCCTCTCCCTATGTAGTGAACACACCTGGGCAGTTCAATGGCAATCCTGAAAACTAGCAGCAAATCAAAACGGAGAGAGAGGACTAGATAAGCCAATCCGAATCCCCAAGTTAATATGTATTTATCAAAATAGGACTAGCTTGGTTGTGTTTAAAGGGAGACTCAGTACGTATGATGGCAAACCATTTGGTTTGGTTGTTAAGCCCTCACCCACCGACCTAGTCGGTGGCATGCTTCATCATCGGGCCCACCACAGTGACACCGAATGCGTCCCGGGTGTGCTTCGACTCCAGATTACTGAGGAGCTGGTATACTTCTCTGAGTGTGCTGTGAGGGGGTGTGTAAGAAAGTGAATTTAAAAGCTATGCTGTGGGTCCCAGTGCCCGAGGGTATACAGAACTTTAATAGCTGGGCCCACGCTAGCGTCTAAAAAGGCAAGCGGACGCGGTGGAGTGGTTAATGAACTCCCGCGTCCTATGTGGTCGACATGTTTCAGCCAGGCCTTTTCTCGTTATAAAACTGGCTTTCCTCAGGACCAATGAGAGTGTGGGTGAAAAATAATTATTATTAAGTGAAGTGAGTTTTTAAAATGTGTCGCACACGCTAAGGTGCTATACGTGTGTGGAGGGGGATTCCCTCCGCTTTAACATGCTATTAGCTGTTAAAGCCTCAAGGGTCACCAGGCAGGGAAGAGCGGACCGAGATTACCGGTCTGAGAGCTCCATGAACCTGTAGTCCTGCTGCGGTGTCCCGAGTGACACCGCAGCAGGACTACAGGTTCATGGAGCTCTCAGACCGGTAATCTCGGTCCGCTCTTCCCTGCCTGGTGACCCTTGAGGCTTTAACAGCTAATAGCATGTTAAAGCGGAGGGAATCCCCCTCCACACACGTATAGCACCTTAGCGTGTGCGACACATTTTAAAAACTCACTTCACTTAATAATAATTATTTTTCACCCACACTCTCATTGGTCCTGAGGAAAGCCAGTTTTATAACGAGAAAAGGCCTGGCTGAAACATGTCGACCACATAGGACGCAGGAGTTCATTAACCACTCCACCGCGTCCGCTTGCCTTTTTAGACGCTAGCGTGGGCCCAGCTATTAAAGTTCTGTATACCCTCGGGCACTGGGACCCACAGCATAGCTTTTAAATTCACTTTCTTACACACCCCCTCACAGCACACTCAGAGAAGTATACCAGCTCCTCAGTAATCTGGAGTCGAAGCACACCCGGGACGCATTCGGTGTCACTGTGGTGGGCCCGATGATGAAGCATGCCACCGACTAGGTCGGTGGGTGAGGGCTTAACAACCAAACCAAATGGTTTGCCATCATACGTACTGAGTCTCCCTTTAAACACAACCAAGCTAGTCCTATTTTGATAAATACACAATCCTGAAAACTACCCATCCCAGTATGCACTGTATTGTCAACGCTGGGCCGGTGGCGTGGGAGAGCAGATTGGAGACAGTGGGTCTGTGCAGGCAAACAGGTGAGTGGAAACGGCACCCTTACAGCTCCCAAAAGTCCACAAGCGTTCCCCTGGGCTACCTCGTACCACCACAGCCGTTCATCTCAGGTTTACGTGCGAGTAGGGGCTGCCAAATGCGAGGCATCACGCCCAGTTGAGATAATATACCTCCATCTTCCCGACTTAACCCGAGGGTCCTTGCGGTCTCCGGTCCTATTGATTCCTCAATTTCAAACAACGCTGAAGCAGCGGGATGCCAGATGCGAACCGGGACACTTGCGTGGCAGGGCCTTCTTTACTGCGTCTTCTGGCTGGCGCAGAGTACTTGGAGAGTTATTTCTTTGTGGAGGAAATAAGAGGCTAGAGGGGGCTTCAAGGAAACAGCACGCTTTATTGTGGAATTGTCAGTGGCGGCAAATGCATTTTGGCAACCAGGCCTTCTTCAGTGCCCATCACTGTTACGAGTCCTTTCCTTCTGTTACTCCCTCCTGAGCAAAATGCGCATCTGCAGCCAAGGCTCCTCCCCTAATGTAGTGGACACACCTGGGCAGTTCAATGGCAATCCTGAGAACTACCCATCCCAGTATGCACTGTATTGTCAACGCTGGGCCGGTGGTGTGGGAGAGCAGATTGGAGACAGTGGGTCTGTGCAGGCAAACAGGTGAGTGGAAACGGCACCCTTACAGCTCCCAAAAGTCCACGAGCGTTCCCCTGGGCTCCCCCGTACCACCACAGCCGTTCATTTCAGGTTTACGTGCGAGTTGGGGCTGCCAAATGCGAGGCATCACGCCCAGTGAGATAAAATACCTCCATCTTCCCGACTTTCCCCGAGGGTCCTGGCGGTCTCCGGTCCTATTGATTCCTCAATTTCAAACAACTCTGAAGCAGCGGGATGCCAGATGCGAACCGGGACACTTGCGTGGCAGGACCTTCTTTACTGAGTCTTCTGGCTGGCGCAGAGTACATGGATATAAATATATATATATTACCTACTGACGGTCGCCAGTAGGTAGTTATAGTTAGGACCTAGTGTCCATAGGAAATCCACAACATTCTATTTGGAATAACTTTGGCGCCGGTCGACGAATCTTTGCAAATTTTTCCAAGAAAATGGCCTGCTCCGCTCCTTCCCTGAAAGATTGGGAGTGATTCGTCAAGTGGGGGCCGAGAAAATAGGGGGTCCCAAAACGTGTTTTCCCCAAGCAATTTTCCATAGGGACCTTTAGCCAGGGCTACAGCCCGAACGGCTGAACGGAATTACACCAAATTTGGCAGAGAGGTAGAGTTTGGTTTCCAGATTGTGCTTTTTCTTAAATGGTGTAAATCCGTTCAGTAGTTCCTGAGAAAATCAAAAGTAAATTCATAGTGATATCTAGAGATGAAGTACTGTACGAGTACCGAAATCCGTACAATTACGAGCACGAGCTGCATGTTGATTGGATGTCAACTGTCTGTCAACACTCCAAACCAGGAAGTGTTGGCAGCCATCTTGTGCCTCGGTAGAACCGAGTCACAAGAAAACAGTAAAACAAAGTTGAAAAATAAGGAAAGGGGGCAGGGTAGAAACATCCTGACCCTCTAGGCCTGCTCAGGGGGTCCCACAAGGATTGTTAATCCAATTTTTTTTTTAAATCGCATGGTACTCGTATGGTATGCATATTGGGGAAAAAAAAGACAGCTTTATTGTTAAATAGCCCCCGGGGGGTCAAATATCGGGGGCATTTGTTTTTTTAAATAATGGGGGGCCCTGAGGCGTCCCCCTTCTCCGGGCATCACCATCACTCGGGTTTAACTATATGTATGCGGGGGGGGGGGCTCATGGCCCCCCCGGAACCCCGGGGATTCGCCAGTCCCTGGGGCCTCTTTTTATTTAAAAAAAACTCTGTGGGGGGGTTTTAAGCCCCCCCCACAGGCCCCCAGGGACCGCCACCTCCCTGAGGCTCTAATATAGAAAATAGGGGGGACGAACCACCCAGCCCTGGGGACTACCACCCCTTGGGGCTTTTGAATGTTGGTAGGGGGGCCATGCGGGCCCCTTCCTGGAGCCTTTGATGACCCTGGGGACCACCACCTTTCAGGGCCGGCTTCTGCAGTGTCCCGGGATGCCTATAGTGCCGCCTTCTGCAGTGCCCGGGGTGACGAAAAGCAATGCCGGCTCCCAAAGGATGCGGGGAGCCGGCAGGGTCCGTGGCGGCTTTGGGGCTCATAAAAAACTGTTCTTTTCAGAACTAACTTTACTGGTCAAAAAAGAGCTATATTTCTATGATAGTATGTAAAACTTTCCGGGTTTTTTTCTGCACCAGTTGTACTCTCTATGCATGCGCAGCCTCGTTTCCAAGCCCACCCTTCTTTGTTTTTCTTCAAGTTCGCCAAGCAAACCTCTCCTCATTTTAGGTATTACATTTTCTGCTTTCTTCTGCTGGGTCGTGTGCCTCATCCGCTGCTATACTTTTGTAACATATTAATAATCATATTCTATCTATATTTATTTGAAACGTATTGCCGAGGCGCCAAACATTAATTACATACTCCGTCCTCCGCCATTTTAGTAGTTTTCCTCCATTATTTTTATAATACCTGCTACTTTTAATTTACCCCCGCCTATCTTCTCTGTGATCCATGAGATTTCCTGCCACAGACACTACGGTGTTTGTCCTTGGCTTCCGATCTTATCAGACTTGGTCACACGCATACCTAAAAACTAATTTGATGCACATAAGGCACAGCTATTACAACACGTGGTCGTCACCACAAAGCCATTACCGTGCTTATGCCTTTATCATGCGTGGTAAATGTATAGTAGTTGTAAAAGCATGCGTGCTAAAGGCATGCGTGGTAAAGCCATATGCGTGCTAATGAATTTGTGGTGACGGTCACGCGTGGTTATGACCGCGTTGTAATGACTGTTTCTCCCCAGGACACTGCAGGAACTGGGTCTGGGTGTGGCGGACTCCAGGGCATCAGACGGCGGGCCACGTAGCCTCTCTCACACAATATAGAAATCTCCGGGGGGTGGTCGTTTTCGTGGTTTGAGGTGCGTCATTAAGGCCCACACAGTTCATTTTATAGGGGGGTATGTTTGCACGCGAAAATATCGCAAGACTTTTGTAAATGTGGTACACATTGTTTTGTTTTACTTTGATTTCCTTTCTATGTTGTAGTCCATCCAGAGAAAATATAACTTATTGTACAGCCAGTACTTTTCAACCCTACTGTCAAACATCTTACTATAGTACTTCAAATTATAAATATTATTTTTGTTGGGGACCGTCAGCCCCTCAAAAAAGCCAAGTATATAGTTTTTTTGATTAACTTTTATTAAAACAACAATAACTGTAAACGTAACTTAAAGATAATATAATAAACAACTAGAAAAATAACTTTAATAAAACAGTATTATTAACAAATTGTGATGTGGACTCCAAAAGACGTTGGGTAGGTAATCTGCAAAAGGAAAAAGAAAAAAAGAGTTTAAAGTTATGTAGATATGACTACATAAGGTGAAGCATTACAAGTGAAGGTAACACTACGATTTTACGTGTGCAGTGTGCCTAGTACATTTCACTTCTGTTATAGTCCCGCATTCAAGTGGTGTCTATATGGAAGTGCCAACTGCGTTACTGACACAAAAGTGGTAAAACGGGATTGTAAATACGGTGACTTATTTCTAATGCATTGCAGTGGAGGCAATGTATATCTAGGCCGCTGCGCTTACCTTGTATAAACATAGTGGCCACCAGAGTTCACAACTTCAATTCAACTCTGCTTCTACATGTCAAAGTAGACAGCAGTGTGTATAACTTTAAAAGAGAAAGAGAATTAATGTCCTAGAGAGTGAGAGAGAGAGAGGGAGAAAACAACATTAAAACTGTCTCGCAGAGTCTGGAGTTGAGATTTTTTCTTGAAAAGTCAGTCGCAGATTTACAAGCTCCTTGCACCACTTTTCCCATGTTAAAAGTGACACAAAAGTGGCGCAATAATCTGGTAGATCTGTTTCTCAGACTGTTGTAACCTATCTGTTGTCACTGCTCGGAGGTAATTATACATTTCTACACAGTGAAGCTGCTGCACACTACTCACTTTTTCCTTTCATAAATAATTTGTTGTTGTTTCGGAAACAAAATTCTTTGCTCACCTAGTGCCATTGGCGTGATTGAAAGAGGGTGATCTACGTGTCGAAGAAGCCTTCACTGTAAGCAAGAGAGTTCACCACTTCAACTCAGATAGGTTGTATACAGCAGTCTGGAGATTGGAGCGTCCACAACTTAAAAAAAGAAAGAGAAACGATGTGAGAGAGTAAGAAAGAGAAAGAGAGAAAAAAGGACATTAAAACGTGGGAGAGACACACACGACAGGTGGGGTTGCCTGAAGCCAAAGGCGCAACCACAGTCAAAAATATCGGGGGGGGGGGGCACGAAAAAAAATTCAGGGGGTGGGGGCTTAACTTCAAGCAAAAAGAAGAGTGGAGCTGTATGGGCTGTAAGCGGAGGGACATCAAAGCCTCATTAACAAGCAAAATGTCTTTAAAAGACCTGTGAAGTACTCGGGTGTGACTGTGTGTGGGCCCAGGAAGCTATCTCATCCTAGCTGAAGCCCCGTTAGCCCAATGTGTGTTTTGCGAGCCTGCTGCGTACTACACATTCTCTCCTTTCACAGATAACTTGGCATTCTTTCGTAAAACAGCTTCTTTGCTCACCTTGTGCCATTGCTGTCGTCCTTGTTACATAATCCATCCTGAAGCTCTACATCAAAAAGATATTAAAAGAAAGATGTTATGATTGGTAATTGTTACTATATTAATTTGGAGTTAGATAACATCGCGCTTTTATACACGTTCCTTCTCACATTTCTACGAACTGTTTGTATTGGTAATATTCCAGACATTTCAGCGATTATAACAACGTTCCTGCTATTGGGAAAAAATGTATACATGTAAATTAATACACTATATAGGAGTGCGTTCGTCTAA
This sequence comes from Lissotriton vulgaris, assembly GCF_964263255.1. Lineage (NCBI taxonomy): Eukaryota > Metazoa > Chordata > Amphibia > Caudata > Salamandridae > Lissotriton > Lissotriton vulgaris. Next base: position 1,605,301,947 of record NC_141685.1, read on the forward strand.
AATACTAAGTCGCGTTTTTGTATCTAGTCTGCTACAACCCTGACTGCCTCTGATGCGTACTCAAGCCTCACTGCTCACCTTTTCGTGGAAAAGACATCTTCTGCATGATGTCCCGATCTCCAACAAAGAAGTCTCATATGCGGTGCCGAGTCTTGATATCTCTATGCCTAACAACATACTTGTGTTCCCATCATCATCATCGCAGGTTCTTCACCCGCTCAGTGCTACGGGCACCACTAACTCAGTGACCAAAGAGGCCACGCATGTAGTAGTGGGCACCTTGTTCAGTACTTTGGGAACAACTCTAAAATGGCGTACAACACAAGCACTCGGTCTTTTTTATACATAGGGTAACGTGTGTAGTGACAAATGCGCTGGATGGGTGTGGTGTAGGTGTATACCAGCCATAAGGGAGTGTTTGTGTCGATCTGACAGCTAGACCTGCAACTAAGAAATCACTACAATGGAAATCTGTGCCTTGTACAGTTGTTGTGTTTTCCTGGTAGCGTAAGCACAGTAGGCTGTACTAACGTATTCAGTCTCGATTAATTTACCACCTCCCCCAGGGGCTTTTAAATGTTGGGAGAGGGGTCAATAATTGTGTTGACTTTTCTCCTTTAGCGTGCAGTACTATATTATTTTATAAAATGTATAACTCTTCAAACCATCTTTGCTCTTACGACGTACGGCCGCGATTTCCATATTTCGTTTTAAAAGTAATATACGCTTAATTAAAGTTTTAAAAAACTATTTTCATAATTATCCCAGATAATGTCTTGCCTTAATATGTACATTAAATAAATAAATATATGTTTTTGAACAATTAGAATCTTTCGCGCTGTATGCGTACGGGGCGCCGTACATGACATCACGTGGAAAATGGTATTTTTTTTTTTTTAAATCGCGGGGTACGCGTTTTGTGCGAAAAAGAAAAAAAACGAAGCCCGCTTTATCGTTAATTATCCTCCGGGGGGGCCCAAATCCCGGGGCAATTTTTTTTCATAATGGGGAGGCCAGAGGGTCCCCCCTGCTCTGGGATCGCTACCCATAGCTATATGTATGCGGGGGGACTCACGGCCCCCCAGAGTTCCGTGGACCGCCTCCCAACCGGGCCTCTTTTTATTTAAAAAACTGTGCAAGGGGGTTGTAAATGTGGTATTTTGCTTTCCTTTCTGTCTTGTAGAGGATCCAGGGTAAATATAATGGTTTTCTATACAGCCAGTACCTTTCTGCCTGTTACCATAGTAACAGTTCATGGATCACTTGCGTGAGTACAGAGGTTAGAAGTTCACCACAGTATGTTGCTAATTGAAATAGTTACTGTGCTGGAGATTTATATTTATTTTTTTCATAGGAACCGTTAGTCGTAGAAGAAGTCAGTGGAAAAGTTTTGTAAGCGATTCCTTCCTGTTCGGGGAGAAGTAGGGTAACATGCTCCTTGCGGGACTTTACGAAGCTTAATGTTCATTGGCTGTGAAGTATTAAGAGCAGAAGGTTTAGCAGTCATTCCTTGCTCGTCTGTGGAACAACATGGACATTTTATTGGCGAAAGTGTTCCGAGCACAAGTTTGCTCCTTATAGGGTGGGAACGGTTCACTGTTGTCAGTGATATTGTGATGCATTTTCCAAAAGAGTATGGGGAAAGAAAGTAGTAGAGGGCAGGTTAGGAACACTATTAACTCTGTACAGTGCCCATAAGGTGGTGGAGAGTGATTATGAGGGAAACAATTTTTTGTATATGTTTGAAGGGCCATTTATATAATTGCCGTGTGGTGTATAAATCACGGCGGGAAAATGACATTGTCTTGCGCTGTTTGTTTTTTTCAAGTTTGTAGGTGACATACTTCTTAGGAGTACTATTTACTTATAATGTGGTGTTTACTTTGCTGATGGGGAGGTGTGGAAAGGCAGCAAAAAAATCAGTCTAGGTTTGAAACAGTTTTCATTAAGCAAATACAATTAAACTTTCTTCAGAAACTGTCGCTGTATATATGAAAGGGGTGACAATTAAAGATGGAATTTCATAAAATATCAGTTAAGCGTGGCTATTAAGCATGGGCGAATTTTGCGAATCTCGCGTTTGCGAATTTTGCGGATTTGCGAACTCGCAATCCGCAAAATCCGCGAATTTTCGCGAATTTGCGGATTTTTTTTTTGTGTTCGCGCGGGTTTCTGCCAGTTCGCGAGGGTTTTGTACAATTTCGCAAACGCGAACTTACCTGTCGGGTCGCAAGTTTTGCGAACTTGTTGTTTCTACGTGTCCAGCCTGTTTGGGACACTCTTCTTCATCACTGCCACTCTCTGTCACCACTGCCACTCTCTGACTACTCATGCCACCCTCTGGCCCACCCATGCCACCCTCTGTTTCATCACCGCACCCTCTGGTTGTCCAGTGTACATTATTTTCGGCAAAGCAAAGCACACCTTCCCTGCCTCAAGTGACCTGAATTAATTTGGGGCTGATTAATGTGTCACAGAATATTTTTTTAGCTGGCACCTGCTTCCTTAGTGCTTCCTGATTAGTGATCTTTTGCACTTGCTAAGTGCTTTCATTGTTGCAAAATTAGTTACAACACCTGCCCTGCCCCAACTGACAATAATGAATTAGGGGCTGATTAATGTGTCACTGGATTTGAACTTCCAGCCTGGCTCCTGCTTGTCTGCCTTAGCTGTAATTCAGGACCTTTGTGTAACTATTCTGAGGGTCAGAGCAGGGTCACATAATAGTTGCAAGTAGGCAACTGAACTCTGGAGGGGCCCCTCAGGAAGCACTACAGGAAATGGCTACTAATGATGAGCTTGAACTTTTGAACCTGGTAAGTAGTTTCAGTTTTGCTAAGATCGTATTTCTGCAATTTAGCGCTTATTCGCGGGGCGCGAGGTTGAACTGGGAAGCCGCGAACTTACGCGAACAGTGCGAGCAAATCCGCTGCTCGCGGATTTGCGGATTTTGCGGGAAATTCGCGAATCTCGCGGATTGCGAATTTACCGAAAATCCGCAAAATCCGCGAGCGAAACGGATTTTCCGCCCATGCTTAGTGGCTATATACTTCTTTTAGGTGCTACAGTTTTTAAAAGTATTGCCCCACATTCTTGAAGCTGTAAGAGGGCATCAGTTACTTTTAGATAAAGTAGAATAGAAGTGCTACAACAAACACTCCCGCACTACATTATCTCAGATCAAGAGAACAAGTAAGAAACAGTTAAATACAAATGATTTCATATTACATAGAAATGCATGCATTGTTATTTTTCAAATTTTTATTCTGTACAATTCAGGAACGTGCTGTCGTAGTGCTTAGAGGTTGCAGACTGTTCCGCTAATAAATCACATACTCACTAAAGAATATATAGGATGGTACTCTTATAATATAAAGTACAGGTCCTATATATTCTTTTGGGAGAAGGTGAGTAGGAACCACAAATAAGAATAAAAATTAGAAAATAACATTCAGAAATGTAGGGTTTATTAAATATTTAAAGTAACAAAGTATGCATGATAGCAATATTTTTTTTGTTCTGTTGTTTCGTAAAATATGTTTCTTGAAAAAAATATTTGATCAAGTACTTTTTAATATTTGAAAGTTATATTATAGGTGGCGCTGAAAAATCTCCCATTCCTCTTCTGTAGCAGGAGGATAATCTATTATAATATAACGATTGATACCATTTTTACAGTAAAAAGAAAAGGAAAATAAAGTTAAGTATTTAACAGAACATCTATAATGAAATACTTTCGAGCGGTAATTATTTACTGAACTTCTTTTCTCCAGGAGGTGAAAAAGTTTGATCTTCGTGGCGACGGTCATAAACTCCTCTGAGATCATGACGGTGAGAATAATAATATGTATATATTTTCACAGCACATGATCACAAGGGGAAAATAGACTGAAAAACCCAAGCCGGTAACGTTGCTTACTTACCAGTACTCTTTGTGACGACGGATCCTGAATTCCACTAAGATCACCAAGACTGTTAATGTTATAATATACATATTAACAGTATGTGTTCGCTAGGGGAAAACACAATAGCAAGTGGAAGATGGTGACATTGATTATAAATGTTTAGGGTTTGCGTCGACGGGTCACCAACACCTCTCAAGCGAAGTACAGTGTCAATATTTTAATATAAAAAGTCACTATATATAAGGTGAAAGGAGCCAGAAAAGGAGCAACTTTTGTTATAATCTATCTGTTTCTAAAAACAAGCTGCTGACGTTAAAGCGAAAAACAGGTATAAACATTTTTTTCTACACATAAATGTTTAAATATTGACAAGTAGCCACAAATTATAACTAAGTACTATCCCTATGCCATATTGAAACAACTTACAACTCCGGAATATGTTTGTTGACGCAAAAAGAGAATCCGATGCTAGAAAACGGAACCTGCAACATAGATTGGCGACTCAAAAATAACTCGCGAAAACTAACCAATTGCACAGTAGGTGTGGTTTATATCGTTTTTGGTTGTTTAGTAGTCTACGGAAGAAAGTTGTGAGTCCGCCTATTTAGATGGCACGTTTTGTAGTTTACTCGTGCTCACGTTTTAACTGTTTTTCTTCTGCACGTGTTCGGAAAAGTTACAAACTGTGAAGCTGTAAAGGTTTCGATTTGATCGTAACACGTATAAGGTATTATTATCTACATACTTTAGAGAGTATAAAAAGTGTTACTCTGTAAAATGTGTTCTTTGCATTTTCGTGATTAAAAACATGTAAATAGAAGACATAAACAAAATATCGTAATCATTAGAAGAAAAAAAAGGATTAATATTTGTTATTATTATGCTTCTTAACTGAAAAAATACTAGCATTTGTAAATCGTAAACCTACCCTCGGAAAGGTGTGCTGGTGCTTGGGGCGTTGGAAAGATTAATAAATAATAAATGCCCTTTTCTATGCACCTGCAAACTTGGCTTTTAAACTTTCAATTGCCCAGTCTGTATATTTACACTTCCTCCAAACATTCTGCTACTGCTATTTTAGTATTGTAGTGAGTCATGCAGTAGTATGTGCTTATCTATACACTGTTCTAAAAGTGAAGCAGTTACACATTCAGCTTGACACTGCTTGTAGAACCCTTGTCATCCAGTCAGTACCTAAATATTCATGTAGTAAAGTAGGCCCTAGTACATGGACTGCTTCAAACTCCTATTTAGTATGCATGTACTCTTCTATGCACCTGAAAACTTGTCCCTTGAGGGACCCCCAGTATTCAAGGGGAATTAGTTCCCCCTCTAAAAACGCGCCAGCGGGTGCGTTGCAGAGAGGTGTAAAGAGGGGCATGGCCTCATTACACCTCTCTGCAACGCAGCCCCCTGGCGCATACTAGAGGTTCCTGGTGGGCTAGTTGGCCCCAGGGACCTCCAGTATGCAAGGGGAATTAGTTCCCCTCTGGGAACACACCAGGGGGCTGCGTTACAGAGAGGTGTAATGAGGCCACGCCCATTTTTACACCTCTCTGCAATGTAGCCCCCTGGCGCGTACTGGAGGTTCCTGGTGAGCTAGTTGTCCCCCAGGGACCCCCAGTATGCAAGGGGACTTAATCCCCCAACTTAGAACTCGTTACAGGGTGCTTTTGCACAGTGGAGAAGGTAGGGGGTGGGGCTTGAGGTGATGTGAGTGTAAACATGCCCTGTGGCCAATGTTCCCTCTAATTTCTTTCCTCTGTGTGTGGCAGTGTAAGATCTATGTGCGCTGCAACCAAGGCTGTGTGCGCCAGTAACCAGACGTGCGTGTGGGTGCAGTGCCAAATATCACTCCAAACTTCTGCTTAAAAAAGTGAAAAGACTGTGCATTTCTACACATACAGATCCACGTGAATGGTGTTAAGGCAGGTTTGAAACCATCCCACATAGCAATTTGAAATCTTGGCAGCTATGTTGCTGCATTTCTTTTCTTAATAGAGCTGGGCTGCGCTGTGATTTTGTGCATTTTTTCAAGTTTTCATGTTAATTTCAGCTCATGATGGGTGCTGTGATTAACAGGAAAACTTTAACAAATGCTCTCTTTGAGCAGGAAAAATAAAGTTATAATAACGCTATTATAATTTTACTTTTCGCAGTTTCAGGGCTGGGTTAGGGTAGCGCTGCATCAGGCTCTCGACTAACGCATTTTAATGCAAGTGTCCGCATCACCGCATTAAAATGCATTAGTCACGCATTCTCGCGCTCCTCTGACAATACTGCAATTGAGGCACACTGCCAATGAGGCAGCACCAGCAGGCTAAAATTGTCTAACATATATGAGCATGAACTGCACCATCAAATTTAAAATGCTTTACATCTGAGATAGAATATTCATGAACAGCACGGAGCAGGCAGGCCAGAATTTAACAGATCAATTAGCCGTGCCCCAACCAGCCTTCCTGTGAATCTACTCTGGGGGTACCAGCCATTACGTGGATGATCCATGGAGCGGGTCAAGCCTGCTTATTTCCCACAATCATACCACCCTTTTGGTGACCAGAAGCACACACATGCTTCGAAGATTGGACACACCGGTGGGTGGTAGCTACACCAATAACATAATAATCCAGCAGTGAGAAGGTGATCAGTCAACCTTTGCAAAGGGCCGTCCACTTCGCAGAAACACTAGTCACATTTTTTAGTAACATTTGATCCATTTGAGCTACAAACAATTTTTTAGTTAAAATCCTCAATTTATGCAGCAGATGATGCATTATGCGGTATATATTGCAGAACCAGAATTATGTAGAAAACATTTGCAAACTAGGATATTTTGCCATTCATGCTTGAACTGCTCTTGTTGAAATACGGTTTAAAAAGTGGTGAGGCAGAAAACTTTTAGTTGAATTTAAAGTGCGAGAGAGCGCAGCGATTGAGCTTGAAACAACCATGGAGATGGGGTTACTGTGAGACTAATTATTAGTTTGGTACTATTTCACAAAAAAAATATAAAAAAAACCTTGCAAAAATGTATAAAAAATATGCTAATGACCTCACAAAGACTCACCACTCTCCCTATACTCATGCAGACACATTGCTCCTCTCACCCTGTGTTCACAGATGCACAACGCTTTGCTCAGCCTACACTCACAATAGGAAATACCCTTCTCCCGGCTCTCACTAGCGTACACCATTCACTGAGTGCATTCACATCCCTCATACAGTATACTCATAGTCACACAACTCACTGTACGCTCACACAGACACATCGCTCCCCATGCACCCCCAGCACTCACCCCAGCTCTTACAGAGGCACACTAATGAACCTCCACACACTCACGCACAAAGGGACGTCCTTCACCTTGCGCTCATACAGTGGACTTGCATAATTCGCTCTGGAGGCACAAAAGCACACAGCTCACCCTGCACTCGTACAGTCACATATCTTACTTTGCAGTCACACAGGCACTTCACTCACCCTGCATTCATAAAGTCACATTACTCTGTATTCACCCTGCACGCACACAGAGGCCCCAAGGTTGCAGCTCCAGTCCAGCCAAGTGCTCTTCCTGTGGTGTGTTGGTAAGGGTTGTTGTTGTGTAGGCCATCAGAGGAACAGTTGGGCTGCAGGAGTTTGGGAGTCCACGCTGATGGCTACTCCTCAGAAGTGCAAGTTAAGGGTAGAGAATGCATATCTTCTTCAGACTGGATGCCTCCCTTCCCTTCTGACACGACAGGATCCTGAGCCTTTGGAGATAGAAAGTAAAAGCAATATCACTTGACTCACTTGTTTGTGGATGATAGTTGTGCACAAATGTATGCCATCATTAACTTTACACAGCTATGCTCATTTCCCCCCTAATATCAATGTTTTACAGATCTGCAAATGTCCTACAGTATCTGTCTTTCCAGTGAGCCCATTTCTCTCCATCAGTATGTTTAGTTTTACAGATGTCGCTATGGTTCTCAGCATTAATTTGACAGCAGTGCACATTTTCTCCATTATTACTGTTCTACAGATATGCATTTCTCCCCAATAGTACTGTCTTAGAGAGCTGCCCAACGTTCGTGCAGTATTGCTATCGTATTCATGATTGTCTATCTCAGTATGTAATATTTAGAGGTGTGCCTTTCTCCCCAGTGTTAGCATTTTACAGCCGTGCACATTTTCTCTTGAATGGAGTGTTTGATGATGTGTACATTCCTCCCCCGTTATGCTCCTTGCTGATGGGCACAGTTCTTCCTCAGTATAGAGGTCTACAAGGGTGAATACCTCCCCCGGATTGGAAACAGGGCTGGGCAGGAGTCAAACAATATCCAGAGGCTCTGTCATTTTCAACTTTTCTTGCTGCTGAGAGTGGCGCTTCCTCCCTTCCCAATCCCAAGCCCTTCGTCCTCATTCAAGCTAAACAATTTTTTAAAGGTTATGCCACTTTTTTTCAAACAGTTTGAACACATTCCCAATGACAAAAGCGCAAACACCCCTATACTAACTTTGTGGATCTTGGTTATCAACTTTTCTATGAATTTTTATTTTGTAAAATTATGGGTAACAAAAGAGTCCACGGTCACTCGTCCATTAAAGAGGCAAATTAGGTGGTTTGGGAAGTGAGTTGCAACGACACCCTCCTCCTAACACGTTTCACAATAAGTTGCAAGTTGTGTAAAGAATTCACATTCTTATGTGAAAGACTGAATGCCGTTCCAAAGAGGTACAAAAAACAGGCAATACTGCAGTTTCCGTTAAAATACTTGAGTATTTCCTTTGAATGACCCACATAATCGCAAAGCACGAAATCATATAAAACTCAATACTACTGTAAGACCTGCCACAATGCCATTGAGAAGTGCCATGCTATAGCCCATGTGAAAAGAATGTCCTGTCATTTGCCTGAACCTTGCCGGCGACAGAGGTGTTGGTGGAAACATTCCGGGCTCAAAGGAATCAAAGTAGGTCACGGTCCCAGGGAAGCTGCAACACGACAGTCAGGCTGCCAGGGACAGCACCAGCAGACTTCAGAAGCCCAACAAATAAGTTTCCATTCACTCTTCATTCTTTGTCTTCTCGGATGGCAGCTCTTTCAGGAAAACAAAGAAAAACGCCAGAATGAAGGCCAGACCAGCCACAAGTATCAAGCAACATCTTGTAAATGATGTCTTTTATAAGCTTGGTTGCAGAAAGCTTGCCATCACAGTGTCATCCTAACTCCTATCTTTTGCGTCCTATGGAATGTTCACACACTATTTAGTGCACCGTGCACGTCACATGACGCTCATGTCATTTTGTCAGCTTTTCATCCTCTTTATACCCTTTCCCTCCCACTGCTGACGGGCCTTATTAATTCAATAAATACTTACTTCAAACTATCGACATTGGTGTTATTTGTATTAACACTGACGGTAGTCTCGCTGGCCACCTCTTTCCACTGGCGGGTGCGGCGACGGGCTGGGGGAACTCATTGCTGGCTAATAGGTCCTCTCTAAAGGGGGAAGGAGTGGCAAGAGCCACATCGGGATCCGAGCTTCGGCGCACCTGTTGCCACATAGAGCCCTCTCCTCTCTCCTCAAGCACCATGCCAGATATCAGGATGCATCGGTTACCCCCTCGTCTTGTGCTCCTAGTGGGGCCATGTATTCCTCAGGCAGGTTACAAGATCAAACCACTACAAAACACAGATGTCAAGTTCGAGGCTCTCGCCACAATTTGCAGATAGGGGCACACTGCGCATCACGATAATCACTTTATTTCTATTTACATGTACATTGCCCAGGCCGTTGGTCCGCGAATATGTTGCCTGGTCCCTGGAAGCAAATGATGCGTTTGTATGCTTGCTGTATTTCTTCCCTTAATATAGCTGGGCTGCGGGGTGCGCCTTTGTTAACGTGTTCATATTAATGGCAGCGCCCTTCATGAGCTGCAATTAACATGAAAACTTTAAAAAAGGCACTCAATAATCCCGCAGCCAAGCTCTATTAAGAGAAGAAATGCAGCAAGTCTACAAACACAGCGTGTGCTTTTAGGTGATTCTAAAAGCACACGCTGTGTTTGGTGCTGCATTTCTTTTGTTTTCTAGAGTGTGGCTGCAGGGCCGATTGTGTGCTCTTTTTAAAAGCATTCATGTTAATCGCAGCTTCTTATGGGCTCTCCAATTGACACAAATACTCAAACAAAAGCACGGAATGAGCCACACTCTAGAAAACAGAAGAAATTTAGCAAGTGCTCCCTCTCCGGAGCACTTGCTAAATGCCTATTCCTACGCGAGATCGAAATGCCCGTTTTTCACGCTGCAGGGTGGCGCGAATACTATCGGATGTGTGTGCGCGCCACACACACAGCACTGCGCGCTCTGGGGCACTGACCTGCGCGCCCGCACAGGCGCGCAGGTTCGAGGGAACACTGCCTGTGGCGCGTTTTAAGTTGGGAAATTATATCCTCTTCAATCCAGAGGTCCCCTAAGGGGCAACAAGTCCAAAGGTATCTCCAGTAAGGGCCACGGAGCTGTTTTGCAGAGTGTTGCAAAAAGGGGGAGTGCCCTCTGAACACCTCTCTGCAACACTAGTTATACAACAAGGAGATTTTTATAAATACCAGGGAAATAGGGCGCACTCGACCGTCATCGGAAAACGGCACCGGGAACCTCAAGAGGGAGCTCAGCACAACTAAGGTGTACCCGCCTGTTTGATAATATAACGTCTTAAACAAGACCCCCCGTTAACACCCGTCAACTCCTCCCGGTTACTACACACACCAGTATTAAACAAGATCCCTTATCCACGCAGGCAGCGTGTAACAGATCTCGAACCTAACCTAAGCATTGCCTGGAAACGGCATTTCCAACAACTTTGATAATTACGTCATACTTTCTTCTAATAGCCCTGAAGATTCGCAGTAAGTTCCCTGCGATGAAACACGTGTTGGCATTATCAAAGGAACAATAAAACATTTACTTAAACACCAGGAACAGAACATTTCTTCTTTTTTGGAACTCGTATACCTGAACTTTGATATTTGATTCTCTTAAAGTCACTCCGAAAGTGTGGATGTATACTAATTGATCGTCGCTCTCTACAACATCATCACTATTATGTTCTGAATTTGTATAGTGCAGGGGCATTGTTGTTATACCTCTCTGCAACACAGCTGCCTGGCGCATACTGGAGGTATCTGGTGGGCTAGTTGGCTCACAAGGGACCTCAGGTTTGAAGAGGAATTAATTCCCCAATCTAAAATGCGCCACAGGGCGTGTTTGCACACGTCACCTCAGGCCCCGACCCCTTCCTTCACTATTGAGCAAAATATTCCTGTAAATTCAGCTGAACTACAAATTCCGATTTACTCACCTGTTATCACAAGAAACGTCAGAGCTGCATCTTTGAGCGCACTACTGATCCAGAAAAGTATTTCTAACCATACTTACAGTAACTTAAATTTCCTTCCATAGGCTAACATTTACTGGTTTCACTTGAAAATTTTTCTAAGTGTGGAGTTTTGTAACTTAAAAAAATTCCTCAAAAAGCAGTCGAACTACGAATTCCAATTTACTCACCTGTTATCAGGAGATACCTCAGTGCTGCATCTTTCAGCTCACTACTATTCCTGAAAAGTAAATTTAACTGTACTTACCAGTAAATTGAATTTCCTTCCATAGGATATCATTGCCTGCTATATAAAATATATATACAATAAAAAAATATTAAATAAAAAAAATTACAATTTCAATATTTAAAAAAAAAAGTGTTTCAATTTATATTAAACATATGTATTGTAATTTAAAACACAAAATAACTAAAAATAAATACTTTAAAACAATGTTGTAAATTAATATAAAAATATAACAATTAATACATTTAAAAATTATCATTTACAAAACCTTTGAAATTAATTGAAAAAACCATAGGTTTCAGCCACGTTATAGTTAGGAACTAGCATTTAAAAAACCTTTGAAATTCACTGAAAAAACCATAGGTTTCAGCCACGATATAGTTAGGAATTACCATTTAAAAAACCTTGCAAATTCACTGAAAAAAACATAGGTTTCACACATGTTATAGTTAGCTGGACATTTCACTCATACAAAACCATTGAAATTCCCCCGTTATAGTTAGTTCAGCTAACTATAACTTGCGCGCCCGCAATGCACTGCTGATGACGTCACATATTACATCACTCATGAAATGGGCAGTGACATCCCTCATGACATCACTGATGACATTTCAACTGTGTGATGTGTCCCTGTGGTTTGAAATACATTAGGGAGCACAATTCATCCCACAAAGGTCCGCATTTAAGAACACATGCAGGCCATCACTAATAAAGACATTGCGTATCAGATAGCCCGGCATTTTCAGTAGCATGCACAATAGCAATGGAGATCTCCTGACTTACTTACGCCAGCAAACTTGAGGGGAGGAGATGAAACTCTCAAACTGAGGAAACTAGAGTCCTGCTACATAATAGATGACCAAAGCAATAAGCACATCTTTGGTTATTATTGCACCAAAGAAAATAACTAAATGCCCAAAGAAATTATTCTCTTGGGATACCCCAGAGAAAAACTCATGGCAAGGAAGGCAGAACAAAAGTGGAGACAAACAATAAAGACAACACGGATAGACAACACTATAAAACCCTACATCACCATTATATGGACAGTATAGCAGAAACTAAAAGAACGTATTTGGGAAACCGCATCAACCAAGCAGCTAACTCACATAAGGAACTATATAAGATCGTAAAGGAATTCGCGAATCCCCCTTCCAGTCCAACATCCCAAACTGCTTCTCAGGAATGAGTGGACTCACTCTCAGATTTCTTCATTACCAAAATAAATGACATCCATAAAGCTTTCCCCCTAGCAAACAACACTCCACAACAGGATAATTCAATAACTCCCAGCTTGATTCATAGCTTAAATAATTTCGAGGAAATAACTGAAGAACACACCACGGCAACACTTAAAAAGATGCAATCTGGTTCACCAGCAGATCCAGCATCTTCACAAATCCTATCCAAAATTGGAAACAGTCTCATACCTGACCTCACTAAAATTCTAAATCTATCACTAACACAGTCCACAGTCCCCTCTCACTGGAAGGAAGCTGTGGTTAGGCCTATCATGAAAAAACATCTGCTGATCCCAAACAGCTATCAAACCATGGGCCTATCTCACTACTCCCTCTGTTTGGGAAAGTAATAGAATCAATGATTAATAAACAGCTATCAAACCATTAAGAAAACAATAAAATATTCAACCCTTCACAATCGGGCTTTCGATCGCACCACAGTACGGAAACTGCCTTAGTGGAGATCACAGATAACATCAGGCTCTCCCTTGATGCTAAACAATCTGCTATTTTAATCCTTTTAGATCTATCGGCGGCCTTCATAACCATATCCCAAACCCCTCTTCTGGGCCGCCTTAGGGAATGTTGTGTAGAGGGCTCCACTTTACAGTGGTTTGAAAGCTATCTTTCAGACCGATCTTTTAAGGTGGAAATTGATGGATTTTCCTCTAAAAGTCAGACTATCAACAAAGGCGTTCCCCCGGGATCAATCCTGAGTCCCACACTTTTCAATCTTTACATGTCACCTTTAGCAAAAATAATCAGAGCACATGGTTTTGACACAGTGTTGTACGCCGACGACACACAATTACTGATCACTCTGGACCCGTACCATATCAACACACAGCACAAATGTATACAGTGTGTGATAACTGTAAATGATTGGATGTCCAAAAACCACCTTCAGTTAAATGCGAGCAAGACCGAAATTCTGCTTTTTGGTAATGCTCAAAATATCTGGTCCCCTGACTGGTGGCCACCCTGACTGGGGTCCAGCCCCTCTCCTAAGTTAGCTACCTGCAACCTGCTATGGCATAATGCGAGTCCTTAGAAAAATCATTAAATGGATCCCATTGCATTCTCGCTTGCCCTTGGTGCAGGGCCTAATCATAAATCGTTTGGATTATGGAAACGCACTATTTGCATCGATAAACGAGAAACTAATATCCAAATTCCAAGTACTACAGAACACAGCAGCAAGATTAGTGCTTAATCTCCCCCCGCGATCACCTTCGGCTCCCAGCCTAAAAACACTTCACTGGCTTCCTATTATAAAGAGGATTACATGTAAGATATGCTGCATGGTACATAAAAGAGTCAACAATAATGGCCCAACATATCTGGCAAAGAAGTTAAGCCACTATCAGCCGACAACTCTTCGCTCGACTAACAAACACCTCCTGGTAGTTCGTAAGGTCTGAACGGTGAAAAACGGTAAAAGATCCTTCTCCAAAATCGCACCAAAGACATGGAATAACTTACCGCTGCAGCTGCGTCTCGAAACTAATCACAAAATGTTTTGTAAAGCCCTAAAAACATGCCTTTTCTAGGAAAGAAAGGAAAAACTTAAGAAGCCATTCTGTTCTGACCTGTGCCCTCTTTTTCAGCTAGCGCTATGAGACCTCCGGGTGAGATAGGCGCTTAATAAAAACCAATACATAGACATAGACAAAGGCATCGGATGGGATGAACAGTAGCGAGGAGTTATCTGTACATCTAGGATACTATCTGCAATTTTCCTGCACTACATCATGAGCCTTTATTGAGCTTTTTGCTACTGATAGTTTTTCTGCCATTTCATAAGAAATAGGATAGGCACTGGTAGAGCCACGAGTAAAGGGGGGATCATTTGATCGACAACAATAATGTATATAGATAAACTAATTCATTGATCTTCTTTGCTTGTCTGGCTGATTGATACTCCTTTTCAATCTCTGGCATCTCCTTGGCCTAGACTTCTCCTTACCTTTTTCCTACTTCCTCTCTTCTTTGTCTTTCTTTTCTTCCACCCTTCTTTTCTCCCCCTTTTCTTTCCCCAATCTCTATATTTTCTCAACGTATAGCCATGCTGGACATGACAAAGATTGCCCATTCAGGGCTTAATTCTGTGTAGAAATTACATTGTTTCATGAATTTGCCCATCCAGGGCCAAATCATTGAGATGAACTGTGAGAATTATCAATTAATTCTGTTTCTTGTAAAGGGGAACATTGGAAATATTGATTTACTTGCCCTCTGTATATACAATTTATTTTTCTTCGAGTCATGCAAAGATGGAACTGAGATTCCCAGTGAGAAACTGGATGTGTTGAGTAATGCCCGTTTTCTCCTTTCATGAAATTGTAATGTGTATTATTTGAGAAGCGTTGCCGGCGTGTCTGATGACACCGAGAAGGCGACTAGCCGAAACGCGTTAAGGTGACTAGCCAAAATGCGTTTGTTTGTCCGAGTTTAAGGAATAAAACTTTGGTACTCACCCGCCGCGAGTGCCTCTTTATTCAGGACCATTATCCTCAGATTAGATCTGTGATACATGGACACAGGTTAACACCCGTGGTTGAGGCACCCGCCTCTCGGTGCGCTAAAGTAAAGGTGGCGTTTGGGAGCAGTATATATATGCATGTATGAAAAAACATAGGTTTCAGGACTTATATAGTTAGGAATTAGCATTTAAAAAACCTTTGAAATTCACTCAAAAAACCATAGGTTTCAGGCCTTATATAGTTAGGAATTAGCATTTAAAAAACCTTTGAAATTCACTCAAAAAACTATAAGTTTTAGGGGTGTTATAGTTAGCTGGACATTTCACTCATACAAAACCATTGAAATTGCACCTATATACTTAGTTGTACTAACTATATTTTGTGCACCCGCAATCCACTGCTGATGATGTCACATATTACATCATTCATGACATGGTCAGTGACATCTCAAATGGCATCACTGATGACATCACTGATGACATCATCCACGTGACAATCACATACACCTTTTCATACACTAGTAAAATCTTTCATCACTCATATGTTTTATCATTGGCCTAATTTGGCTCCAACTTTAAAGGAAATTCGGGTGTTTTTGGAGGGCCTGCTAGATCAAAACATTGATCTATCCCCTACCTTGGTTTTGCTAGGTACTGATGGTAAACTGAAAGCGGCAAAAAATGCTGACGCTCTGGTCTTTATCTCAGTGGCAGTGTTATGCATACTTATCTCTGCTGGTTGGAAGGATACCACCGTCCCCGCTTTTCAGATGTGGCTCACAAGATTATTGTGAATGCATAATATAGAGGCGTGTCTATATGAATTTAAGGGAAAGAAGCTGCAGGAAATGGGAAGAAACATCTGGGCCCCTCTCAGAAGACGGAGGGAATCTAGGTGCTGAACTTTTAAGAACTTTCTAGAAGAAATTATTTATTTCCTGCCCGAGCTGTGCTGATATGCATTTTTAATTCTGTGAAGCCTTGAGTCATTTTATTAATGCTATTAACTGATGCTTTTATCCCTTTCGAGCTATTTTGATATGAAGTATATTAGACATGTCTTCTCTAATTGTTGCTATTGATTGATGATGATGTATTTATTCTTAACCTGCTTCTTCTATATTTATGTACTGCAAACTGCACCTTAACATCTCATTAAATATATTTTTTTTTAAAAAAAGCAATCCTGCTATGGCGTGGTTCCCTTGCATGGTCTCTAGCTGTTCCTGCGCAGTGTGGGTGAAGTAAACATGCAGGTGTGCTGAAATGAACTGTGATGCTTACAGGTATGATAAATCCTGCATAATGAGACTGTAACAGAAGTTTGTGTGGTTGTAACGTTCCTTTTTTTCCTATGAAGGTTACAACCACACGACCATCTGTTATAGTCATTTTGTGCAGGATTGATCATCCCTGTAAGCATTCTGGTTTGTCCAAGTGAAATACATTGTACTATATTACGTTTGTGACCATACTAATGCTTGACCATTGTCTTCATTTATCCAGCAGGTTTCTGAATACAGAGTTTTGGGATTCCAGGTCGATCTACAGGTATTTCGATCCACAAGTTGAGGTTCCCCGTTAGGAACGTCACTCGTTGTTTGATGTTTTTGTGTTGTTAATTTATGTTTTTCTAATAAAGTGCTGTTTTTCCACCACTGTTGAATACTAGACTTCATGACCTGGCGCACCCCCATTTCAGTGACTACAATCTTGGATCTGGAGCACAGAGGTGTCAAGCAACGGCTGGGGTTGGGGTTGGTTGTGCAGGTATACTACGAATTGGGACAAGCGGGCAGTGTGTATACAGGGGCTCTGCGTTGCTTTTGTGGACATGCATCCAAGACGTGTGAGGAAGTTTGATAGGGCTGGCTGTGAGACTCCTCCGACTTTCGCAGTTGTTACTTGGAAGGTACCAGAGGCCAACAGGTGCAGCACAGCAAGCATCTTTGTCTGCCGAAGGATGTTGATTGTCCGCTGTGTTGGTACCATCAGCCTGTGGGCAATGTGGCAGTGTGCACCAACTTGAGAATGGGGCGATAATTCTTTCACCACTTTTGCTGCGCTAAAGTACCGATACCTCAGCGATAAGTCCCCACTGTTGGGTTATAGGGTGACTCTAAAACGATCCCTTGTGTTTATTAGGATTTTGTTGTAGCTACATGCGAATCCCAAGAAAATAGATTAAAAAAACATGAAAAGTGGGCAGGGTACAAACACCCTCACCCCCTAGGACTGCTCAGAGGATCCCACAAAAACCCCCAGGGCCCAAAAATGATTACTATTATTTCTCAAAAGTGGTTGGGTGCGCACATCCAGATGAAAAAAACAACCAAAAACAATGGGGCGTATTCTCAAGGACTTATCGCTGAGTTATCGCCACTTTAGCATAGCAAAAGTGGCAAAAGAATTATCATCCCATTCTCAACCTGGTAAAAACAGCCGATATCGCTAGTTTTCCAGCGATAGCTTCCGCAAAAAACATCACCACAAATGAGAGCAACAAGTAACGCTAATGATATGCAGAGTATGCGTTCCTGTGCAAAAATACACGAAAACACCGCTTCAAGATATTTTCAATGACCAGAAAAATCTGTGATCCAAAAACAGGCGATAAGCTGCGATAGCAGTAAGAATTTAATATCTGCCTTTTACTGGTGTAAAGCAGGACGACTACCTACAGTATGAAAGGTAGCCAGTCCAGAGCCACATCTGAAGACCAACAGATGTCATAGAGTTATTGATCATACAGGTTCGACAACCAAGAAGGCCACAACACCCACCGCTACCACCCCAGGACCTCCCACTCGGACCACCACCCCTACTACCACTGAGGCAGCGCAGAACAGGACAGTGGACCTTCCCAAAATGGCATGGCCCCTCAGCCACACAATAGCTGAAAGTTGGGAAAGGTGGGAACCTGGTATGTGTGAAGGAGGCAAGTCACTCATCAAAAACAGTGCACACAATGCCAAGTGTAGTGGGGATTTGCTGGGCAGACCTCACTCTGCAGAGCACAGACCTCTCCATGTGTACATATACGGCTTGTGCTTGTAGTGTTGTGGACAGTGGAGGCAACCATGTTACCTAAGGCAGTGGGGAAGATCTCGGTCATGTAGCTGTGTCGTCCCCCCCTGTAAGCGGAAGTGGTGTGGGCTGGTCCAACGTAAGCCACTCCAGCGTAGGATTGTGAATAAATAGGCTGGGGATTTTGGCCTGGTTCACTTCTGGGAAGGCCAACGCATCTGCCAGAGCGTCGGCCCTCACCCTGCCATAAGCCCACCACTGTGATCGCCTGCCTCCTCGACACAGGCCCCCTGCGCACCCAGCGGCACAGCACTGCAGAGTTATGTCTGTACAGACTACTGCCTTCGATGTACCCTGCAGACAGCAGGGCTCACAATTCAGATAGAGTTGCGATTGCAAATGACGCAGTCCAGAAGGCAACAGACATTGCTCCCAGTGCGGTCTGCCCGGAGCACGCATCATCGCAAGCTGCGCACACGCTGAGTGCTTCATGTGCCAATAACTCAGTGCACCACAAGTCATCGCCACGTAGCCTTATTAAGGCAGAATTAATTAGGCAAAAGACATTGCTCCCAGTGCGGAGAACCTGGACCACACATCATCGCAGGCTGCGCACATGCTGAATGCTTCTGGTGCCACTAACTGTGCAGCTAAACTCAGCACCACGTGGCTGTGGGCCCTTTCCCGCAAGGACTGGACTAAGACAGGCATCTGTTCCCCACGCCCGAGCAATCGCCAAGGCAACCCAGACCAGAAAATATCCCACCGGCTGGTGCATTAGAATCTTCAAGATAAGAAGCAGTGAACTGACAAAACCTAGTACCTTGTCAGCTGACAAGCACCATCATCAGTAAAGGACAACCCAGACCAAAATATCCCACCGCTGGTGCGGTAGATTCTTCAAGATAAGAAGCAGTGAACTGACAAAACTTAGTACCTTGTCGGCTGACAAGCACCATCATCAGTAAAGGACCAGACGAACCACATACGCAATAATAAGGCTGTCCTATCCTTTCCAGTCCTGATGAAGACCCGCTCCAGATGCGCATAATCTGCACATCATTATTAGGGTCGAAACGTCGTCGTAATATGTAATATATTCATCGACACAAAGTCCCAAGGAACAAATGTCATACATTAATACTATTTTGATTATAGTGGATACCTTGAAAAACTTTCATTTTATGTATATACGTTGTTTTCACTTGTCACATTCAGTCACAAATCACGACCTGCACCCCGTGTTTATTCACAGTTTATGTTTTATGTATATTGGACAGCATACCTAATGCTTTGCATAATTAAGATTTAAGAGGGAATTGAATACTAGAGAATCTCTTTCCATACACTGGGACCAGTGCTTTATTTATTTATTTGCATAAATTGGTGTATATCCTGCAGGGAATATGCACACAAATACAGTGTATTAGATACCATGTTCAATTGAAATGCTCTTCCCGACAGAACCATTATTGTTTGTTTAATTACTCGCCGGGTTCTGAGGGTTACAGGGTTGCCCCATTACATTTAATAGTAGTTGGCCTTGTTGAGGCAGAAATCATTAGGCAAAAGACATTGCTCTCAGTGCGGCCAGCCCGGACCACGCATCATCACTAGCTGCGCACGCACTGAGTGCTTCAGATGCCACTAACTGTGCAGCTCAACTCAATGCCACACGCCTGTGGGCCCTTGGTGACCGCTGCCTTTGGCCTACACAGCAGAGCTCACAATTTGAATTCAGTCTTGGTTTATTAATTGCAGATTAAATTGTACTCTATGTCCTTGGATTTTGCCAAGAGGAAGTGACAAAAAGCATTCCTCCATGTCTGTGCTGACTACTGCCTTCCATCTACACTGCGGACAGCAGGGCTCACAATTCAGATCGAGTCACTATTGCAGATGACACAATCCAGTAGGCTACAGACATTGCTCCCTGTGTGGGCCGCCCGAACCACATATCATCGCTGGCTGCGCACACGCTGAGCGCCACTGTTGCCACTAGTCAACACCACGTGGTTGTGGGCCCTTGCTGACCGCTGCCTCCGGACTACACTACAGTCAGCAGGTCTCACACATATCCAATCCAATCCTGTCCTGAAAGGACATACCATCATCACTGGCTGCAAACACGCTGAGCTCTTCAGGTGCCACTAACTCTCTGCATAACAACTCACAGGCCCTTTATGATTGACTTTCGTGCTGTAGACACTGGACGCAACAATGCCACCGCAGGCAGCAGGAATATCACGAAGGGACATTAACATTTTCTTCACATGCGCAAGCTCATCTCTGGTGCACCTACCTTAGTGCACCGCAAGTAATGGACCCTTAATGACTGAATGTCTGTGTGTGATCCGATGATTACTGTTGTAGTTCTTGCCAGCACCAACCATTACCTAAGGACTGGCTTACACGCACCCCACACGCATCCAGCACAGACGTCACTGGACATGGGACCCTGGTAATAAAAAGGGGGCGAGCGCACGTGCCTATAGCCAGTTCCACTATCTATCTAACTGTGTCTGTGTGTTCATTATGTATGCATGACGGCCCTGGGCCCTACCACATTACAACATGTTACCTCTGGCATTGGGGAAGACCTTGGTTATGTAACTTTGTCTGGGTCATTCTATGAGTACATGGGTAGAGACTGGATGATTAGAGTACTGAAAGCAGAGTGCATGGTGAATGTATAAGTGCTTGGGGATTGGCAGAGTGTTTGGATAAGTATATATGTTGGTGAAGCCTAACCCCCGAGCACAAGCTTGGCTCTAAATGGCTGCCAACCAGTGGCAACCCCGGCGGAGCGTCAGGATTGCAAACCAAGCCTCGGGAGAGCAGACACGATGCATGGAGCCTGAGTAGGCACCACGCCGGTTCCTGAGGCACCCGCCTTCTTTGCTACGGGATCCCCACAGCCTTTGCTCTAGTAACCTGGGTTCCTGCCCACTAAAATCTGGGCCACTGGCTAGATGGAGTACTGCACAGATGCCTGGAAAACCGAGCCCAGGAGCTTGGAATTCTCACTGTGGTATACTGCATTCTCATTCAGTGGATACCCTCCCAGGTTGTTAATCTCTGGATCAAGGAGTTCCGACTGTTGGATCCTCGGAGTCCCTTCCACTGGATCCTCTAAAGCGAGCTGCTTGGTCCATGGAGCACCAGTAATAAAAGGCCCAGAATCCTGTCTGCAAGATATTTCCAGCCCCACAGCTGGATCATTGACATAGGGCGGATAGAATCTACGGAATTCTCTAAGCGTAAACGGAGTGGGCAGAGCAAGCCTATGCCAGTCAGGGGCACAACTAGATCCAAATTTCGGGGGAGGCTGAATTTTTTTTCGGGGGGGGCTAATTCTTCCAGTCATAGGCAGAGTGGAGATGCAGGGGCTCTAAGAAGGGGTGAAAACACAACAATGTCTCATTTACAGGTAAATGGTCTTTTAAAGACCTATGAAGTACTTGGGTGCTGCGCTGAGAGCCGCACACCCAGTGCGTTCACACTAGAGGGTCGGGCTGAGAGCCGTGCATCCAGCGCGTTCACACTAGGGTGCCGTGCTGGGCGCTACGTTAGGATCGCCACCCTAAACTTTTCTAAAAATAATGGTCCACTGCCATTCATTTATAATTGCCCATGGACCCCATCCCCCGGTGCATGCCCAATTCTTGAATGTTTTTATTAATCATTAGAAAGGGGCAGCCACTTGGTCCCCCTTCACTTGTCCACTTCTGGCCCCGGGGACCCCATCCCCCACGGCCTGGCTTCTTCATTGGGGATCATGGGGAGCCCCAATGCCCCCACGGTCCCGCCGGCTCCCCGCCTCATACAGGCACCGGCATTGCTTTTGGGCAAGGGGAGTGCTAACATGCAGCTCCCCTTGCCCAAAAGCAATCCTGCTTTGCTTCATTGAAGCAGAGTTTGTTATGACGGGGCGGGAGTCTTGCTCCCGCCCTGCCATAGCAAACAGCAATGTCCAGGTGGTGGGTACCCCAGGACAATGCATGAGCCCGCACTGGGGGGTGGCAGTCCCCAGGGCCCTCAGGGCTCCAGGAGGGGGGCCGCGGAGCCCCCTTCCCTCTATTTTCAAAGCTGGTGGTGGTGGTCCCCGGGGCTTCAGGGGGCCTCGGAGAACCCACTAATTACAAAACAAGCCCCACAGGCCCGCAACATAATTATAGGATTGCCCCCAGGACCTGGCCCACCCTTTGGCTCATTTAAATGAAGTGAAATATGTTTTCATCCAAATTCGCGTTTAAAAAAAGCAAATGGGCCTGGGGGGTCAGGATATTTCTACCCTGCCCCTTTTCTTCTCTTGTAAACTTTTTTTGACTCTTCTACTGAGTCACAATATGGCTGCCAACACTTCCTGGTTTGGAGTGTTGGCAGCCAATCACAGTGAAGCTCATGGTTGTGGCAGCCAATAACAGTGAAGCGCATGGTTGAGAGGGTGCACGAACCCACCGCTGCCCCAGATTCCGAAACTTTTATTTTTTTTATTTCTCAGCAACTACTGACCGGATTGACACCATTTAAAAAAAAGTCGCTTTCTGAATCAAGCACTACCTTTTTGCCATATTTGGTGTAATTCCGTTCAGTAGTTCGAGCTGTGGCCTTGGCTAAAGTTTCCTATGGGAAATTGATTTTTTTTACTTTTATTTTTTGAATTTCTTAACAACTACTGAACAGATTTACACCATTTTAAAAAAGGGTCGCTTTCTGGACCACGCTATACCTTTTTGCCAAATTTAGTGTAATTCCGTTTAGCAGTTTGTACTGTAGCCTGTAATAAAATTTCCTATGGAAATTAACATGGAGAAAACACTTTTTGGGACCCCCTTTTTCCTCAGCCCCCATTTGACGAATCACCCTCAAACTTTCAGGATAGAAGCTAACCTCAATAGACCTTTTTTTGGGAGAATTTTGCGAACGTTTGTCAAATGACACCGAAGTTATTAGCAAATCAAAAAATGCTTTTCCTATGGAAACTAGGTTCTAACTATAACTACCTACTGGCGACCGGCAGTAGGTAATATCTATATACACACAACAACATTAACAATAAAAGGAATGTGGGGTGAAGTGTAAAGCACTCGGGAGCTCAGCATGATAAGACTGAAGCTCAGTAAGTTCCTCATCCACAACTGCTGTTACAGATTGAGGTTCTGTGATTCTCGGACCGGACTCCATTTTGTTCGAGTTGTTCGTGATGCCATTTTTGTGTTGCCCTCACGTAGGCCCGTGGAGGTAACGGAACGAACAAAGTTGCATGGGCTTTGTTGTTCATGCACGTATTAACTAGGCCTTTTCTGACTTGTGAGTGGACTGTAGGACGCTGACCCCGTCACCTGAAACTGACCCTTTTGCGAAGCCAATTTCTCTGGCTGATCGTTGTCTGAGATTGCCAATCAATGTTCAGGATATCGTTAACCTTAGTTCTCTTGCACATATCGTATCCTACTCAGCATCTGAAATTGTTTCTTTTCTTATGACTTTTCATTACATGGGTAGTGCTTTCAATTATGGGTTTTGTCCGGCTTGTGGAAATCGAATTTGGGACATTCCCAATAATTGACTTATGGGTTGGTACAATGTAAATCAAGCTTTTATGATGTGATAATGTGTGGGAAAATGTATTTCATTCGTCAGTGTTTGTTGCAGTGGGTGTGCATTTATAATGAGCAAAATGTGGATAAAAAGTGATGTCTTGCTCTTCAAAGGTTGAACAGTTTCCTGAGTTGTACACCGTATTGCTGGGATTACTGTTACTAGCTGCAGCTAATAAATTTGATCTCTTATCCCATCCAGAAGTATTCCGTGTCTCTGTATACCAAAACAGGTGAATCCGAAGACTTTGGGCGTGCCCCTGGCGCCGCTGGGTTCTAAAAACCCGGTTCTTCAGTTGGCACCCAGACGTGGGGCGACTTCAGCTGTACCGGTCCAAGCCCGAGGATTGTGAGGAGCCACGTGAGGAAATTCTGGAGGAAGGCCATCCACTTCATCGACCCCTGTATGTCGTCTTTGGTCCGAAGGTTTTTGCTGCGAGGCTTCCCGCTTTCCGGCGGCTACGAAGGACTGCTGCCCTGACTGTCGCCCTGTCTTTGACCCTCGATTCATGATTTGTAGAGCGAGATGATAGACGGTCTTCTGGTGGCGTGACAGATATTTTAGTTAAGTATAAGTGGGTCGCTCCCACGACTTTGTTTTGTTTCTTGGTTTTTGATTCGGTTATTGCAATAGTCGAAGCCGAGGGGCTCGTATATTTGCGAGTGTATCGATAGTTGATAACCCTTGACGTTTGAAGCTAGATTAGTGAGCTATAACATTCCTGGTCTTTGCAAAATTAGGAAATGGTTTAGTTGTGGTTGCAACAGGGATTCCCGATTGGAGGATTCGTGTCCGATACCTCCGGTTGGAACTCTGACTTACGAGCTCTATTCAAAACATGGAGTGGGTCCTATCACCTATAATGAAGTATGGGTTCACTATATGAAGAAAGATGGTGTTTTACGATGGCCCCAACATGGTAGTTTCGAATGAAATATTTTAGATAATCTGGAAGTTGTGCTATTTAGGAAGAAAGCCGGGCCGGCGATGTTTGATTCTTTCCGCCTTTGGCGTAAGGAAGCCAAACAGCGAGAAATTAAACAAGCAAAGAGAGATAGGAAAGATAAGAATATGTAAGTATTACAAGCTGCTAGGCAGTTTAAGGAAGATGAGGAAGATCGTGCGAGTGAAGTGTCAGATAGACAACGTTGCATGGCCATCGATAAATGATATCCGGCCTTGCCGTCTTCCCTTTCAAAAGTGACTGAAGACCCTGAAAAAGATCCTTTGATGTCTCATTTACTGAGATTACCACCCCCTTATGTGCAGAGTGCTACTGCACCTCCATTACCCCCGGATGTGGCACCCTTCGTTGTTCAGCCCCCTGCTGTTGTTCAACCACCCGTTGCTTCAAAGATGGTTCTCCCTCCTACGGTGCAGCCCCATCTAGGGCCGCCAGCTTTGCTACCAGGTTTGCCTCAAGCTCTTGTACCTTACATTCCTGTATCTCCGACTCCTGCTACTTCTGTCCCTACGCCTCTGTCACCTCAAACCACTCTTTCTCCTGTCCTTATGTCAACTTCTTCTCCTTCTGCTCGAAAACGAATGACTGAGACTGTTGCTAGCCTTTTGTCTCCAGTCTTTGGGTCACTGAATATGACCCCGGTTTCGGAACGTAAGCAGAGTCGTAGTCAGCTTCCTGGTCCCGAAGAGCGGGCAGTGTTGGATCTTTTGGCTTGTAGATGGGTTTTAAATGTTTCTAGGTATAATTTACAAGCGGTTATGGATGTTTTCTTACAGTGGGATCCGCCTAAGCAAAGGTATGTTTTTGATGTAATGTGTACTTTTCTTCGTCAGGAATGGGAAAATAATGAGTTGGGTCCAATTCCCCAGGAAGTGCTTGATGTTCAGTACGAATTTGCTAAAGGACGATAGTGGAGTCTGATGTTGAAGATGCCGTAGAGACAATACTTGTTTTTAGGTCTAGGCTTCCGCCTCAGACACTGTACGAGCCTGATTCCTCTGTTAGGAGGAAAGTGAAGCAGTATCCTATGAGAGAAGTTCCCCCTGTATGGAGAGAGGAAGTTGTTGCTAATGTTAATCAGGGTATTCAGGGTGTAGCGGCTCATTTTCAGCGAGTGTAGGTACATGTCCCTTAGAAAAGAGCAGAGGTCCTGGCTCTTAAGCAGACCTTACCTGACCCCCGTAAAAATCCTGCTGGTTATTGCAGAGAGTTGTCTCAGACAGTTGATGCGTGTGTTATGAATTTAGCTGACAGATATGTTGATGGGTAATGTAGTTCCTCAACCTTTGAGGGCGAAGATCCGTCATGAGGATCATGCACCACAATTAGGAGATACTTGGGTTAATATTACTGCTGCAGATGGTCGGCAGGTAGGAGGTGCCAAACCTGAGCCCTTAGTTGCAGAATTACCTGGTAGGATTATTGATTTAATAAAAAACTATGATGCTTCCTTTACGAGTGAATTGGGATAAGTTAGCAGCATGCAAACAAAAGAAAGACGAGAGTGTGTTTGATTTCGTCACTAGGTTTGAGAAAACATTCATTTATCATAGTGGTCAGGACATGAGTACAGAAGGTGGTCAAAGGTTGTTTGGGGACAAATTTGTTTTTAATTTGCTTCCTGAACTTTGTAATAAGTTGAAGGATTCTGAGAGTTCATGGGCTGTTTCTTCGTCGGCCCAGATATTGGCTACTGCACAATATTATGAGAATAGGGATAAGGATGAGAAGGATAAAGTAGAGAAGAAGACTAAAGACCTAAGGACGAAAGTTCTTTTGCAGCAAGCTTATCCGCCTCGCCCGAATCAGCCTCAGTTTCAGCAACCCCCACAGTTTCAAAGATTGATATAGAAGCCCAAGTTTTTCGCTCAGCGATTTCCGCCAGGCCCTAACCAGTGCGCTTATTGCAGAGAAGGTCACTTCAAGAGTAGTTATCCGATTTTGCTTCAGCGTGCGAATGGTGTATCTGGTCATAGAGGTGGTGGTGGTTTGGAACAAGCTCCTCTGGGTAGGGGACGTGGTGTGTTTCCCCGGAATGAGCGTTCCTTTCCCCCTCAGATGTCTACGAATTGTTTTGATAGACAGAATGTTCCAACTCTTCAGTCTGCCCAGTACTGTACTGATGACTATTGTGTCGAGAGTGAGAGTGCTGGTTATAATGATAGTTAGGACAGCCATGGGCAAAGAGAGGGAGTAGTGTCAGTTCCAGTAGACCAGAGTGGACCTTATGTTGAAGTGGTTACATTAGGTGTGGCAGAACCTTTTCTTTTGGATAGTGGTGCGACGAAGAGTTCTATTAAGCACTCTAAACTGCCTGGCGCACCTTTGTCAGGCTTGACCAATGTTTCAGTAGGGTTTTCTGGTGCCCCAGTTCGTAATCCGGTTTCTAGTCCTTTGTCCCTTTCGATTGGTCCTTGTGAATTGGAAGCCCCCCTTATTCTAACGACTGGTTGTGGTGAGAATCTGTTGGGTTTGGACTTGATGAAAGGATTGTATGCGACATTACATTGCTCTCCTTTGGGAGTACATCTTACGATGGGTAAGAGAGTGATTTCCCCGATGTATTTGTCTACAGACTGTCTTCCACTGGAATTGCGTTCTCTTCCTGATACACTTTGGGCTACAGGTCCCAATGATGTTGGTATTTTGCAGATTCCACCCTATGTTGTCACCCTTAAGTCATTTGTTAGGCTACCTCGTATTCCTCAATGTAAAATATCTAGTGATGGCGAGGGAGCTCTTTTAGCGATTATCTATGATTTGGTTGAGAAAGGTGTAATTGAAGAAACAAGAGGTAATGTGTGTAACAGTCCTGTTCTTCCTGTCCTTAAGCGTACTGACGCTTCTCAGCCACCTGTGTATCGGTTTGTGATCGATCTTCGAGAGGTCAATAAGATTGTTGTGCCACAGTTTCCTGTTGTCCTGGACATCACCACTTTGTTGACTCTGATTCCTGCTTCAGCTGCTTGGTTTTCAGTTATCGATCTGAAGAACGCTTTCTTCAGTATCCCGATCGCTGAGGAAAGTAGAGATATATTTGGCTTCTCTTTAGGAGGTCGTAGCTTCCGGTTTAAACGCGCTCCTCTAGGTTATTGTGAAAGTCCCTCCATCTATAGTCAGGCGTTGAAAACTCAGCTTAACAATTTTGTGTTACCTTCTGGTGCTACTCTTATCCAGTATGTTGATGATTTGTTGGTCGCTGCTGTGGACGAAGAGATTTTGTAAAGAAGCTACTCTTTCTTTTTTACGACATTTGTCTGACCTTCATCATAAAGTGTCACCCTCAAAGTTACAGTATTGCCGCCAAGAAGTGACCTACTTAGGTCATCTCTTGTCGAAGGAGGGAAGAGGATTGACCCCAGAACGAATTCAAGCAATTGCCCAAATGACTGTGCCATGCACACAGAGAGAGGTGCGTGCCTTCTTAGGTATCACCTTGTATTGTAGACAGTGGATTCCAAATTTTTCTCTATTAGCAAAACCTCTGTTGGCGCTGACTCTTAAAGATACTCCGTATCCTCTCCCTTGGTCTGACGAATGTCAGAAAAGTTTTTCTGAATTACGTGATGCATTGTGTTCTGCTCCGGTGTTGGGTACCCCGGACTACAGTAAACCTTTTACACTTTATGTACACAAGAGAGAAGGTTGTGCATTGTCAGTATTGACGCAACAATTTGGATACAAGCAGCGCCCATGTGCGGATTTTTCAGCTACGTTAGATCCAGTAGCTAGGGCGTTGCCGAGTTGTCTGAGAGCTACAGCAGCAGAGGCTGTTTCTATCCGACAGTCTGCTGGTTTGGTATTGTATAATACGTTGATTGTGATGGTCCCACATGCAGTGGATACCTTATTGAATAGAACAAAGACTCAGCATCTTTGTCAGGTTATGAGTTGACGCTTTTGGCTAGCCATGTACACATCAAAAGGTGCAATGTGTTGAATCCAGCTGCATTGTTGCCGATTTCTATAGAGACAGATGTTCAGGAACAGCATGCTTGTTTTCTCCGGACAGAGGAGGAAACAAAGGCTAGAGTCGATTTAAAAGTTACTCCTCTTCCGAATGGTGATGGTACTCTATGGGTAGATGGCTCGTGTTTTAAGCTTTCGAATGGAGAGTCGACTGCAGCATATGCTGTCACAACTTTACATACAGTTGTTGAAACAGCACGTATAGCACAGAATTCAGCGCAAGCAGCAGAATTGATAGCATTGACTAGAGCATGTGTGTTGTCAGAAGGAAAGCGAGTGAATGTTTACACTGACAGTCAGTATGCGTTTGGTGTGGCTCATAGCTTCGGCCGCTTGTGAGAGAGAGAGGATTTCTTACTTCCCATGGTACGAAAATTCAGCATGGGCAATTAGTGAATGAACTTCTTGAATCACTTACTTTGCCAAAACAGATTGCGATTGTGAAGTGTAGTGCGCATAGAAAGGTTATGGATGATGTGGGTCGAGGGAAAGCGTTTGCGGATGAAGTTGCGAAAGAAACGGTGAAAGATATGACGAGTCGAATGTATGTTGCGGGCCTGCTAATTGGGTTATGGCTGCTGGAATGTGTGAAGACACAATAGTATTTGTGAAGTTGATTCAGGCTGAGGCTACGGAAAAAGAGTGAGTGTGTGGAGAGAAACTACGGGTATGATGGATTCGACAGGTTGTTGGGTTGAGTTGTCGGAGCACAGGTGATGGTTGTTGCCCGATGCGTATGTGCTCCCAGTGGTTACTACGGCTCATGGAATGGCTCACATTAGTTCGAAAGGGATATGCAAGTTGTTGGTTCCAGTATGGCAGAGTGCTAGAATTCCTAAATGTGCTGAGAATGTGGTGAAGCATTGTATGATTTGTCTGATGTACAATCCTGGAAAGGGAACTCCAACTCCAGCTGGTCATTTTGCTCCTCCAATATATCCGTTTGAAGTGATATAGCTAGATTACATTCATATGGAGAGATGCAACAATTTGAAGTATGTCCTTGTGGTTGTTTGTGCCTTTTCCAGATGGATAGAGGCCTACCCTCTAAAGGATAATACTTCCATGTCTACAGCCAAGGTTTTGCTCAAAGAGTATTTCCCTAGGTATGGTTTGCCGAAAATGGTATGGAGTGACAATGGGAGTGAATTCGTGGGCCAGATCAGGAAGAAAGTGTGTGCGGGTTTGGGTATCAATCAGAAATGTCATGCTGCGAATCACCCCCAGTCCGCTGGACTTGTCGAATGCTATAATGGCACTCTGAAATTGAAGTTAGCTAAAATACAAGCTAGCTCTGGCCTTACCTGGCCAGATGCCTTGCCATTGGCCCTTTTGTCAACGAGGACGACAGTACATTCTCGTATGGGACTTAGCCCATATGAAATAGTTTTTGGTCGTCTGGCCAATGTTTGGGGTGTGCCAAGGCCTAAGAAATACAGTGATATCGAGTACCCTATGTTGGTGGATTACTTACATGACTTGACTGCTAAATTACGTGTTCTCCACCAACAGGTCTATGACAGTTTACTGACAGCGACTGCGGATCCAGGCAACACAATTCAACACAATTCAACCTGGCGACTATGTGCTTACCAAGAATTTTCAACAAACTAAGAACTTGGAGCCAAGGTGGACTGGACCACGTTTAGTATTACTAGCAACTCGGACGGCAGTTAGAGTAGCCAGTAAAAGAATTGGGTACATGGTACCCATTGTAAAAAGGTTCCATTGCCCTTACCGTATGACAAGTGGGTGCGGGGAGGTATAGCTGATTCTGAATGTAAAAGAATTCATAGGTTCGCACCTTTTAGTGATGCACATTTGGAATGGACTCAGTCAGAACGTGAGGATGATGAAAGAGCATGGAGGCGAACTTATGATCTTTCTGAGAGACAGAATTTTAAGGCTTTGACCCGAGCATACCATAAATCAATCTGGGAAAGTAAAAAATATTATCTGGAACTTAGAATAAATGAGGCGGAGCATTCGTGTAAAGAAATTTTTAGGGTGGTGAAAGACTTTACATCTCCATCTGCCTATACCCACATCCACGTTCATTCTGAATCCTGGCTGAGGGAATTGGCTGTCTACTTTGTGGATAAAATCACCACCATTCAAGACTCTCTTCTGTCCACTTTTCAGCAGCATACTCTGAGTTTGGGGTGCCCCTTATCAGACCATGCTCCTCTTTTATGTGACTTCCCTCCACTTGACCGGGAGAGTTCACTAGACATCTTGGCAAATCTTAGATCTGGATCCCCACTTGACCCTTGTCCTGCCAAGTGTTTAGCAAATATGGCACCAGTTCTAAATGACCTGATTAATCCCATCTTGAATCTGTCGCTATCATCCGGGGTAGTTCCTCGGGCTTGGAAAAGCGCCATGATCTTGCCACTTCTGAAGAAACCAGCACTCGACCCTTTGGTCCATGCCAACTATAGACCTATCTCCCTACTCCCTGCGCTGGCGAAAGTGACCGAGAGGTTTGTGCACAGGTCAATCTCTAATTTCATCGAGGATAATGGCCTGTTGCACAGTACTCAGTCGGGTTTCCGTGCTAATTTTAGCACGGAGACTGCCCTCCTTGAAGTCACTGACGCCATCAGGGAGGAGTTACACGCGGGAAGAAAAGCTATGTTGGTAATGCTTGACCTGTCGGCGGCATTCGACACCGTTCCCCACACGCTTCTCCTTTCTAGACTCTGGGACTTTGGTCTGCGGGGAACGGTGTGGAGTTGGCTTAAATCATTTCTAGCCGACCGCCGACAAACGATCTGGGCGCCTCCTTACTCCACCGAGATGTCACCGCTAGAAGTGGGGGTTCCCCAAGGCTCCATCTTGAGCCCCCTACTTTTTAACATCTTTACGGCTCCTCTGGCAGTGGTGGCGGAGTCCTTCGGCGCCCGGATTGTTTCCTACGCCGATGACACCCAACTCCTGTTCGCGAGTGACAGGGGTGGGTTGTTTGATGGCACCCAGGTTAGGGGCTGTCTGAGTGCGGTCTTTGAATGGTTTGGTTGTCATGGACTGAAGTGCAACTCCGACAAGTCGGAGTTGCTCTTCTTTGGCTGTACCTCCCAGCCTGATTGAAAACCCTGGTGGCCGCAGGACATGTCCCCTCCTGCCAGTGTGTCCCTGAAGGCCAAAAATCTGGGAGTCATTATCGAAAGTGACCTATCTCTTGGACCACACATCTACATTGGCTACCCATTGCCAAAAGAATCCTTTTTAAAACATTGACCACGACCTTTAAGGCCCTACATGGCATAGGCCCTAAATACATTGCAAAACGACTTTCTTGGTACCAGCCCTCCAGGTCCCTTAGATCTTCCTCCCTATCCAAATTGGCCATTCCTATCATCAAGCGCGCCAGAGCGGGAGGCCGGTCCTTTCGCTATTTAGCTCTGCGTGCCTGGAATGACCTTCCGATTTCCCTAAGACAGGCTTCCAGCCTTCTCTCCTTCCGAAAGGCCCTCAAAACATGGCTCTTCCCTTAATTAGCTTTTTCTGTTTTTATGCTCCCTTTCAGTTGTTATGTTGTTCCCTTGTGGTGGGTACCTTCGTTAAAGCGCCGGGATGCTCCGTGGAGTGGCCGTGCGTTATAGAAGCATGAAATTAACATAACATAACATAACATACCATAACATAACATCTCACCAGGAAGTTGAGGCAACTGCAGCTGACTCCTAAACTGATGTGCCCTATTTCTGCACTCACACACCTCCCCCTGAACTGCCCTGCTGAGTCCGTGCTCTACGACCACACAGCACAATAAACCAAACGTGTGTCCACCTGGGGCAAATTGGTTTTCTGGTCATGGAGCAGGGGACTGTGGAATCGGGACCTGTGTGGTGGCGTGGTGCGCAGGTTACACACAGCTTTGCAGCTGACTCTCAGGCTGATGTGCTGTCATTCAAGAACATTGCAGTTTTGCAAAATGTATGATTAACTATATATTTTTATCGTGCACTTGTACCATTTCCCTTAAGAATTTTAACTTGTTTGTTTCTCTTCCCCCTTATTTTTCTCCATTGGCTGGTGGCTCTAGGTATATGTATCTTGTTGTTTTTTCGCTTTTGGGGTAAGGAATTATCTTGAGAGATTACACCACACATGATTGTCTTCCAACAGTACATATATTTGTATCTGCCTTTGAGAATACCCAAGTTAAAGGCCATATGAGAGTGGATGTGGCCATGCTGTTGTCGGTGTGTGCAAGTATGTCAAAATTTTGGCTACTTCCTCTTATGGGATGTATTCTGATAACTTTACTATTAAAGCTCAGAAATGAGCAACGCCATTGCAGGCACATTTTCATTTATCCACCTATGGCTGCATTTTGGTGCATACGGTAGCACAGCAACAGTGGGTGCCCCTCGCTCATTCTCGCCACACATATCAAATGATGCTAATTATTGAATGCCACCAATAACTTTGCGTTTCATTCCTCCCTGCACTCCTCTTTAGGACACACAGTTAGAACCTCGTCTCTTGAAGGTTCCTTTTGGGTGGCTATCATTTGATCTCTGACCATGGAATCTGCAACACGCTGCCCTTCTCGCTCTCAACCCAGAAGAAACAACAACTGCCAGCAGTCCACGCTGAACAAGACCCACGGTCAGTTCTCCTGCCGCCACTGCCACAAGACCTTCACCACGCCCTGACCGACAACACAATCGACGCCCTAAGATACATCCTCCTCAATGTGCGCTCTATACACAGACACGCTATGGAGATCTGGAACCTCCTGGACACCCTCTCACCCGACATCGCCTTCTTTACAGAAACTTGGACCAACGCCTCCTCCGCCCCGGACATCGCCATCACTATCCCGGACGGTTACAAGATCCAGAGGAAGGACCGCCCCAACCACCCGGGAGGAGGCCTCGCCATAGTGCACATAAACTCCCTACGCTTCTCCACTTCCAGCAACACCTTCCCCGCAGCAGAACACTGGCACTTCCAGGTCCAGACCAGCACCAACTCCACACTTCCCGGCACCCTTGCCTATATTCCCCCGGCCTCTGGTCCCTCTTCACCGACTCCATCACTGACCTCATAGCACCCCACGCCATCGCCTCCATAGACTACATACTCATCGGTGATCTGAACTTCCACCTTGACAACCCCAGTGACCCCAACTCCACCTGCCTCCGGGACTACCTCGCCAACATCGGACTAAAACAACTAGTCACCACACTGACCCACAAGGCAAGACACACCCTCTACCCCATCTTCGCAGGTGGAAACAGTGCCCACTTCAGTCACACCATGCAACCCCCATGGACTGACCACCACTGTGTACACTTCCTCATCGATAAACCCAAGCCACCCAAACCAGCTCTGCTCCCTGCAAAGGAACGGAAGCAGAGTCACTGAGGAGTAGCTCAACTCCACCCTCAACCACAACACCCCCAGCGCTACAACCGACGCCAACCTTGTAGCCAGGGATTCCACACATGGATTTCCAACTGCGCCGACAAGCTCGCCCCACTACACAACCCCGATGGACAACTCCCCAGTAAAGCCACCTGGTACATCACCGACCTCCAAGAAACCAGACGCTCGTGCAGATGCCTGGAGAACAACTGGAGAAACAAAAAGATGCAGGAAAACGACACCACCTACAAGAACGCCATGACACCATACCACCAACACATCAGAACCACCAATAGGACCTTCATCGACAATAAAATCCTCACCAACTCCAGCAACTCCAAGGAACTCTTCAGCGTCATCCACGAATTCACCAAGCCCCCTTGGGAAGCCACGGACATCACCTATCCCCAGGACCTCTACGACAAGCTCAGATCCTACTTCAACCGAAACCTCTATGACAACTTCAACAACCATACACTGGACTCTGCAACCACCCCGTCTTCCATCAACACAGGCCAGCCCGCCATCTCCTCCTGGACACCAATCCCCACCGAAGACACCACCTCGACCATGAAAGGCATCCACTCCGGGGCCCCCACAGACCCCTGCCCACCACACAAATACCACAGGCTGCCACCACCATAGCACCAGAATTATGATGCACCACCAACTCTACCTTCGAGACCGGCACTTTCCCTGATGACTAAAAAGCACAGAAGTCAGACCCCTGATCAAGAAGCCCTCAGCAGTTCCAACAGACCTCAAGAACTACTGGCCCATCTCGCTCCTCCCCTTTGCGGTGAACGTTGCTGAGAAGACCGTCAAAACAGAACTGACAAAGTTCATCGAGGACAACGCCATCCTCGACCCGTCCCAATCCAGATTCCACAGCAATCACAGTACCAAGACCACCCTACTTGCCACCATAAACGACATCCTCACCCTCCTCGACCAAGGCTACACCACAACCCTGATTCTACTCTACCTATCAGCAGCATTTGACACTGTCTCCCACTGCACACTCGCCGCCGAAATGCACAACGCCGGCATACAAGGAACCGCCCTCGACTGGATCTGCTCGATCCTCACTGGCAGAAGCCACAAAATCAGACTGACACCCTTCCTCTCCGAACCCACAGAAAACAACTGCGGAGTGACCCTGTGATCAATGCTTAGCCTCTTCAACATCTACATGGCTTCTCTCTGGCTTCCCTCGGCGCCATTGTCCGACAGCACAGCCTCAGCATAGTATCCTACGCCGACGACACCCAGCTCATACTCTCGCTCACGAAGGACCCCACCACCACCAGACTCAAGTTCCAGGAAGGAATGCAACCTGGATGAGCAACAGCTGCCTGAAGCTCAACTGGGAGAAGACAGAGGTCCTTGTACTCGGAACCACCCCATCAGCATGGAACAATACCAGGTGGCCCACTGCCCTCGGCACTCCGACACCCACAGACCATGCCAGAAACCTCGGCATCATACTGGACTCCTCCCTCTCCATGAACTGACATGCCAAAACCGTCACCTCCAGCTGCTTCAACAACCTCCGCATCCTCCAGAAGACTTTCAAATGGACCCCTCCCTCGAGTCAAGGAAGACAGTCACCCATGCACTCATTACTATCAGACTGGTCTACGGAAACGCCTTCTATGCTGGCATAAAAAAGTCTCTACTCCGCAAGCTCCAGATGACAGAACACGGCCGCCAGACTCCTCCTTAGTATCCTTAGACACAAACACATCAGCCAAGACCTACAGAATCACCACTGGCTCCCCGTCGAGAAGAGCGTCACTTTCATGATACTCACCCATGCCTACAAAAGCCTACACAACACCGGACCCAATACCTCAATGACAGAATCACCTTCCACTCACCCAAAAGAAACCTCCGATCCGCCAACCTCGCCCTCACTGAAACCCCAAGCATCCGCTGAGTCAAAACAGGGGGAAGAGCCTTTTCTTACATTGTGGCCAAGACCTGGAACAAGCTCCCGATCGAACACCTTCAGGAAGGCTCTCAAGACCTGGCTCTTCAACAGAATGGAAATGCTGAAAACCCCCCCAGCGCCTTGAGACCCTCACGGGTGAGTAGTGCCCGTGCAAAGCCCTGATTGATTGATTGATTGATTGATTGATTGATAGATCTCCCACAACGCGTAAGAGGCTGCGCCTTCTGTTTAATGTTGCCCATTTTACCTCAGGTTGACTTCCTGAGCCTGGTCCCCTCTGCGTCACAGCATGAAGAAAGGACATGCTGCCTTTCAGCTTCCTCTCTGCAAACGTGTGAGTGTTTTTCGTCATTGGACTTGATCTGCATTCAGCAGCATTTTTACTCTACTTGTGTGTAACTCTGCTACTGCATGGCAGTGAAGCAGTGACACCAGAGAATAAAGCTTCGCCGGTGAATAGGGGTGGGTGGAACTCTGCAGAATCTCAATGTGTTTTTTGTAACTCTGCGAAATTCTGCCTAGTAAGACTAGGTGAGTTCTGCCCACCCCTAGTGTGGAGTCTCCAAACATGGAAATTGATTTGGCAATCCTGCCCACACTCAAGATCTATAACCTGGGGTGATGTACCAAGATACAAAAATCTGTTTGGGCATCACTGCCAAAAAGGAGGACCTGGAGAAGGCAGCTAGAAGAGGAAATCAGAAGAGGGGGGCAACAACAGTGTGAACCCTACCATTTATACAAGGCATGCCTCCACATCTGAGAGTGAGAAAAGCTCCACTTCATTAAGGGAGCCCAAGGATCTAGCGGCTCAACAATGTTTCCTGGAGCTGGAAGTGTGGAGACTGGCCCTTGAAGAAAGAAGATTGGCCCTATAGGAGAGAGGGGTCAAGCTGGGGCTAAAGCCCCAAGGACATGGTGGCAGCAACAAAAAACAGAAACGTTGGTGCCTATGATCCCCGGTTCTCCAGGGCCATTGTTCCCAGGTACGTAGAGGGGGATGATAAAGACAGATTCCCAGAATCTTATAACAGGGTTTTCAGGATGGGATGGGTAGGTGCCCAACAG
This sequence comes from Lissotriton vulgaris, assembly GCF_964263255.1. Taxonomy (NCBI): domain Eukaryota; kingdom Metazoa; phylum Chordata; class Amphibia; order Caudata; family Salamandridae; genus Lissotriton; species Lissotriton vulgaris. The sequence continues at coordinate 1,605,339,146 of NC_141685.1, forward strand.
TGGGGATCCCTAGTGTGGAACTAGTTCCAATAGTGGGGAGGGATAGGCTTCTGACACTAGAAGGTGAGGTGGCAGATCATATTTACTCATGAAGGAGGCACTCATTGAACTATTTGGTTTAACCCCTGAAGAATACAGACCGAAGTTTAGCAACACACACATGGGGTCAACTCAGACATGGGTGGACTTTGTGGATGCTTCTGTGATTTTACTGTAAGACTGTATTAAAGGTAAACAGGTAGAAACTTATGAGCACATGCTTCCAAATTGTACCTCAGAAAATGTTCACTAGCATCTGGTGGATTTTAAGTTTCTTAGCTTTAGAGAGCTGGGGAAGATCGCTGATGAATGGTTATCCACTAGAGTGCCCAAAACATCCCAAGGCAGTGATCTCAAACATAAAGAATATGCCTCCCCTCTCTGGATAAAGAAAGGGGCTGGGATAAAATGAAGGAACTCCTAAAAGAACCCCAAAAAAGCCAGTTCTCAGGGAGCCCATTGTCACATCCCATTCAAAGGGGGTGGGGTATCACGAAAAGAATTTTGACCCTACAAATGCTGAAGTGTGCTATGACTATAAACAGCCAGGGCTTCAGAGGGGAGATACTATGTCCACCACAAAGTCACCATCTGGTCACTATCCCAAAGGCATTGCTAGTGTAGAGATGGAGTGGAATTTGTCCCTGTGAATTGTAAAGTGTAAAATTATGCCACCTCAGTCACTAAGGGTGGTGAGAAAATTGAACCCTTGGCCCACTGGCCTGTGTGTATGTAAAAGTAACACCAGTGGCCAAGACTCAATGGGGTTTAATTCTAGTTCCTGAGAGATATAGGTACCAGGATCACCATGGTCATGGCTAAGCTGGTTTCCCCAGGACATATCTTCCCTGATGAGGTGCACCAGATTGTCAACTCTGACAATGTTACAAAGGGAAATCTGATAGCAGTGGTAGGCTTTGAGTAGGGAGGAGTTACTGGCCCTAGGAAAGTGGTATAAAGATAGAATATCGACGGGAAAATATCGACTAGCATTAATATCGTGGTAAGAATATCGACTGTTAAAAATATCGTAGTAGTAAATATCGTTGTAAAAAATATCGTTTTGTGAGAATGACAAAAATATCGTCAAAACAAAATATCGATGAACAGAATATCGGTGAACAAAATGTCGTTGTATATAATATCGACACAAACATATAAGGTGTTATAAAATTTATAAAAAAATATGTATTATGTTTTTAAAAAACTTACAAAACTCCTACTAGTAATAATATGTGTTAAAAAATATTTCTACAAAAGAATTGTTAAAATTTTAGTAGCAGGTTATTGGTATTATAGGGGATAAGGGTGGGTAGTAATTTAAAATTTAGTTTTTAAAAAATGTATAAAATATAAACAAATTAGAAATTAATTAAGAAATCGAAATTTTAATTTGAAATTTCGAATTGTTCACGAAATAAAATGTGTAATTATATTTTAAAATTTCAAATTAAAATTTTAGGAGCGGGTTTTTGGTATTATAGGGGATTAGGGTGGGTAGTAATTGAAAAATGTATTTTTAAAAATGTGTATAAAATATTAATAAATTTGAAAATTATTAAGAACTCGAAATTTTAAATCAAAATTAAGAATTGTTCACGAAATTAAAATTATAATTATAATTATATTTAAATATTTCAAAATAAAATTTTAGGAGCGGGTTTTTGGTACTATAGGGGATAAGGGTGGGTAGTAATTTAAAAATGTAGTGTTAAAAAATGGTATAAAATATTAATAAATTAGAAATTTATAATGAAATCAAAATTTAACATTGAAATTTAAAATTTTACACAAAATTTATTTTTTAATATTAATAAAAATTATTAAATTAATATTGAAGAAGCGTGTTTTTGGTATTATAGGGGAATAGGGTCTAAAAAATAATTTAGATATAAAAATGTATATAGTTTACTAACCTGCACATTCCCTGACTTATGTTGGATTGGAGTTAGAATAGTAATTTATTATGGTTTACTATCCAGCACTTTCCCTGAGTTATGTTATGTTTGGAGTTAGAATAATAATTTATTATGGTTTACTATCCAGCACTTTCCCTGACTTATGTTGGATTGGAGTTAGAATAGTAATTTATTATGGTTTACTATCCAGCACTTTCCCTGATTTATGTTATGTTTGGAGTTAGAATAGTAATTTATTATGGTTTACTATCCAGCACTTTCCCTGACTTATGTTGGATTGGAGTTAGAATAGTAATTTATTATGGTTTACTATCCAGCACTTTCCCTGAGTTATGTTATGTTTGGAGTTAGAATAGTAATTTATTATGGTTTACTATCCAGCACTTTCCCTGACTTATGTTGGATTGGAGTTGGAATAGTAATTTATTATGGTTTACTATCCAGTACTTTCCCTGAGTTATGTTATGTTTGGAGTTAGAATAGTAATTTATTATGGTTTACTATCCAGCACTTTCCCTGACTTATGTTGGATTGGAGTTAGAATAGTAATTTATTATGGTTTACTATCCAGCACTTTCCCTGAGTTATGTTATGTTTGGAGTTAGAATAGTAATTTATTATGGTTTACTATCCAGCACTTTCCCTGACTTATGTTGGATTGGAGTTAGAATAGTAATTTATTATGGTTTACTATCCAGCACTTTCCCTGAGTTATGTTATGTTTGGAGTTAGAATAGTAATTTATTATGGTTTACTATCCAGCACTTTCCCTGACTTATGTTGGATTGGAGTTAGAATAGTAATTTATTATGGTTTACTATCCAGCACTTTCCCTGACTTATGTTATGTTTTGAGTTAGAATAGTAATTCATTATGGTTTACTATCCAGCACATTCCCTGTCTTATGTTGGATTGGAGTTAGAATAGTAATTTATTATGGTTTACTATCCAGCACTTTCCCTGAGTTATGTTATGTTTGGAGTTAGAATAGTAACTTATTATGGTTTACTATCCATCACTTTGCCTGACTTATGTTGGATTGGAGTTAGAATAGTAATTTATTATGGTTTACTATCCAGCACTTTCCCTGAGTTATGTTATGTTTGGAGTTAGAATAGTAATTTATTATGGTTTACTATCCAGCACTTTCCCTGACTTATGTTGGATTGGAGTTAGAATAGTAATTTATTATGGTTTACTATCCAGCACTTTCCCTGACTTATGTTATGTTTGGAGTTAGAATAGTCAATTATAATGGTTTACTATCCACCATTTACCCTGACTTATGTAGGATTGGAGTTAGAATAGTTAATTATTATGGTTTATTATCCAGCATTATCTATTTACTATTTTTAATAAGAATAATATATGTCATGTTGTAATATTCATTTCAACAATATAAATTAAAAACATGTTTATAACATTTTTACATACATATGACAAGTTTCTAAATTAAGAAACAACATTTTTTATACATTTTTTTTATTCATAGTTTAATTTGTTAATGCAAAGATTTTAAACATTTTATAAAACATATAACATAATTTTTGCTAACAAATTATATTGCAGTTTTGTACATAAATACAGTTTCAATTATGCATAAATTAGTATATTAAATTTTAATATTTTTTATTAAGATTTAATATATTACATATTTTTATGTCATTGTTTTTATCAAGATATGTACATAACATAAATTTACATTTTTTAACATCTGAGAAAAATATTTAACAATGAAAAACATTTTTTAATATACAATAAACAATTAATACATAATTTTATTGAACATATTAATGTATATTTTACAATATTCATATGTTTTTTAACAATAAAAAGTAAATTATTACTAAACATGGTAAATATTATGCTATTTAATACAATTTATTTTTGATCAAAAGGGTATTTAGTCCTATTTTATTTTTCATTATGCAGCCATTTTGTTTTTGGAACTTCACTTTTTACTCTATCAACATCGTTGTTTGGGTCATTTTAGAAAACGGAACCTCGCGGTTGGGAGCTGCTTCTTGTTGGTGAAGGTAAGTTTATTTTACATTATTTTTAAAGATATTTAAATTTATTTTAGTGATAGTTGTAGTGTGTACGTGTTGACATGTGTAGTACTTTACTCTTTATGTGCGAATTACGTGTTATTTAGCGTCGTTATGGAGAACGTACTTTGTGAGGTAGTTCGAACACAAGTAACGTTTACTGTTGTATTAATGGATGAATTCAGATGTTGTCTTATGTTTTATATGCTATGTGTAGGCTATGTGTATTTCCTATGTTTTGAGGGTGCGTTTTGTTTCGATTATTTACAGGTGTTTGTTTTGGGGAGCAGATGGATTGTAACGCTTTTTTTTTTAAAGCAGGTACATACTTTTTTACTTTCCTGCTTTTTCGGGTTTTCTACTTTTTTACTCGTGATTATTTATCACCTTTTTAATGGTTTAATTTTTGAGAGGATTGCGACGGGGGACTATTATCAAACAGTTGTATTTTTTCCATTTTGTTGGGATTTTTAAACACTATATGGATAGCGTTTGCTATTATTGCTGTGGAAAGTATCACCGTGGAACATATTCTACAGCAGCAGAACCGTAAGTAAAAGTGATATTTACTTTTGGGTTGCATTGTGTTATAGTGTACTGTTTAGTTAAATGTAATGTTATTATGTCTTGTAATTATATATTACTTATATTTTTACATGACATAATGTTACTAAATTTAACTACATAGTATGTTTCTTTATTCTTTGCTTACTTTTTAGGTATTTATATTTAAAGGATGGATTTAGCTATTAGGTCTAAGTATGCTAGACCTTCTATACTTGGGTACATTCTAGTTTTTTGCTGGAGATATTCGTACATATTTAATGTTTGTTTACTTAGTTTAGGGCCAATTTTAGAAAGGGATTGCTCTATTCTGAGTTCTTGGTAGCTTTGTTCTTTTTTAATGCTTTGGATTAGTTTGTGAAGTGTTGGTTGACTTCTTCCTAAAGTGGCTTGGAAGGCATTATGCCATCCTTCAACTGCGTTGTTAGTTTTAGCTTTCTGTGCTATTGTACTAGCATACACATTCCACCATGGAATTTGAAATTTAGGTTGTCTACGGTGGCCTGAACGATGTAATCTTCCAACCCAGGTATCTTCAAAATAGTCCAAGAAGGGAGTTAGTTTTTTCTCATTGGTGCGGTAGAAAGGGCTGTCAATTAATAAATTGTAGTAGTTAGCTACTTCTGTTGTTGGTACATATGCCAATGCAATCAACTTTTTTATTTGATAAGCAAAGTGACTGTTTGTAGAATATTCAATGCTTAAGGTAGATTTTTGTAAGTGCCTCCATATACTTTGGTTGTAGTGATATCAGGGTTTCTCGCCTTACTAGCCCACCACTGTGGAAAGAAATAATCATTGTGTTACTTATAGTGTTTGGATGATAGTAGTTGTTAACATATGAAGTAAATTGTACATTTACTTAGCAAGTTTAAATAATTTTTATCAGCTATCTAAGTAGACATGGATAAGGTAGTTTATAAATGTTTTTACATCTAAGTTTCTGGTCGTTGTTGATAATTTCAACATGTTTTGTTTTCACTCTAAAGAAGAACAGTTTTTAAATTAGGGAGTTTATCTACTTTTTGCTAAGTTCGAATGAAAAAAGCAATGGGATTTTACTTACTTGAAGTGTAGTATGACGTTTTGTAGTTGTAGTCGTAGGTTTGTATTCTCTTCTCTCAGCAAGGTAACCGTTTTTCTCCAAGTTTGGGCCAAAAATGGTAAATTACGTGAAGTGTGTAATTGTTTTTATATTAGTGAGTTAATTAATGGTAGCTTTTGATTGGTTCAATTAGTGAAATTTCAAAATCATTGGTCGAGAACGTTATTTTGAATTAGAAAACCGTTATTTTCGTAAGAGTTTGTTGCATCACTATTTGTTTGTTAAAGTACATAGTAAAAAGTTTTATATGTGCTTTTTTGTTTTATATGTAAATAGTTTATTTGTAGAAAATAATGAAATGTGTTTCACATTTAGGCCATCGGAGTGTATGATAGTATCAGTAAATGTAATTTTTTTTAACCTATATTATATATTTTTATATCAATAAGTAATAGGAAAACTAAATAATTATATGTGTGAATAGTTTTGCAAAGTAAAATAGTAAAAAAAAGTGAGTAAAATAAAAGAATAGTGCATATCGAGTTGGTAATAAAAAGACGATATTTTTCGTATCTTTCTATAAGCAGATAGGTCGTCGATGTTAGTGTAGTCGATATATATGTCTAAGGTAATGTTATTTAAAATAAAGTCGATAATGTAGTAGTCGATATTTATGCTGTCGATATTAGTGTGAACGATATTAGGGTTGTCGAAAAAAAATCGATATTTGTGTGAATCCTTGTTTAAGTATAGGATGACGATATAAATGTAAGCAATATTTCAGTGACGATATTTATTTCGGACGATATTTATGTTAACAATATTCCATCATGGAACCAGGACAGTATCTGTGGCCCGTGCCATTCCAGTGGAGTGTCTGCTGTGCAATGACTTTGAAACATCTGTGTGGGCAGAGGTTGAGAGAAGAACTCATGCGGAAATACTGGGTCTCCCTGAGTGGGTATGTGACTCCACTAGAGCACAAAAGGCCTTAGGGGAATGTCAAGGGATCTTGGAGCCTGGAAAAATAGCTTAAGGCCCTAGTAGCAAGAGAAAGTGCAAGAAGTCTGGCAAGGCAACTTCCCAGAGTCCCTAGGCTCAGAGGTAATTTATCCACAAGGAAGAAGGCCTGGTGCCTGAAGAGGGGGCTGCTTCCCTAGGAGAACTGTCTGAAATGGCAGAACCTGAAAGACTTATCCTAGTCTTGAAGGCCTGAGATAGTCGGCTGTCATGTAGGAGGAAAGAGATGTAAAAACCACAGTTGATGGACAGAATGCAGAACAATGTCATACATTCACCCCAGTACAGAGATCTGGGCCCAAATCCATCGTTTTTATTGCACTCCACACCACCCCAGTTCAGACATGGCCATAAGCAAATCAGTCTGACCCTGTGCCTCATGGGAACAGTCCAGCCTGAACTGCCAAGCCATGCCTTCCCTGGACCGGAAACAAGCTTCCGGGGACCGGTTTCTGGCATTCCAGCCGTCTTCAGCCCGGCTTGCTTGAATACAGTGGTGTGGAGAGCATGGGACTCAAGTCTGAGCATACCCATCCCACTCGGGGTGACAAATGCAAAAACCACAGTTGATGGACAGAATGCAGAACAATGTCAAACATTCACCCCAGTACAGAGATCTGGGCCCAAATCCATCGTTTTTTTTTAACTCCACATCACCCCAGTTCAGACATGGCCATATGCAAATCAGTCTGACCCTGTGCCTCATGGGAACAGTCCAGCCCGAACTGCCAAGCCATGCCTTCCCTGGACCGGAAACAAGCTTCTGAGGACCGGTTTCTGGCATTCCAGCCGTCTTCAGCCCAGCTTGCTTGAATCCAGTGGTGTGGAGAGCACGGGACTCACATCTGAGCATACCCATCCCACTCGTGGTGATAAATGCAAAAACCACAGTTGATGGACAGAATGCAGAACAATGTCATACATTCACCCCAGGAGATGTCACTGGAACCCCTAAGGGTTCTAGGAGGGATTCCAGAACAGTGAGGCAAGGGACCCCAAACCATGGGCAACCAGGAGGGTTGTGGTCCCTCAACAGTACAGATAATCCCTCCCTAACCTGGCCCATGACTTCTGCTTAGCTGGATATCTGGGGCAGACCAAGTCATAGGAAAGTTTGGTCAACCACTTCTACTGGTATCAGATGTCTGAAAAGGTGAAGGTGCTTTGTTGCTCCTGTGTCATCAGTCATGCCCGTGGCAATACAGGGTATAAGACAAATAATCCGTACACCACTACCTGTGGTGGGGGCTCTCTATGAGAGTGTAGGGATTGACATTGTTGCTCCCCTACACCTTCCAAGCTACCAATCTTTAGCTTTATTTAACAATACATGTCATAAAAGCAGTGTTACAGAAGATAAAATGATTAAGCATAAAACAATGGGCCAGATGCATCAAAGGATTTTACCTTTCTGTATTATGGGAAAATATGTTCATGCATATGGCCCAATGTGTTTTTAAAAGAGTCTTAAAAAGTACAAACAATCATATGAAAGAATTCATTCATCATGATACTTTAAGAAGACAAGTTCATAAGATTAAATGAGGCAACAGGGGGAATAAAAACTATCAAAACAAGAGCGTCCAAAACTTTAAGAAATGGCCAAAGCTCAAGGAATAAGGTGCCAGCATCACATCCACGGATAAACATACGTCCAGGAACATCAGTTTGCAGACAATATATGTGATCTAATGGTCCACATCCAACTCAGGAACTTGGCTACTGGGATTGCATAACAGGGTGATGGATCAGTGTGCAAGATTCTCAAGGCGATGCTACTTTCTCTGGTACCCAGATTCCTGCAAGTCTGCACAAGCCATGCTTTGCGGGGCCAGCATAGGCAGGGCAGACAAAAAATATATGGGAGTAGCTTTCTTCATGATCAGTGCAAATGGGAAGTTAACTATCACCTGATATAGCCCTTTTTACAGTGAAATACTTTAATGTCAAGGAACCCACTCTAAGCTGAAAATACATTTTACAATTAAAGGGTTTTGGAATTACGTCCCAATAATGTTCAAGGCTTGGCCAGGGTTTGAATGTTAAAAAGACCCTGTCAATTTTGTGCTATTACTTTTCCTGAGAATATTTGGAGAAACCAGAGCCCAGTATTTTTCCTTTATAACATCTTTTGATGGAAACTGGGTACTGGATGGGGTTTCCCACAAATTCGGCAAACCCATGTTGGTCAAGGAATCTCCGACATCTCGTAGTCAACTAATTTAATGAAAATTATCCACCTTGATAATATCCTTAAGACCATCTGCGTAAGTTGTCAGTGCTGGGGAGGACCAGATTCTAGGCCAATATAAGATGGGGTGGAACCTAGCTACGTCTACCTTTGCTTTCCAGCCTAAGTTGTTCAACAACAGTAGCACTGGAGTGCTTCGTGGTAGGCTGGTAATCATTTCTATTTTCTGAAATGGCTAGCTGAGTGAATTTCTCAAAACTCCAAAGTTCCTCTCCATTAAAGATAGAGCTCACTACTTTTGTATTGTAAATCTGGAGCATTGGATTGACTGGCTTTGTCAGTAAAGTTTTGAATTCATTGTATAGAGCATCAGCTAATTGACGGAGTTTCAATGTCATAGTGTCAATGTGATTACTCTATCTCAGTTCCTTCTGTAAGATGATTCATAGGTAAGTAAATGCATCTACCTGTTCTAACAGTGTCCCATCCAAAATTGTACCAAAATTGTGCAACCCACTAGAGCTTTTTGAGATAATGAGCATATTGTCGGAAAACATTAACATTTGAATATTTTTTCCTGCTAAAACTGGTGCATCAGTGGGAACAGTAGATAACAATTTGGCAATTCCAATGATGAAAAGGGAGAATAATATGGGCACCATAACACATCCTTAGCGCACTCCCTTCACTATGGGAAAAGGAAAAGTTATGTTGTATGGCGTTTTAGGATCCGAGTGAATTTTCCCGATTCATGCCCTTATATAGGTACAATTCACATTGCCCTAATATAGGCATAGAAATCATTCCCTTATTTAGACATAGCCCATGAAGACCAAATACAGGCATGGCTACTTCCACCCGTACCAAAAACATCACAACGATTTCTTGGAAAATCGGCTTAAGCAGTCAGGGACCTTCCCTTGCTTGAATATTGATTTGTCCAAAAACTCATGTACTTTACAAAGAACTACTATTCCCTTGGGGTTCTTTCCTGACGTTATTATGCCTGACTTTACGTCAAACTAGACACCTTCAAGGTATAAATATGCCTTCACTTGCAGTGTTTCCAAGCTCCCCTTGCGGGGTTTTGGGAAATCGAGTCCCGAGACTGAGGAACCAGACCTCCTTCATACTAAACTAAAGGTATGGAGCTAATTAGAACCTAGAGAAACCTTGGATAGATTCATGGCAAAGAAAAAAATGAAACATATGCTTGTAAAGGTGGTTGAGGAGTCCAGGAGGATCCTGGATGTGGGAGGTAATGTGGCCATCATCCTCCTGGACCTCAGCGCGGCCTTTGATACGATGAATCACCATATTCTTTTAACCCGTCTAAATAAACTTGGAGTTTCTGGAAGGGCCCTTGCCTGGCTGGAATCATTCTTGCAGGAAAGATATTTTAAGGTGTTCGAAGGGGACTATCACTCCTCACCCCTACTGTTTTTAATGTATATATGTCTCCCCTGGCGGAGATAGTGGCTCCCTATGGGATTGAATTGGTCAGCTACACCAACGACATGCAGCTCGTGGTCTCTCTGAATCAAGCAGAACTGTCCCCAACGAGCTTGAGTGCCTGTCTGGAAGAAGTCGCTAATTGGATGAGTCAGTCCCAACTCAAGCTGAACGGTGAAAAAACCGAACTTATGCTACTAGGCAGGCAGGCATTATTTAATGCTTCCACACTACGGCCACCCTGCATGGGCCCAGGTCCAACTCCAAAAAGTGAAATCAAGAGTTTGAGACGTTGGGTAGGCAAGGAGCTCTCTTTTAAAGTCCAAGCTAGGAAAACAGCGGCCACCTGCTTTGGCCTGCTAAAATCTATACGGAAAATTCTTCCCCAGCTACCTGAGAAGGCCAAAGTAATCTTAGTCCAAGCCTTGATTTTATCCAGGCTTGACTATGGTAACGCTATCTACCTGGGAGCCCCGACTTCGGTTAGCTGTAAGCTTCAGGTGGTCCAGAATTCAGCAGCCAGACTGCTGACTAGCATTAATACCCGTTCCTCAGCCAAACCAGCATTAAGATCTCTTCACTGGCTACCTATAAAGGAACGGATACATTTCAAGACCCTTTGCATTGCCCATAAAAATCTTCAGGGCAAAGGTCCTCCAATTCTCGCCAATCTCATTAGACCCTACAGAATGCCCAGAAATCTGCGGTCTAACGATCTCACTCTGGCAGAAGTTCCCAGAATCAGTAAGTCTCGCTCCGGAGGCCGTCTTTTTTCTTACAATGCATCGAAGCTGTGGAACTCCCTGCCTCTCTCACTTCGTCAAGAACCTAACCTCCTCACCTTCCGCAAGAAACTAAAGACATGGCTCTTCCCCTAAACTAAAACTCAACCCCTCCGCCTTCCCCTTTGTTCCAAACGCTGGGATGCTTTCGGGTAGCCATGCGCTATATAAGAACAGCTTCCATTCCATTCCATTCCACCACACTTACTCCTTCCTGCGTACTAGACTTAGGTTAGGTACATTAGGGTAGGCTTATTTTAGAAGCACCAGTTGAGTACTTTTAGCCGTTGTTATTTATGTATGTATTTATATATGGTTTAGAAACCATACAATGCTCTTACAGTATTATTTTATAATATTGTTCTCGCTGTACGCATTATACTTTGCAGTCTGCATTACGATTGTAGCAGTTCACTTTACTTGCATGAGAAAGAAGACTATTCGAAGAAACCTTTTATTGAAAATGCCCATCTCTCTATTTCTCTACACCTCAGTAGAAACAAAGCATGCACGAGTGACTGAGTGAAATACTTTCTATTGTTTCCGCAACTCTAGAGATACATTTCTTATTCTTGGGAAACAAATTTGTCATGTTTATGCGGTTGTCAGAATCGAATCCCTTCTTGTGAATTTGAGAAAGTTTCTAGTGACCTCTGAGCTAGCTGGCATTCACTATTAAGTTTAGTATATTCGATAGAGACCTAGTCGACCTCAGTCCTACGTCTAATCAATAGGATATATTATTCCAATGTGCAGAGCCTATTGGGAATATAGGAACTACACTACAGTTACATTCACCTGCATCTGGAAAAAGGTTAATCCTTGTGGTAGTGAAACATGCTGCCTGGTATCCCGAAGACATACCCTTTAGAACAGTTACCGCCCCTGATGTAGCAAGGAGGTCATTCGGATAGGAGCAAACATTTTTATTTCTGCTTATCTAAAAGCAATGTGGGATGCCTGTGGTGTAACATACAACTTCACTTCCCCCTATCATCCCCAAGGTAATGGTCATGTGGGAAAGTTAAACAAGAACATGAGCAAGCATGATAATGAGTTTACCAGAAAAACTCAATAGGAAATGGTATATTTTCCAGCCATGGCTACTGTTTGCAAACATGGAGGTTTCTCACATGGAGGAAGACTTCTGTGTCTTTGAACTACTCTTTGGACACCTGTAAGAGGTCCCTTGAGTTTGCAGAGAAGGTTGGGAGACACCACGCAAAGAATCCATACAAGACATGGCCTCCACTCTAGGATGGCAGAGTATATGAAAAATGCAAACAGACTTTTGGAGACCAGCCAGGAGCTAGTGAAGTACTTATATGAGTAGAAGCACTTCTTGGACAATACCAAGCAGTACAGCTGGTGTGAGGTTTAGAGCCTATGGCCCCTAGGGCACTTTAGGACAAATGGCCTAGGTCCTACCATATCTTTGAAAAGAAGGAGGAAGTCTCCTACCTGGTGAAATTAGAGGCCCCAGAAACCCTCACAGGGTTATCCATATAAACAGGCTGGAACTCCACCATGACAGAGGAGACATCACAATGCTCATGTAAGAGATGGAGAAGAAGAAGACAAAAGTGAGCATCTTCCTGATCTCGTGTCAACCAATGTCAAAGATGGTTCAGTGGAAGGAGTAGTTCTCGCCTCCACTCTAACAGACCAACTGTAGAAAGACTGTTACAAGTTGGTAAGACAGTTTGCTGGTCTGTTTTCTGTGTCCCCAGGTTTGACAATTTGGTGTACCCATGATGTGGACGTAGAGGACAGCTTGCCTGTAAAATGTAAAATTTATAAACTGTCAGACCAGTTCAAGGCTAGTATCAAAGCTGAGGATGTTGAGATGCTAGAGCTGGGGGTAATTGAACCCTTTTGTAGCCCTTGACCCAGCCCAGTGGTGCTGGTACCCAAGCCAAATTCAAAAGGATGAAAACCTGAGATGAGGTTTATGTGGACTACAGAGGTCAAAATGGAGCCTCCAAGACTGATACTCATACTAAGAACGGATGAGCATATTGATAAGATGGAAGCTACAAGATATCTAAGCACCTTTCACATGACTTCAGTTCATTCGCAGATAGCCCTCACTCCAGGAGTCAAGGAGAGATCTGCTTTTTCTACCCTGAAAGGCTCTTTCAATGAAAGTGAGGATGACAATTGCCTCCTCCACCTTCCAGAGGCTGGTGAATTGAGTACTTTCAGGTTTGGAAAACGTTAGTGCAGCATATCTGGATGATATTGGTGCGCTTAATTCCACCTGGCAGGATTACCAGGGAAGTACTTCAAGCGCTGTGGCAGGCAGGGTTAATATCAAGGCATGGTCCTGTTGTGGATCTGAGCCACCAAGTATGTGAAGACGATGTACAACCCCTCCAGCTCAAAGTCCTGAAAATTCAGGCCTGGGAAGTTTGTAAGCCCAAACCCAGGTCAGAGATGATTTTGGCCTGACATGGTAATACAAAAGACCTTTACACCATAAAGGAAGCTTCCGCAGCTTTCCTAAAGGCACCTGATTTCAGCAAGAAGTTTGTTGTCCAGACTCATGCTTCTAAATGTGGGATTGCGGCACTGTTGTCACAGCTAAATAATAAGGGTCATGATCAACCTCCTCCCAAGATAGCAGCATTGGTGTCCCATTGAGAGGGAATCCTTTGCTGTGATTTTGTCCTGAAGAGATCCTACCTGTTTGGGACTCACTTCAGAGTTCAAACTGACTAAAGGCCTTTCAGGTGGCTGATGCAAATGAGAAGAAAGAACCCCACGCTGTTGAGGTGGTTCATTTCCAGACAGGGTATAGCCTTTACAGTAGAACACAGACCTGAGACTTGCCATGCAAATGCAGATCACATCTTTAAGTTCTTCCCGTGACAGGAGGAGAGGATAAGGGTTAGTTGCTTATTACCTTTCATCTGGAGAAGACATGTAAGCATTTGCCTCTTTTTGCATGATCACTCCCAAAGTTTTGAATTGATGCAGCTGGTTTTAGACTCTGAGAGCAAAGTGAGGCCTGCTAACCAGACCTCAGTGCCAGTGTGCTAACCCTTTACAAACTGTTTGCTGAATTGCCTTCCCCCAATTTACTTATAAGTCCGGAGGATATGGTCCCAAATGTACCCAGGGCATATAAGCTGAATAGTCCACCCAGGGTTGCAGTATTGATTGTGCCACCCAGAGTGCAGTGCTTAATTTTTAACATCATAAGTGCTGGTGCCCAAAGCACTGCTCAAAACACAGCGTCTGGTGCAAATAAATGTGTCCCAGACCATATACCAAGGCTGCGTAGTACAGAATCCACCTCATCCTTCTTTAGTCCACTGCCTTCCCACTTAGGTTGACAAAAGCAAAAGGAACAACCGATGGACAGAATGCAGAACAATGCAAACATTCATCCATAAAGGGATCTGGGTTTAATCCATTGTTCTTTTGCTGACCATGTCACCCCAGTTTGTACCCAGCCATATGCAAATCAGTCTTGACCCTGATCCTCATGGAAACAATCCAGCCCGAACTGCCAAGCTGGGCCCTCACTGGACAGTAAACAAGCATCATGGGACTGCATTTGAGTGACACCCTCATCAGTCATGCTATATTAAATCCAGTGGCACAGTGAGCAAGGGACCCACATCTGGGCATACCCATCTCACTTAGGGAAAAAAGTGTCACAGCAACAAATGATGGGCGGAATGCTGAATTAATCAAACATTCACCCCAGTCAAGAGATCTGGGTTAAATCCATTGTATGTTTGCTTACTATACCATCCCAGTTTGGACCCAGCCATATGAAAATAAGTCTTGACCCTAATCCTCATAGGAAAGTCCAGCCTGAACTGCCAAAACCCAGTCCTCCCAGGACCGGAAACAGGCATTTTGGGACCGGCTTTGGGGTAACACCCTCCATCAGCCAGGTTAGCATAAATCCAGTAGGACAGCGAGCAAGGGACCCATGCCTGGGCATAGCCATCCCACTTAGGGCAAAAAGTGTTACAGCAACAAATGATGAAAGGAATGCTGAATGAATCAAATGCTCACCCCCAGTCAAGAGATCTGAGTTCAATCCATTGTTCTTTTGCTCACTCAGCCACACCAGTTGGACACAGCCAAATGAGAAACAGGGTCAAGACTGATTTGCATTTGGCATGTGAAGAAAGGGTGCGCGCACTTTCCCACTGCAGTATAGTAGAAAAGTGCCCGGAGTCCTAAGCTCATGAAAAGAGAGTTGGCAAACCCAGAAGGATAAAAAGCAAAAGGTTTCAGGGTAATCCCACTTAGAAGGACCATGTCTAACAAGTAGGAACTGTATAACAGCAGTGAAGTGTATGATATTAAGTAGGATATGTACTTTTATATGCCCTAACAACAATCACCCCAAATTGTTGCTTTTATCGTGAAAAGCCTGGCGATGCCTTTGGCAAGTATAGTCTTACATGCTGACCCCCTCAACTCTGTTAACTTCTGAATGGGATCACTGATACAGATACTTCACGGCATCAAATTAATCGTAACATTAAACCCAACTTAATTCCCAATTAATTGTGACATTAAACCCAACATAATGCCAAAGTCGAATTTAATGTCACTTTGAAGAAAAATATACCAATTTCTCCGGTGGCCATTCACAGATGCTGCCCACCAGAGAGCATTCTCTCTTTCCGGGAAGGAGTGTGAACGACTCCAAAACACAGGAACAATAGAGGCCTGCCTTTTTTCAAAATGTTACCTCCCCTATGTAGGAAGTTAGACAGGGTATGAGCCCAAAAGGCAAACTTAAAAGGTCCTCTCAGCTTCGTGGGATGGGCAAATAGCAACCACACTCAGGAAGAACTTTTTTCAGCTAGGTGGGCTGATGGCAGGAATGGGGAGGGGAGATCAGTTGCCAAGCCTATTCTAGAATTTGCTTCCATGCTCTCCACACCAAGAGAGGGGTTCAGACATCTTTGGAGCAGGCAGAATAGTTAACTCTGGAACAGCTAGATGTCACACATAGCCAGAGGTTTTCACAAGGTGGGAGCGAACATGGTAGCCAATGGCTAGTGACTGCTTCATCCCCCAAGGGCACTTTCTATGCATAAATATGGCACCCCTGGCACCAAGACCTCAGACCACATTTCGACTGGAAAAAGAGCCGAAGAATAACTGCCCTGCAGACCTGGCAAGAGAGGCCTCACAAACTGCTGAACTGCATCTTCTGGTCCTTGGGATAGCAAAGAGAGGACTGTGCCTGAACAGTAGAAAAGTATCTCCAGAGCCCCAGACAGAAATGGTGAACAATTAGAGTCAGCCGGCTGACTACCTGTTTCAGTACCAGGAGCCAGAAAAAACTGAAGTAGCCAGTTCTAGGCAATCAGGAGCCTCTGAATCACCTCTGACACCTATGTGCAGCCAAGAAGACCACTCCTCAGCACTCAAAAGTAAAGTTGCAACTGAGTCTGTTTGACCTTGGATAGTTGTCAGAGTCAAGACTGGTCACCCAACACAGACACTAGCCTTCACCAAAGGGAACTGCTGGACCTGATGTTACCAGAGTCTAGTAGTCCAGTCGTAACTGGATGGCTGCCGGACGAAGGAGGACTTCTAGAGACATTGACTCCTGTCACCAAAGTCACCCCACCTGAACCGTGGCCTGAGGGATAACCCCAGTAAGTCCCTCTGCAACTGTACAGCACCTTCAGCATAATATAGCATCCTGTGTCCCCAGCATCAGGAACCAGCCGCGACCCGTGCAGGTAAGAGCGGTGGGGCCAGGTTGGGGAGGGGGGTTTAGACAGACGAACACAAGGGAAAGCTAAATAAATAATAACATTTCCCTCGTTGTCGTCTGTCGAAATCCCCACCACCCGGCCCCATTGCTCCACTCCTCTTACCTGTACGAGCCGTGGCTGTCAGGAACACTCCCTTGAAGTCTACGATGGTCCTTGCATAAAATGTGGAACTGGACCTGAGACCGCTATGTTGACCAGGTAACTGTCCTAATACTCCTTAGTGGGCCCCGACTGTCTTCCTATCAGAATTGGTCACCCAGTCTAGGCCAGAGTAGATGAAGGCAACTCTTTCAAAGTTTTAGAAAGTTTCCAAACTTTACAGGTACCCATACTTGTTTTCAATTTTGAGTAAAAAGCCAAGACTTACATTATACTTTAAAATATCTATATCTCTGCAACTCTTCAGTAAATTTTTCTCATTTTGGTGTCTTAAAAGTCATAAAAATATAATGTATTTAATTAAATGGTGTTGGATTTCTTTTGTGTATTGTGACTTTCTTATTACGTTATTTGGTGCGCCTGAATGCTTTACATTTGTTCCTTTATTGAAACCTTTGTGCTCTAAGACACAGCTACCCAAGGTTGAGCTAGAGGTTTTAAAAATGAGCCTGCTTGGATCCAAGCATGTTTTGTGAGCTTGTTATATTGTGAGGTTGCACAGCCACACCATGTACCACACAACAAACCTCACACAGCTGCTTCTCTCCCATTAATGCAGCCCTTCAGCCTGATGGTGGTCAGTCCTATCAAAGTCAATATGCAAGGCAGAATTGCACACCAACACATACCCCCAGGGTTGGAGAGCGAGTGAAGGCCTATTGCGGCTGAGGATTGCAGCAGTCTCCTCAGCACTAAAACCAGCCCCAATCCATCTAGACTCCTGGGCAAATGACCTGTGCTAAATGGGTCTTCTCGAGCACAGTGAAGGGGCACTGAAAGTGAATACATTCCTGAGGCAATGATTAAACTCTTTCTGACAGGGCTTTGTGGGACAGGCACAGTGATAGCAGAATCAATTATAATAAAAAAAATGGGCCTTTTTCCCTCTGTTATCAACAAAGGAAATGTTCACTGCTTTTCGCATGTCAGTTCTAGCAATTTCCATACACCGGGGCTTTCTACTTTCATATGTTTGCAAGCTGCCTGGAAATATGTGCTGTGGATGAATGGGAAGGCTGTGCATGCATTTGGCGAGTGTATGGTGAATTCTGTTTTGACTCCATTATTGTGTTTGGCAATCTAAAATGGTGGAGGCGCTGTCTACAAGGCTGTCCAGGTCTCTTCTGGCCTAGAAGCCCATTTTATTTGCATTAGTTTCCATCCAGCCCCTGTCTAAATTGATACAGTGCATCTGCCACAGTGCATGCAGATCAGCACCTTCTTCCTTCCTTGATTTAGATCTATGTGAGATGTGTCTTACTGTCTGGGACTCAACACTGGGCGGGTTAGATTCAACCTTGAAAAGGCTTCTGTTTTCCACTGCGCTGGCATGAACTGATTATTCAGAGTCTATTCCTTTGTCCGTTTACTTCATATTTCAATAAGTCCTTCTCCCAATCTCAATGTGGCTCTGTTTTTTTGACCAACCAATACCAGCACAACTCTTCACATAGCTTCAACCAATCTCTGTGCAACGTTTCAAACCAACTGACCAATACCAGCATGGCACAATATGACGTAGCAACCTGCTCCTTGCAGCTACTCACTCTCCCTTACAATTTGTTCATACACACATAAAGTTAAAATTCTCCAATTCCTATGCGACATAAAATAACAGTCTTTGTCTGCTTCTTCTAAAGAAATCAATAAAACAATTCAACAACTGTAAAATTCAGGTTTTTACACCTTTCGACTATTCCAAATCAAAAGAATTCTATGCCCAAAAATGAAATCTCTACGGGTGAGAAATCACTAAGCCTGGACGGAGTACAAGGAGTTCCGCTGTGCGGAACTCCCCGAAGTGCAAACAAAACTATGCCGCTCTACGCGGAGCTCGGCAAGCGGTGGAGTGCGTTAGATAAATGCAGTTTGCAGTGATTTTCAGTTCCGGGTATTCGTCCGCACTGTGCAGTCATCGGGAATGGCACCATATACAGCGCAAGTAGATTTTTTAATCGACCAGCAGCTTTCTCAATGCAAACGGACAGTTTCTCAAAGCGAGCCGTCTTGAGTATACGTGAACACTCACAATGAGAAATCCGACCTCCCTCGGGGAGTTTGATTTTCCATGGTCGCGCTCGCAAACTTGAAGTTGATGATCGCTTACGATGAAATATCTCACCGAGAGGTGGATTTTCCTTGCTTGCGCTCGCAAACTTGATGTTGATGAGCACGAGCAAGGAAAGAAACTCTGCTCCACGTAGGTACTCTGCAAGCTCCTCTTAAAGCCAAATGCACAAAACTCTTCAAACTCCACAAGCGGCGCAGAGTTCCCCACCCGGGGTTAGAAACCACCTAACCAATACTGTGTCACCTTTGGATGTGATGTTTCACTAACACTGAACAATATTAGTTCAATCACAACAATGTTGTTACTGTCCCTATCTCAATTGTGCAGTTGAAGATGTCTCATGACCTGCACTTCAAATCATTAGAAGAGAAGATTACCAAAATCAACTCTTTGATTTGAATTCTCTACCCTGTATCTTAGACTACTTCTTAGTCTGAAAACCTCTTTATCTTCTTCGACAAAAGCACATAATTCTGAACAAATTCCATGTTCCTTAATCCAATTCACAGATCAATCCTTATACAAATCACAAATTACAATAACCAACACAAAACACAATGCACAACCCTATTAATACTCACACCTTCAATTCAGAAAACCTCACTTCGTCAGTCTTCAAACTCGAGCTTTGGGCATATGGGCATTAGGCTTTTATCTACTATGGGCACTTTTTAAATTCTCTTTCTCTCTATGAAAACTGGACTCTGCAATCAGCTTTGGTGGTGCATGGGGCCTTAATAAATATTTTGTTTACGATTCAAAATTTGTGTCTCAACATGCCTGAAGAAAAAGTCCCAACTCTTACTGGGGCCCTTGGGCTCTGGATCTTTGCCTTAGGTAAATAATTAATTAGAAGCTGCAAATGGACATTCAAATTATGCATCATAAATAAATCATCATTAATCAGTAGTAAATGATGAGAATTTGGTATGAGTTAAAGGGTTTTATTAAAATCTTTAAGTAAGTATTTCTTTATTAGTCATCAATATGCGATCAATTCATCGGCAATTCAATACAGAACAGTTGACTAAAGTGCGTTCTGTAAAGGTAAATCCCAATTCTATGTCTATAAAATGAAAAAAATAAGTATCTTTCAGAACCCATTAAGAGCTCCAAATCAAGAGGTGAAAGCATAAAGCTTTACATAATTCAAATAGTTCTTGTGAAGGGAAGTAAGGGAAATTCAGTAAAGTCTTGGAAATATAGCATCGATTCTAGCAGGGTAAAATGACTGGGTCTCAGCTAATGGCACAGCAAAAAGCTTAGAAAAGTCTCCTCCGAATACAGACCTTCAGAGTTTCAGGATGGCTGTGTGAAGTTAAAAGCCTCCCTTATAGTCCAGGAACATGTACTAATACAACATTTTGGTATCTACAACTAAAACAAATGTTACAGCAGTCCAACTCTTCAGCCAATCAAAACACGATGTTTTCATGGGAATGGAAATATTCCACCACCTACGCTGTCTTGAAAAAAAAATGTACAAATATTAATTGTG
This sequence comes from Lissotriton vulgaris, assembly GCF_964263255.1. Classification (NCBI taxonomy): domain Eukaryota; kingdom Metazoa; phylum Chordata; class Amphibia; order Caudata; family Salamandridae; genus Lissotriton; species Lissotriton vulgaris. Next base: position 1,605,359,696 of record NC_141685.1, read on the forward strand.
ATCCAGCAATCTGGGACTAACTAAATTTCATTACCTTGGCCCAATTTATTTACCCTACAAGTCCCTTCACGCTGGGTGAGTGAATACCAAACTTACCAATTTCCTATTAGAATATCATCCTCACATATACTTTATGGCGATACGATCTTTAAATATGTAATCAGAGTTTGACAAACTAATACCTGGATCTAGTAATAATCATTATGAACAAAATTCAATATGTCTAATAAAGACAAATTCACTTGTATATTTATAATGCTTTATCTAAATAATCTGATTGTTCATCAAATACAATACAGCTAGAATCCTCGATTACCACAAAAGAAATAATAAATGAAAATGACAGAAGTACATCTCAACATCAATGCAATGAATGAATGGATGGGTGTAGAGACAAAGGATTAGAGCCAAAAGACATTTGCAAAATGATTATGCCAATTCAGATATTATACTAACCCACGAAGGAAATTAGGAAAACTGCTCTCTGGCCATGAGAGCAGCAAGGCCCCTCAAGAAGAATTTAAGAGCAAAGACTAAGTCAGGATTTAGCAAACAGGAACAGCCAGCCCAAATAGTAATAGGAGACAGCAATGCAGCACTCTCCTCTTGCAAAGAAGAAAATCACACAACCTCCTAAAACCCTCCCACCGGGTATCTAATATTACACTCAAAACCCCCCAAAAAACCAACCCCATATAGTATCATAACACACAATTTCTCTTCATTCTATTGGTTAAGGACGGGGGTGTATTGTCACACCACTCTTGTTATGACACTTCTGTAAGACTGTCCATTGTCCTCTTTACTCCTTTTATCAACTTTCAGCCTAGGAAAAACAAATTTGAGCTGCTGTCATAGTACACATTTCCTCCATCTTGTCATGTAACAACATGTGTGCCTCAATTGTTCAATTGCGCTGCTCTCTAAGGAAGTGTTCCGCTTACAAAGATTATTTTGTTTCCCCTCGCAAACTTTGGCAGGGACACAGGACCTGTGAAGGACGAACAGTTTTCCACCTTTCCTTTCTAGCTCAGATTAAACCTGCATGTATTTTCTAAAATGACTCTCAGGCCTTTTCTGCAGAGCAGAAAACCATACTACTACGGAAAACAGAAAACAGACACATTCAATATTAATCTCTTATAATGCTGTACCATAGTGCACCCACCCTGTGTGTTGCATTTACCCATGCGCATCCCAGATTAATGTTATTTCCAATACATATTAGTAAAGAACAATAAAACAGCATTAGTCCTTTTATATTCCATTAGTCATAAGCATTTGCGGCCTACTCCAGTATTTTAGTTTGCGCCTGCACAGTTTCATTTTCCCTTATGTTAGCCCTTTTCGCATTTTGTTTGCACACCACACAATTAATGATTTCACACTATGGGAGATCAATCCCAGCAGGTTTTATTTCACGAAAACCCTGCTCCATTAAGTGTTAGATGTAGCATTACTAACAACGTTGTACAAGTCGTGGCTTGGTTCCCACTGGCTTTTCTTCTATAAAACAAAACAGTTCCACAAATAAATTCATCTCTTTCTCACATATTCTAACTTACAAATGTTGTTCATGAAGAAACATCTAAGTAACATTTCTAACCACACTATTTAATACACTATTGTATTTTATGAGAAATATCTCTATGGGAAAGTCTAAAACTATCTTTTTCTATTAAATCATGCTGGTTCAGTACATTTTATCATTGAACTCTTCAAATCCTCACATTACTAAGAATGTTGACCTAAAATCAGGAAGAATGAAAAAAGAAAAAATTACGTTCATAAGTATTTCTAAAGTAACATGGGCAGATATGGAAGCCTAATGCTTCCATTTGCCTTCTAAAGGATTTGACTTTTTGTTTTAGGCCGATGCGATAATTGCATTCGTTTGCATTTAAAAAAACACTCTATCAAAGGTCACCTCTGGTGCCTCTCCAGAGAAGGTGGTGAGCACTGGGTCCAAGCAACTTCTCCTAGCAGTCTTTCTTAGTCTAATACCTCAGGTTTCTCATCCCAAACCTGGACAGGAGTGTTGACTGTGAACGCCCACACCCTAGAGCACAGTGTTCTCTGCCAGCACTAGTCTGGAAACTCCCAATTATTTTGTACAGAAATCTTGGTAGACTAGCTAGAAGATCTTTTCTCATCTTCATACTCGAACCCCAGACATTAAATATGTATTGCAACATCCAGCTCTGAGACGGGCCCAGCCACGGTATTTGTCACAGGGATAGCAAAAAGGTGAGGGGGAGCTGGCACTTTCATGACGGAAGAAACCCAAAACAGGGGTGTTAATATAGAGGAAGGCTGTACCACTTGGACACCTGGGGGCAGATTTATGTTGGACTTGCGCCGCCGTTGCGTCACGCAACGGCGGCGTAAACGTGGCACATCCCTGCGTCCCATTTACAATGTGACGCATCTAGGCAGATGCGTCACGTTGTAAAGCCCTGCGCCACATGTGGGCGTTCCGGCGCAGGGTGGGCGTTCCGGGGCAGGTGCGCCTCGCAAAAGTGGCTGAGTGAAATCTTCAAGATTTCACTCAGTCACTTTTAGGCTAATGCTGCGTCAAAACCCTGTGCCTGCTTGAAGTAGGCGTAAGGCTTGACACAGCATTGGACAGATAGGGCACCCCCGAACCTTGCTGGAGCTGCGTCGCGCTTGCGATGCAACTCCAGTAATGCGCCACCTTTACGGCACAGATGCGTCACGCATCTCTGCCGTTTTTGCCCCATGGTGCGCCGCATTGTAATGCGGCGTACCATGGGTGGCGGAGCTGCTGCGCACAATAACTGGTGCATCCCTGGGGATGCAATGAACAAAAGAAGGGGGTTCCCCGTGGGTTATTTACTGATATAGGCAGGCCAGAAGGGGGGAAGAAACAACTGTAAATAGAACAAGAGAACGCACCCTGCCTTAGGATATAAGGGCCCTAGCTAGAGGGTCCCAAATTGGTATAAGAAGGGGTGATTAACCTGGGAGCTGACAATGCGCACAACACACACAAGGTCAAACCAAAAGGACTCAACAGAGCATATTCAGATTCATTTTATTTTCTTTAAATATATTTTTTTCTTTTTAGAATGAAGATATCAAACACATATAACAATTGAGCAATACTTTCAATCTACATGATACAGATGGAACCTGTTATTGTAAATCTGCCCCCTGTTATCTTGCTGGGCATAGCCTGTTCAGATAACAATGGGTCAGGAAAGGGCAGAGGGAAAGTCTCTCGGTTCAAAATAGCCTACCACAAAGGATTCTTAGAGTATCCTGCAATTTACAGCTGTTGTATGGACCTTCTATAACCTTGGTTCTTATGTACCACTTGGATGCAACAAATACAAAATTGATTCAAGAGTGGGTATAGCTACATGAATAATATCACTGCACACACTTTTTCTGCACACGTAAACATGCAATTGCTATGTCCCACATGGATGAGGAAGGACCTAGTTGCAAAAAGAACTGGCAGACAAATTTAAAAAGGTGGGGTAGGCTTGTAGGTGACTCTGCTGGGCAAGTAAATCTAAAAGACCCATCTTCCCTCAAAAAACGCCATTCCTGCCACCACTGCCAGTTCTCTACAGCTTGGCAAGTTGCGAGCAATCATGCTTTGGGAATGACAGTGCACATGTTTTACCACTCCGCACCCAGAGTCCTGCTCTGGGCCTTAATCTTTGTAACGGAAGTTACTCTAGTCCACACCCCTCCCTGGTGCTTATGTGTGCTGAGGTGAAGAGTCAATAAAGCTACAGCTTGCTGCAGCAGGAATTATCTGATTGGCTGTTCATGGAGGAGGCTAATCGCTGCCTTCGCTGGTGAGTTAGATGCATTTGAGATTACTAGTTGATGTAAAGTTAGTAATGTTGAAGTGGTTTGGTAGATAATGGGATAGGGTAGTTGTGATTATGAAAGAGTTTTACTCTACTTGTCTACATTTTTGATGTAGATAATGCAAAACTAGGAACTAATAGATACCGTGGAGAAGTGGATACTGTAGGAAACTACTTACGAAGACTGAATATTTATGTGTATATATTAAGGGATGTTTGACTCACTATTGAATTGATGTGCTAATATCAATAGTTTCGTAACTTTAAGAGCAATAATTATAGGTTTTGGAACTTGTACAGAGTCTTTGGACTTTGAATACCAAGGAAGCTGGAATAGAGTATAAGCTAATACAGCTATTCTTAAGGTACATTCACCCTTAGTATTTTACATTTTATAAATAGGATTTAATAAGATGTGGAGCAATGACATTGCCAGAATTAGACTTTGCAATACTGAAATAATTGAATCTGTCTGTTTAGATCATAGGGTTCACCACTAATGATGTAAGTGGGATATAATTGAACTACAATTTAATCATCCCATTTTTATAGGCATATCCCTCCTCTTAGGTAAAAACGATTAGGACCTTTCAGTCATTAATGTGACCTTTCCATATATTTTCAGAATTGAATATTATTCTTGTTAGAGTTGTCTGGAGAGCCAGACGAGGTTGACCAAATAATTAAAGATTAATATATATAATTAGGTATGTTCTTTGTTTCCCTTTTTTGAACTTAGGGATATTGGGTAATATATGGGAATTAGAGTTATTAATGTGACTCTTTTTGTATAATACTTTTTTTAGAATTGTTCATCATTTAGACTTAATTGAATGGAGTACAAGAAGAAACCAACTGAATGGATTATTAAGACTGATTGTAATATTTGAATACAGAGGTATGTGTCAGACGATTCAAATGGATATTAAGTCATGTTATAAATTACTGGTCACTAGGGGGTGGAATGGTTTGTAGGATGGGCAATACAGGGTCATCAAACCAATTTAGTTATTGCAATGGGTTTCGTGGGGTTTAAAGAGCAATATAATGAACTATGTCTTTTAAGATAATTAGCAATTATTGTATAGAATATTAAATCTTGGTGTTCCTCCTGGGTTGTGGTTAATATTAGAATGGAGACAGGCAGGCTTTATAAGGTTGGAGTGAGTGCATGTTCAGAAGATACCTTAAATTGTCGTGTACAGGTTACATGGTAAATGTATTTGTTAAATTTGTTTTCAATGTATTGATTGGTGTATATATATTTTCTTTCAGCCCTGATGACTTCCGGTATAGGACGAAATGCGTAGGCTGAAATGACTTCATGAATATGTAGCATATTGATTCATCAGCAACAATTTTGGAATAAATATTGGAATATTGTATTGGAACTTGGCCTGCTGACTGTTTGCTGAAGAAATACAATAATAAATTGTTGATATGGACATTACTATAAGATGTTCCTATCCATTTTTGTGATTTTATTTTGAGGATTGTGCCAGGAGTGGTGGGCTACGGAGAGTTGAGTGTCTTCTTGAGTGTCTTCTTTGGAAACTTTGAAGAAAAGTACTGAAAAGTGACTATAGTGCACACTTTTTTTGTCCTCACTGCCTTGCTTTTCGTAGTACAAATTCTATATGTGTTGCTTTTTTTCTGTATATTTGCCATTGATAAATTTCCCTAGATTCTTACTGGCAAAGTCTGTCAGGCGAAAAATTGGCGGATGAGATCATTCTTCCACTATTCTTAATTCTCATGACATGCTCATGATCCAGAAATTGGCGCATTGCAAGATTAGCAAACAATTCCCTGGCACAAACAGAATTAGCAATAGTTTTTAGGTCGAGCCTAGTCAGCACATGAGTTGTATGGGAGACCTGCTGTAATCACTATATGTAGTGTAATCCCACCTGCTGCTTCCCATTGGTTCACTCCTGCTTCGCTCTTCTTTGCTGGCTCCTCATTAGTTGGTGCTCTCGATACATCACTTCCGTTTTTCCTTCAGGGGCACTGGTCAACTACAGTTTTCTTTCACTTATACTGTTGATATGTGGCTTAAGCTACTTGTTTTTTTTCTATAACATGCCGGCCGCTTCAGGAGATGCGCAGCGTCTTTTCTTTAATAAGCACGGCTTCCGCCACACTTTTTATTTCAAAAGCATAGCTCTTAACAGCTCTACTGCCGAGACTCCCTTCCCTATCCCATCTCAGCTACAGCAGGAGGCACGGGCAGGCTTTCTTTAATAAACACGTGTTTTCTTTAATAAACATGGCGCTGGCGCATTTTTGATTTTTTTAATAAGCACAACTATCCTGTCAACCTCGTAAGTACCATTGAGTTGGCAGTTTGTGCTACAGTCTGCTGCCCTGTAGTACTGCTGTCAGCTCGGCTGACATCTGTGTGGAGGCCGGACTAAGCTGCTGGCGCACCAGGAAACACTCAGACCCAGCGAGCAATTGACAGGCAACCTGCTCGCTATACTTGCCAAACATTTGCAGACCAACTTGCTTACTACCGAGCATTTTAAAAAATTGAATTGAAAAACTATTTTAAAATTTGATTACATTGATGATCGAGATCGTTGTGTTCATTTTGTGGGAATTTTGCTTTGGGTGGTGTTATCGGAGCGGGAGGGGGAATCGAACCCTGAGCCGCAGCACACTTTAGACCGGCACCGCCATCTTGGGAGACGGTGCGGTCTAGTTGTTTTCCTTGCCCTCACGCTGCCCTACTTAAACGGGGACTTTGCGCGAGCGCGCTAGACCATGTCATACTCACTTAGATTTTCTGGAGCTATTTACCCCGCCCAGAGGGTGGTGTCAGAGGTGAGATTCAAATGCAGCATGTCATACGGGAGCACAGCGGGCGCGCCAGCGGCGGGCCAAAGGCAAGCCCATCTGGGCCCGTCCGCACCGGACGGAACCAGGGGCCAGCCAGAATGCCCGGATTATTACCTACTCCGCAGCATTTCTACAAAATTTGCACACAACCAAGTCGATTCCAAACAGGTATACGCTGGACCTGTTTTCTAAAAATGATATCCTCACAAATAGGACCCTCTTTCCAGAACTGTCAGTTCAGACAGTCCCGCTGGGATTTCATCAATCCATGACAGGTCAGGAATTAGCCAAGACCTGATGGTATACTACCTGAACACTCGCTCACTTGTTAAGAACCAGCTAGATATCTTCTCCCTATTACTCTCAGACAGCCCCAGCCTCTTACTGTTAACTGAGACATGGCTAACGGAGGACTCTAGTCTGGACATGTTGGCAGCCATTCCCAATAACTATTATATCATACATGCAGATCGTCCCTCTAATAAGGTAGGGGGTGGCGTGGCAGCTACCATTCATAGTGATTATAGGTTCAGTTCCCTGCCTAGCCTTGTCCTTAAAGACACTGACAACTTGGTATTAAAAATTGAATCCTAACATGAATCCTTAGACTGTGTACTTATTTATAGGCCCCCTAATAAAATTACCTCCTTTCCGTTGGAACTTAGTGAACAGATAGCTAAATTGGCTACCGATCACGCCAGGGTACTGCTCATGGGTGATTTTAACGATTGGTATAAAGACCCTGAGGAGGGACCACACTCGGCTGAAATGACGGACCTTCTCATGAACTTGAACTTTACCCAGCAAGGTCTGTCCCCTACCCATCAGAAGGGACATATTTTAGACCATATCTGGACGAATGGGGTGGAGATTTCCATCCCTATCGTTTCCCCCTGTATTTGGTCCGATCACTATCTACTGAAATTTACCCTAAGGCTCCCATCAGTTATGAAATCTAGCACCATGGAGGGTGGCTTCGCCAGAAGATGGAATTCGATTAATAAGGGTGATTTTCTCAGTTCGTTGGCCGACAGTGCCCCAGGTTGGGCCAAACATAGAGACGTTGGAAATAAATATCTCGAACTGGCTCATGAATGCCAGTAATAAACATGCCCCTCTTACAAGATTAAAAACCTCCCGACGCTCTGATGCTACCAGATGGTTTTCTACTGAACTTAAAGATCAGAAGCTACGGCTCCGCAAACTGGAGAGACAGTGGCGTGTAAAGTATGGCCAGGAAGAATGACTGATTTATGTGAATGCTAGGAAAGAGTATAAAAAAACATCTTGGCAGCCAAAGCTGCCCATTTTTCTAGTCGCATTACCAATTCAAATAATAATTCAAAAGAGATTTTTAATATTGTCGATGAACTCTCTAATTCAGAGAGGATGTTATTGAAGGTGGCACCATCACAGGAATTATGAATTTCCCTCAATGATTATTTAACTGACAAATATATCACTATTAAAAATAATGGGGCATCATATCAAGGACAGGCGATACATTATCGCCGCTTTTATTGGCAGGAAACTGCCGATAAAGCGGCGATAATGGCCTTGATAATATGCTCTATGAATTCCAATCGAAGCCCATGTTAGATGTGAACACATCTAACATGGGCTTCGATTGGAATTCATAGAGCACATTATCAAGGCCATTATCGCCGCTTTATCGGCAGTTTCCTGCCGATAAAAGCGGCGATAATGTATCGCCTGTCCTTGATAATATGCCCCCATATTCCCAAACGTTCCGTTCTACCTAGTCCTGATGATCAGTTTAAAAACACTCATACGTTAAGTCAATTTCCCAATATTGACCTGGAAACTTTGTATAGGCTCCTAATGAAGGTAAAATCAGGAGCTCCATCTGACTGTTGTCCGCCGCATATCCTCAAAGATTGTTTTTTGGCTTTTCCCAGCCCCATACTGGCTCTAATGAATGAGTCTCTCTCCGAGGGGAAAGTCCCCCCGCTCTTTAAGAAGGCTATAGTTGTTCCCCTTTTGAAGAAACTCGGGGCAGATCTTACATTGCTATCCAATTATCGCCCAATCTCTTTGCTGCCTTTTGACGCAAAGCTACTGGAAACTCATGTACCAAACTGTCTATCTGACTTTCTAGAGGAGTCTGGATATCTCGACCCCCACCAGGCAGGTTTCCGGCTAGCTCATTCGACGGAAGCGGTTATAGTGGCGGTGTTGGATACTCTCAGAGAACACGTGGATGGGGGCTCCCCACCGGCACTGGTACTATTAGATCTTTCAGCCGCGTTCGACAAGGTCGACCATGAAATCTTGGTGGGCTGTGTCGAACTGGCAGGTGTCCGGGGGGCGGCCGCCTGCTGGCTGTCGTCTTTTTTGAATGACAGGTCTCAGGCAGTCCGTCAAGGGCCCGACATTGCCCCCCTCATAAAACCATATGTGGGGTTCCTCAGGGCTCAGCACTGTCACCTCACTTATTTAACATCTATATCTCCCCTTTGATTCGATCACTGAAGATGAGAAAAGTGACAGTTTTCAACTACGCAGATGATCTGCAGCTGGTCCTTGAGATGGATGGCTTCGAACGTTCAGTGGCGGACCTTCATGAAACACTGCTGTTTACATAACAGTGGATGGATGGTAGCCATCTGAAACTGAACCTGGGCAAGACAGAGCTTGTCTTGACCGGGAACAGTGGAAAATTTTGGGGTCCTCACTACTGGCCCATGGAGCTCGGTCCATCCCCCTCCCCTCGCGGTACAAAAGGGGGTGGTAATGGATGGAGCATCTGAACCGATCAAACACTCACACCCAGTCAAAAGATCTGGGTTTAATCCATCACCGTTCTTTAGCCCACTCTGCCACCCCAGTTAAGACAAGGCTATATGCAAATCAGTCTGACCCTGTGCCTCATGGGAACAGTCCAGCCCGAACTGCCAAGCCATGCCTTCCCTGGACCGGAAACAAGCTTCCGAGGACCGGTTTCTGGCATTCCAGCCGTCTTCAGCCCGGCTTGCTTGAATCCAGTGGCAAAGTAAGCAAGGGACTCACGTCTGAGCATACCCTGCCACACTTATGGCGGACAAAAGCGGTACAAAAGGGGGTGGTAATGGACAGAGCATCTGAACCGATCAAACACTCACACCCAGTCAAAAGATCTGGGTTTAATCCATCACCGTTCTTTAGCCCACTCTGCCACCCCAGTTCAGACATGGCTATATGCAAATCAGTCTGACCCTGTGCCTCATGGGAACAGTCCAGCCCGAAATGCCAAGCATGCCTTCCCTGGACCGGAAACAAGCTTCCGAGGACCGGTTTCTGGCATTCCAGCCGTCTTCAGCCCGGCTTGCTTGAATCCAGTGGCAAAGTGAGCAAGGGACTCACGTCTGAGCATACCCTGCCATACTTATGGCGTCCAAAAGCGGTACAAAAGGGGGTGGTAATGGACTGAGCATCTGAACCGATCAAACCCTCACCTGCCAGCTCGGCAAAAACGCTAGGAGTTTCCCTTGACAAGGAACTAACACTGAAATCTCAGGTGGGCAGTGTGATCTCTAAGTGCTTCTTTCATATGCGCAAGATCCGGAAAATCCACCGCTTTTTCACTCAGGACGCTCTGGTCCGGATTATAATGGCCACCTTCACATCCCATTTGGACTATGCGAATTCTGTATACTTGGGGATGCCACTCTATATATCTAAGCGATTGCAGTTAGTCCAAAACCAGGCTGCTCGTTTGGTCATGCGACAACCTAGAAGGCAACCAATCAGCCAAGCGCTTCAGAAACTTCACTGGCTCCCCATCTCTCAGCGCTGTGTTTTTAAAACTGGCTGCATGGTGTTTAAGGCCTTGCATGCCAAAAGCCCTGCTTTTATTACTAACCTGTTACCCAGATATGTGCCGAATCGGTCCCTTCGTTCTGCCCATCTTTCTCTGCTTTCTGTACCCAAGTTTAAACGTGTGCGTCAGGGGGGACGCCGTTTTGCGGTCTAGGCGCCTAAACTTTGGAATTCGTTTCCTCTGGAGATTCGGTCTTGTACCGACATCATGCAGTTTAGGAGGCTCCTCAAGACCTAGTTGTTTCGGCTAGCTTATAACTTGGGATAATTGACAGCTGTAGTCTGTTCAGTCCGCCTTCAGTACTTTTCTGCTCTCTGGTTAGCGCCATGAAGCCACCCAGTGTGAGTGCGCTTAATAAATTCCCTTTAACATTAACATTAACTTCCTTCACATTTCATTGGCGTTTTGTATCGCCCTGAAACAATCATTGTTTGTTTCTCTAACGCTCTGTGCAACTGTTCATTTTCTTGACTTGAAGACATTTCTTGCAATTGTGACTTTTTACATAAAAAATAGGCAGTAAGATTTTGTTCTGTAAACACAGCTTGTCTGACAAGTAGATACTAGAGGGATTTCGATTACTTTTAATATCAAGGCAGGTGGTAAATGTATTCCTAAACTGGAAAAGTTAGAGTAAGTGGCTAAAATAGAACTAGATAACTCTACTTTCATGCACGAAAGAACTCTAGTGTGTAAGTTTACCAACCATCTTTTCATTTACTCATTCTTATCTGCTCGCTGACCAGAGCCAAGACGTAGGAGGCTAAATACATAATACTATTTATAACTGTTTACTGGTAGCACTATTGGTGCCAAAGGTTGTAGTATTTCGGGTGCATAGGAGAAAAGTAGTGCCTGTGTTTTATCTTTGCTCCTCCAGTCTGGCCCTACTCTTATGATCACTCGTTCTGAGCTGTGCACTTCCTAGCAGGCATCAGCAGTGACCACACTACATCCCTCTTTGACTTACTCAAAAATCACTGTCGCCCAATGCAGAAACATGTCTTTCTGACGACCTTACAATTCTGAGTTGAGATTGGATGCTGTAAAGTGGGGATTCCTAAATATCGACCTACAGTAATATTGAGTTGGAAATATCGGAGGTACAGAATATCGAGGTCAAGAATATCGGCGGACAGAATATCGACTCTAAGGTAAGTAATATCGATTTTTTTATATTGATTTAAGTAAGTATCGAAGTTAGTAATATCGATATCAAATATATTGATGTCACTAATCTCGATGTTAAGTATTTTACTTGTTTTAAATTATATGTGTGCTATTTTTATATATTAATGATGTTATTTTTAAGTACCAGAGCGGGTTGTGGGTTTATAGGGGAATAGGGTGGGAAGTAACTTAATTATTGTAAATCAATTATTAATTTTTAGGAATTGTAAATTAACTTTAATTAATTTTGCATTTAAGTTCTGTAGCAGGTTGTGGGTTTATAGGGGAATTGGGTGGGAAGTAATTTAATTGTAATTAAGTAATGATTTATTTTTATTTATTGGTATTGATAATTATTTTATTTTTAATTAATTATTAATTGGCAATTCATTATTTTAATTGGTAATTAACTTTTTGTAAGTAGTAATTAATGTTAGTACTTGGAAATTCATTTTTTTAACTGGTAATTACATTTTTTAATTTGTAATTTTTATTTAGCAATACATATTCTTAATTGGTAATTAATGTTTATTATTTGGAAATAGTTTTTTATTAATTGGTAATTATTGTTTCAGAACAATTATTTTTTGGTATAAAAATATTTTTATTGTTTAATATTTTTAAATTGGTAATCACATTTTAATAATTAATGTTTTTGTTATGACACATATTTTAGTGATAAATATTTATCATCTGGTAACTAATATTTATTAATTAATATTTATTGGTATTTATTGTTAATTTATTGTTAATTAATTATTCAATTGTAATTATGTTTTTAATAATTATTAATGGGTATTTGTAAATGATGTAGAGTCATTTAAAAATGTAATTATTAATTATTTTAAATACAAAAAATATTTATAAGTATGTTATATTTAACTTCTACGCTTTCCAACGCTTTCCCTACTGTTGCCCTCTCTAGAGTAGCAATAGTAATTTTTACCCCTACGCTATCCAATGCTTTCCCTACTGTTGCACTCTCTGGAGTGGGAATAGCAAATTTTACCCCTACGCTATCCAGCGCTTTCATTACTGTTGCACTCTCTGGAGTGGGAACAGTAATTTTTACCCCTACGCTATCCAACGCTTTCCCTACTGTTGCACTCTCTGGAGTTGGAATAGTATTTTTTACCACTACGCTATCCAACGCTTTCCCTACTGTTGCACTCTCTGGAGTGGGAATAGTAATTTTAAGTTCTACGCTATTCAACATTTTCATTACTGTAGTTTTTTTGGGACTTTGAATAGTAGTTTTATTTATTTAGCTATTTATTATTTTTTGTATTATTTTAGATAATGTAGTATATAATTAATTTTAAAAAAAATTAAAGTATATTTCATTTTTAAAATGTATTAAACATAAGTATTTACTTTTTATGTATGCTATTGTTTTATGTCTGTAGATGTATTTGTAATGTATAATATTTTTTATTAAAACCTATTATTAAGTAAGTATATATTATATATTTTGTTATTATATATGCATTATTTATTAATTTTAAACATGATTAGATATTTTTAATTATGTTTATTTTATTTATAAGTATTATTTACTTTATTTTACACTTTTTTAACAGAAAAAAACTATATTTTTAACTACGATAGTTTTAACATCGATATTTTTGTTTCGATATATATTTGTACTTACCATGTTGTAGATAGGATGTTGATATTCTTGCCTTCGATATTCCTGCGTCGATATTTCTGTAGGTCGACATTCTGTCAGTAATTCAGCAGCATCCTGGTTGGCTTTAATTCTGGATTTCACTTTTTTATTTTTATTTTGTTGTTGCCGATATTAAAATCAGTGCCAAAACACTCAACAATCATATTTGCTTTGTTAGCTAGCCAGGTGCCTGTCACTTACAGCCTTAACCACCCCTTTCACCTACGAATGAAATAGAGGTTTAATTCATGTTTCTGCAGTGTTTATTATCCACTAAACCAATGGCCTGATTTATAAGTACAAATTACAAAGTCGCCAACGCTTTTTTGTGTTCACGAAAAAAAGTTATAAAGTGCACTTTTTTCAAATTAAATGTAGTGAGTGACAGAAAACTTGATAAATGTAAAGGAATGTCAATGCCCAAAATGAGGAAAAATAAACTAAACTTGACACCGTGAATGCTATTGTGAACCCTGAGTTGACTATGATATAATATTTTTCTGTGCGGACCAAGCCTTATCTAAATGAGGTGCTGCTTAAAGGCAACATTTTTCAAGATGTGGGAAAATTCAAGTCGGGTATGAAAAAAGGATATTTTCCCACACTCCTTGACCCATTACTCCAGGACAGCTTGAGAATGTAATCAGTTTACAAACATAGGTTTCTATGTTCTAAGGTTTAACTGCAGATACTAGCACTCATTGAAAGTTAATATTTCATTGCTTGCTGACTGAAAATACTTTCAGTATCTGTGTGTTTGGCCTAGGATTGATTGTTATTTAATTGTTAAGATCTCAATGAAAGCCTAATATGAGCATGAGTAAGTGCCTTATCTCAGACTTAGCTTCCTTCCTCTTGGTGCTGTGCTACATGCACTGAACGACTCTGTGAGCTAGGCTGATATAATTCATTATTTAAAGTTTTCAAATGTATTCTAAGGACTGTTTAAAAGGGATTGTCTTCGCTATTTTTTATTAACTCTAGAAAATAATTCCTCTAAAGTTATGGACATTTCTTGTTCTTCGTGGATTGCACAGATGGACGGCAGGAAGCTTGAGCAATAAAAATGCAAGTTGCAGTATGCTTAGAAGATGCCTTTGCAGGATGAGTCAACACTGTCATGGAAATTATTCTTTAGTAAAGTCTCTACATGCTTTTATGGTACATTAAGGGTGTAGAATAGAGGCGGTCGCGGGCACCTGATGGGAAGGGGGCAAGGAGGCAGAGAGAGATATAAAGTGTTTATGAGGGACAGAATACATTCGATTAATATGAGCATCACACTTTGCTAATAACATCAATGTGTTCTGTTTCAGTATGTTTAGGATGAGACTGTTAACACAGTTCCTGTCTTGGTTACTTATCTTCTGATTTAGAACCACGAACGCGATTATTGGTCGGTATCCTGTCCCGCTCCTCCACTGGTGTAGTGCTGGCAGTGATGTGACACTGAGTTCTGCCTTCTGCACTATTCCTCTGTCAATATTCAGCTCAGCTCAGCTGATAGTTCCATCTGTCTGCACTGGTAATCTTCAGTATTGCACGCCCTAATCTTCCTTGTTGCAGATTTTATGTACATGACGCTATATCCTCACAATGAGGCAGATAACCTACAATTCCATAGCCGGGAAGGAGGTGGTGTCCATTTTCCCATAGAATGGATAGCTTTTCTTCCCTCTGTATACTGCGGATGTGCCTCGACAACTCACCCAAGGGCACACTGACAATACCAAGTCTCAACTCCAGGACAACAACAGTTACCTGGCAAAACTGCCAGAGAAGAGGCAAAAGAAGGGAGGAGAGCCGATAATGAGTACTGTGACAAGGAATATTAAGACTCAGACAAAAGGAAATTACTTGTAAGTAATCATGCCATTACCTCTTCATTCATTCAAGTCAAGTCAAGTCAATAGATTTATATAGCGCGCTACATACCCAGAGGGTCTCAAGGCGCTTGAAGAAGGGTGGGGAATTACTTGTCAAATATCCACGTTTTGAGTTGCTTTCTGAATGCTAGGTGGTTCTGAGTAAGGCGAAGGTGAGTGGGAAGTGAGTTCCAAGTTTTAGCTGCTAGGTAGGAGAAGGATCTACCTCCCATGGGGGTTTTGTTGATGCGAGGAACAGTGGCAAGGGCTTGGTTGGAGGATCGTAGCTGGCGGGAGGGGGTGTAGAAGGATAGTCGTGTGTTGAGGCATTCGGGTCCGATTTCGTAGAGTGCTTTGTGTGCGTGGGTTAGGAGCCGGAAAGTAATCCTCTTATTGACGGGGAGCCAGTGGAGGTTTTTCAGGTGACCAGAGATGTGTTCTTTACGCGGGATGTCTAGTATGAGTCTGGCTGAAGCGTTCTGGATGCGTTGGAGTTTTTTCTGGAGTTTTGTGGTGGTACCGGCGTAGAGGGTGTTTCCGTAGTCCAGTCGGCTCGTGACCAGAGCGTGGGTGACCGTTTTTCTAGTTTCGGTGGGGATCCAACGAAATGTTTTTTTGAGCATGCGAAGAATGTTGAAGCAAGATGAAGAAACGGCGTTGACTTGTCTGTTCATCGAGAGTGAAGAATCCAGGATGACGCCCAGGTTCCGTGTGTGGTCCGTCGGGATGGGTGCTTTTCCAAGGGCCTCTGGCCACCAAGAGTCATCCCAGGCGGAGGGGGAGGTGCCTAGGATGAGGACTTCTGTTTTGTCTGAGTTCAGTTTCAGACGGCTGTGCTTCATCCAATCGGCTACTTCTTTCATTCCTTCGTGCAGGTTGGTTTTGGCCGTGTTAGGGTCTCTGGTGAGTGATAGGATCAGTTGAGTGTCATCCGCGTAGGAGATGATGTTGAGATTGTGTTGGCGAGCGATGGCCGCAAGGGGGCTCATGTATACGTTGAAGAGGGTGGGGCTGAGTGAGGATCCTTGTGGTACGCCGCAGATGACTTCAGTGGCCTCTGACTTGAATGGTGGAAGGCGGACTCTCTGGGTTCTTCCGGAGAGGAACGAGGTGATCCATTCCAGTGCTTTTCCTTGGATTCCGATGTTTCTGAGGCGTTGTAGAAGGGTGCTATGACAGACCGTGTCGAAGGCTGCGGAGAGGTCGAGGAGGATGAGGGCGACTGTGTCTCCATTGTCCAGTAGAGTTCCAATGTCGTCTGTTGCTGCGATGAGGGCGGTTTCAGTGCTGTGTTTGGCTCGGAAGCCGGATTGTGAGGAGTCGAGGGATTTGTTGGTTTCGAGGAAAGCGGCGAGCTGGTTGTTGATCGCTTTCTCGATGACTTTGGCCGGGAAGGGAAGGAGTGAGATAGGGCGGTAGTTTTTGAGTTCGGTGGGGTCAGCTGTTGGTTTCTTCAGGAGGGCGCTGAGTTCGGCATGTTTCCAGCTTTCCAGGAAGGTTGCGGAGTTGAGGGAGCAGTTGATGACGTCTCGGAGGTGCGGTGCAATAATGGAGTCTGCTTTGTTAAAGATGTGGTGAGGGCAAGGGTCTGTGGGGGATCCTGAGTGGATAGAGTTCATCAGACGGATGGTGTCCTCAGTGGAGATTGGCTTCCAGTCATTGAGGATGATCAGGGGGGGTGGGGGTCCAGCAGGGGATTGGGTGGGTTGGTCTCCGGGTTGGTTGTCGAAGCTGTTGTGGATGTCCGCAATTTTGTTGTGGAAGAATGAGGCTAGGGAGTCGCAGAGGGCTTGAGAGGGGGTGATGTCGTTGGAGTTGGCTGAGGGGTTGGTAAATTCCTTGACGATGTTGAATAATTCCTTGCTGTTGTGGGCGTTGTTATCTAGTTGGTCCTTGAAAGCGGCTTTCTTGGCAGTCCGGATCAGTTGGGGGTGTATGCGGGTGGCGTTTTTGAAGGCGTCCTTGGTGCTGGTGGTTGGGTCTTTTTTCCAGGCCTTCTCGAGGGAGCGACAAAGTTTCTTGGATTTCTTAAGATCATCGTTGAACCAGGAGGCCTTCTTGCTGCCTAGTTTGATTTGTCGCTTTTTCAGTGGTGCTAGGATGTCGGCGCTGTTGGATAACCATTGGGTAAGGTTGGTGGCTGCTTGATCTGGGTTTGAGGAGTGGGCGGGGGGGTTTTGAAGAAGCGATGAGGAGATCTGGTCGATGGTGATTTTGTTCCAGTTTCTTTGCAGAGTGGGTTGGGGGTGGTTGTTGGATGTGGGCTTGTTGTAGGTGAAGTGAACGCAGCTGTGGTCAGTCCAAAGGAGAGCTGTGGTGTGGCTGAAGGAGACATGTTTGCTGGAGGTGAAGATAGGGTCGAGTGTGTGACCTGCGATGTGGGTGGAGGAGGTGACTAGTTGTTTAAGTTCGAGGTTGTCCTCACCACAGTTAATACATACATGAAGATGTACTAAGCCATCAACACGACTACAAGCATCACAATCAACAGGACAAAGAAGGCTGTGTGAAGGCTCAAATGCTTCAGAACAGGTCAAATGCACAAGCAAAGCACCCATACGTAGAGGACCTAGCACCTAGAGCTTTCAGGTGAAGATAAAGTCAATTGTGCTTGGAACACACAAGCAACAGCTAAACAACGTCTTGCAAGGGTATTCAAGCCAAACGCTCATGCCATCAGCTAAAGAACATCTTGCAAGGGTTTCCAAGTCGAGCACCCCTGAGATCTGCAAAACATTGTTTTGCAAGAGTATCTAAATCAAGCCCCCCTGACATCAACCAAAACAAGAAGACAGACAATAGGTTGGTCAGCCAAAACCAACAAATCCAAGACAAATATCAAGACCATACAAATCAATGAAAAGTAAAAGGCTAAGGGTGAACCCTGGGCCAGCAAGAGAACAGTCCAAATGGAGAAATGCATAGATGGAGCACACATTCCAAACATGAACCAAAGAGAGGTCTGTCTCTGAGCTACTTAGAGCTGGAACCACAAAAGTCCTGCAAAAGCAAGAGAGCAACTGGTAGACAGCAGCCATACATAGACCAAGATTTTCCCAGAGCAATAATCCAACATGGAGCAAGCCAGAGAAAAGGCACCTACAGCAGAAACAGCCTGAAGGCAACACATAAGGAAATGGTGGGAAACCCCACAGGCAGAAACACTCAGTAACTTAGAAAGACGAAGACTTGTAACCACAAAAGAAGAGACCAGAAGAATTCTTGGGAATTTCTCACCTGGAGAGGATCTGCCGTCCTGATATTAATGAAGCCATTATTTACAGAGAAGCTCTAAAACTCGAGTTTAAGCAGGAATATTGGCTGCAAGGCCCCTGGTAGGGGCACAATGGGGTATAATAAAGTCAAAAGTAAAAATGGCGTGCTGATACGAACACCCACGCCGGTGAAGAACTACATGCGAGTAGATGTGCATCTGCCCAAATATATTGAAAGGATACTGAAGAAGAGTGGCAGTCCTACAAGCAATAAAAAGTCACTCTAGGCATCCAGGGAGTGTTGGACAACCACTGTTACACATGCAAATGGAACTCACAGGGAAGCGGTTTGGTCCTGATGATGTGGTGGCATCGACATATGCACCTTCAGCAGCAGACTGAAAAGCAGCCAGTCTCTCACATACTCTGCTTCCCTTACTGCACCTAGCAAGCATGATTGTTTCCGGTCCAGGGATCCCATTTCCAAGCCATTTTCTCACATCTGCCTTTTCAGGATCCAAACGCCCACTTTCCATGCTGAACATATCAGCTGTGATTAACTTAGGAGGTAAGACTTCCACTTGCACGTAACGTCTCTAAAGCAGAGTTTAATATAAAACCTGTACTTTGACACATGTTTGGTCACCACTGTATTCCAGATCACGAAAAATCAAAATTCCACCAGCATGAGCATTTTCCGGTCTACCTAGACTTTTAGGTAAGACGCATGCTTTTAATAGCATCGTTTTTATTTACTCCACTGAGCCTGACCGACCCAATCAGTGTTGGGTTCAATTGTAGGTACAAAAGGGGGTGGTGATGGACGGAGCAACTGAACCAAACAAACACTCACACCCAGTCAAAAGATCTGGGTTTGACCCATCACCGTTCTTTAGCCCACTCTGCCACCCCAGTTCAGACATGGCTATATGCAAATCAGTCTGTCCCTGTGCCTCATGGGAACAGTCCAGCCCGAACTGCCAAGCCATGCCTTCCTTGGACCGGAAACAAGCTTCCGAGGACCGGTTTCTGGCATTACAGCCGTCTTCAGCCTGGCTTGCTTGAATCCAGTGGCAAAGTGAGCAAGGGACTCACGTCTGAGCATACCCTGCCACACGTATGGCATCCAAAAGCGGTACAAAAGGGGGAGGCAGGGTATGGCATGGCTTGGCAGTTCTTTTGACTGGGTGTGAGTGCTTCATTGGTTCAGATGCTCCGTCCATTACCACCCACTTTTGTACCGCTTTTGGCCGCCTTAAGTGACGCAGGGTATGCTCAGACGTGAGTCCCTTGCTCACTTTGCCACTGGATTCAAGCAATCCGGGCTGAAGATGGCTGTAATGCCAGAAACCAGTCCTCGGAAGCTTGTTTCCGGTCCAGGGAAGGCATGGCTTGGCAGTTCGGGCTGGACCGTTCCCATGAGGCACAGGGTCAGACTGATTTGCACATAGCCATGTCTGAACTGGGGTGGCTGAGTGGGCTAAAGAACGGTGGTGGATTAAACCCAGATATTTTGACTGGGTGTGAGTGTTTGATTGGTTCAGATGCTCCGTCCATTACCACCCCCTTTTGTAACGGGTTCAATTGTAGAGCTGATTGATGAAGTCCAGCTTCCAACCATTCTGCATGCAAGCATTTGGTCATCACATAGATCCCTTATCTATATGAGAGCTTTTTTTAACAAAGGTAGGCCTCACATCTCCATAAGCCTCTATTCATTCGACTACTAGGCAACTTTGTATCTCAATTCATTCATTTTCTAATTACAGAATCCAACCTGTTGCTGGATTTTCATGTGGAATGCAACACCACCTACACCAGTAGGTCAGCCTGACCCACCATTTTACAAATACCCCTTGTTCCTTTTTCGAAACACACCTTACTGATTTTAATAATTGTGCCCACTATAGTCTGTCCTCCTTACTGTTCGGAAGCAGACCCGCTGTGACATCGTACTAGTTACGCACGTTCCTGGGTCGAAATGTCAAAGCCTCGCAACAATCCATTTCCCACAGTTTTCTCACCCCAAAATTGAAAAGGGACTCAGATCAGGGGTCTTGAGATTACCATGTATAGGGACTGATATTATTAGATTCATACATCTTATACTTTCTCCTCACTGTACATAGTGTATGCACATCATCACCTTGTCACTTACTTTCATATAAAAGTCACACACATGTCTTCCATTGATTATAATGTCTATGTGACAGCAGTGCATTTAAAAAAGTAAAAAACAGAATAATACACTAACTGTGAAATCATGAAATAAGATTCTCAGTGTGTTTCTTGATACGTATTTATTATGAAATGCTAAGAACTTGCCCATCCAACAGAACCGCTTGTAGTTTATTGTTTCAGCCGAAAGGGCACTCTTCACATCATGTTCACTCAGGCAGACACCAGCACTGGTTACATAGCAGCTCTTTGAGTAATCTGTGAAGCATTCCCTTCCTTGGTGAAGAAAAACTTGGTACTGGAGCAAAGTAGAGGGGTTTGTATCCCACTTTATGCATGTTTTCCAGACAGGGAATGGGGATCAGAACCAGCTTGGGTTGGTTCTCTTTCAAATGCAATTCCCCAGCTGTTCTCCTGACAGAGTCTTTGTGAGTACTAATTGTTCAGACATTATGTAGTCAAGGGGTTTTCAAAACTGGGTCACAATGAAGTGTGAGATTTCTGCACCAGGGTGTCATCAACCTTGCAGAAGGTGTAATCTGAGTCAGACCAAAATGTCAGGTCCTACCTAGAAACTCACCCTGTACAACAGAAACTACAGCCCCACACCTCACCCCAACTATCTACCAACAAACAGTGCTCAGGAAAAGTTAATCACCAGTCCTTTACTAACAATGACCGCCCCGAATTTGTAAAGAGAGTCATTTCTCTATTGTTCTCACTTCAGTGTGTAGGTCTCCACCCTTCAGTCTCAACAATTCAGGCAATGCACATTCACTGTCTGTTGTTGCTATCCTCATCATGTCTCAATGTTAGAGGCAAATGGTCAGGTACACATTATGGATTAAAACAGTGTACACTAGCAGCTCCTCATTATGAGCGTAACCAAGGCATGGACCGTAGTCTACCACCTAGTATGGAGCAATGCTTAGTGTGCCCCTCATTATCACAGACAGGTCATGGACCCCATGTTTTCAAAGACAGGTCTACATCTCTGCACACACAGTAAATTAGCGGGATGTCAGAAGCAAAATAAAAGTCAGAATACCAGTTACATATGCAGTTCAACCCTCAGGGCAGGGGTAGGAACACACCTGTTTACCATGCAGGGCATGTTATTGTCCCAACATTTATGCAGTGCATTAGAGTTTGTATGGCCTAGTTGTAAGCATAATATTTGCAACCATTGCCGAATCATGGCTGCTAGTCTTTTACTTGTTTGAGTTTGAAGAACCAATATCAGTAGAGTAATCGGCTGGTTCCAATCTGGCATATATAGTATAATATACCTGCACGCATTTGTATAATGAGAATTTTCTCACTACATGCATCTTTCCACATTCTCAGATAGTGCATTTTAGAGTAAATTATGAGGATGTGTGAAAGAAAATACTCTGCATAGATATCCTCATCTCAATGCTCAGTAGATCTTACAAACCTTAAAAGAGAGGAGTAGTATTTGGGTAGTACTTAATGGAGTTACAATGTGGCACACAACACAGGCCAAACATTACGTTTTTTATTTTTTTTCAGGTTACGATAGGTACTTTCAATACACCTGATCAGACTTCACCAGTTGAAGTTCACTGTAGTTTTTTTTCTGGCCAAGTTTGGTGCAGATTAGTCAAGAGGTGGAAAAGGTATTAAAGATGCAAAACAGCTGTTGCCTTGTAATGTTGTCAGCCTTAACAGGTACAAATGCCAACAAACACACACATGTGTCAGGTTCAGGGCCAGACTACGGAACACAAAGCAGCCATGGCAATTTAGTCAGACCAGCCCCCAGAACCCCCCCCCCCCTCCCCGGGGGGGGGGGGGGCAGAGGTGTGTGAAAGTGTGAAGCACTGCTGCTTTTGTTACTGGGGTCAGATATTGCAGCACCACTGCAAAACCGGTCTCCAGTATCAAAACCAACCCATACCCTTTCAGCCTCCCGGGGAAATGCCCGATGCTCACTAAGGCCAGTCCAGCCCTGGCCAAGCCTATGAGCATAATCTAACTTCGTGGGCATATTATGTCTGCCCATACAGCCACATCAGGAGCTGGATTATACTTAAAGCACTGCGGCACAACTTTAATGAGGTGCACCGGGCACAAACAGAGACACTGCGCCCAGGTACATGCAATGAACTGCAGAGTATTAGTAAAAGGTGGAGTGGCTGCTTGAAGTAGCCAGCCTGTCTTTCACAGTGCACAGTGCTTTCACAGTGCAGGCGCATGCAGCTTGCACCTTAAAGATGGCACATGGATCTCACTTCATCCGCCTGCAGGGTGGTGTCTAGGGGGCCGGGTCCCCCTTCCCTCACTTTTGGAGGGCGGCACTGGAGTACCTCTTCATGGTGCACTCCTGGCGGCCTCTTAGCCTTTTCACTCATAATAAAGGGCAAGACGCAGAGGTAAAGCATTACACTCATTTGCATGGAGACACCCCCTATTCCCCTCTTGCAAAGGATAGAAAGCCCCATTAAGATAGCGCCTCTTCTTTTATACTACAGTGCCCCATGGAAGCAGAAAATGAGCGCACACGCCAGCTGCTCCACCAGGAAACTGAATATAGTCCGCCCCGGACATTATTTATAGGGAACACGTCTGCGTTTCTCTTTTATAACTTGTGGCTTCATATTTGAAAACAATTCCAAACGTTTACTCTTGTAGAAAACACCATTCACTTAAGAGCTCTGAAGTACGTTTGTCTTGCTATCCAAATTATACAGCAAGCAAATCAATGGGGAAAAACAAGCACAGCAAAATGCAGCAGAAACACAAAAATGTTCAACAAACATAAATCATTGTTTCTGAGGAAAGTCAACCACCCACTAATAACGTGTGCAGAAAATGTTTCAGCTAATAGCCCGGGGCTCCTGCAAAGATAAGACTGATCGTTCACATCTGGGCGAGCATTCCTCCCCAGAACGATCCCTCTTGATATTTTAGAGAGGACACACACTGCGGTGTAAGTACAAGGCTACTATTCACTTTTTTAACTTTTTACTTTTACAGTATTAAAATATAACATTCCAAAAATGTGCAACATTCCCTCTTTCCAATTCGCACGCATTTAAAGTAAGTGAAGTGGAATATTTAAGTCTCAGTTACTGCAAAGTGTAAAATTGGACACACACTGTTTCTGTAAGTGATTTTACACATTTGACCCAAAGCGCCTTGTGCACAAACAGCGCTTGTTCATGCATCGTGCTGCATTTTACAGCCAGCTTAACACAGGTTTGTTTAGACGTTGCCCCTTTACAGCAGCAGCAGCAGGAAAAGCATCCAGAGGAGTGCAAAAAGAGGAGGACCTTGTCATAGAAAGTGAGCAGTGAAAGTGCTAGATTTAGACCTCTGTCACAGGGTTTGGTTGACTCCTCTCTTAAATAGTTGAAGGGCTATTTTACCAGGTTAGACAGTGTTAAAGGGTTCCTTGTTGCAGGAACTTTAAAGGTATGTGCTGTTTTCTGCATGAAATATGGCAACAAACACAACAAACAGTCGGAGCAGAAGCACAGTACAACAAAAAGCTGCATTGGATTAATACAGCACAAAACACTGCAGCATGAATAAACCAAAAACACACCACCACAAAAAAATGTGCTACAACGTTTTTGCCACACCTTACCACCTCTAGAAACCCTTTCATAATACTGTGGTAAAAGGTATTAGCACTAAGCACTGCCTAAACTAAACAAAGAACATGAAAAAGCGCCCGCCAAAAATGGCCAGAGAAGTGGCTCAAGCAGAACAAAGCAGAAATAATATAAACAATTAAATAACTAACACTGGAGGGCATTGAGAATGATGAAAGGCCGGCACATAAAAGAAATACCTTCGCCTAAAATTGCTGGTAACTAGAGGACTGAAGTAAAAATATAGAGAGAAAGGTACACGGCACAAGTGGTTTTTGACAAACAAAACAGATCTCCGAAAGAAAAAAGCACGATGTGTCACCACTGTTACCACTGTTACCACTGTTACAGAACCATAGTGTCAATATCGGCCCACTCGTCCGCCCGATCCCAGCAACATGCATGTCGCAGAAATAAACAGACAAGACAACTTGTTGTTGGGAAAAAGTAGCTGCAGGTTTATTAGCATATACACATGCCAACAAGGTGGGTTATCTTACAGACGATCCAAAGGCAAGCCGCCCCTCGCGACCTACCACCTGATGGGCCAGTTTGCAACGTGATCTTAGCCAAACGTTGCTTAGCGGTTATGGGAGGAGATAGCCCCTCCCATTATCCGGTGAACCATTGGTCCACCCTCTTGCTCACGCCCCCCCCTACGAGGGGCGGAGCGTTCAAGCAACTTCTGGATTCAAACTGAAGTGCCATACAAAGAGAGGCTGAATAGAAGCATCAACATATGTAAAAACACTTCTTTCAAGATTATTGTACCAGCAACAATGCGTATCAGCCATTTGGCCATAAAGTACACATCTATCCCAAAAATCATTTATGCTGTATCACAATAGCTCCTCTAGAAAACTTTAGTCAGTACACACATGAAAATGGAAATATTTCTTTGATCAATTCTATTTATTTAGCATTTCTCAAAAAATAATACCAAATACAGATTTTGTAGCCTACAATCCAAAGGCCTCTTTATGACATTAATCTTCGACAAAATCCGTATTTCCCCCACCCCTTTAATTCACTTATAAGGAAAGTTTCAGGAGAATGCATAGTTTGATGAAACCCCAAGTCAAAAAGTGTCAATTGCCTGCCTGGATCAACACCGCCTCTTGTATCTAGTGTCAGGATCAGCCACTGATATAACCAATTTGTGGTGTTGCTGGAGGGTGTTTGCTGACATTGTGTGCAAGATATTAATGGAAAGGAACATGAGGAAGCGAGACCAGATCTCAGAGAATCCCTCGTCTTTATGCTCCTGCGACATTACCAGCTTCTCTATGCCCATCAGTTCCCAAAGACGGTGGAGCCATTGTCTATGCTCTCGCATTTTGTCTGACCTCCATTGTAGCTGCACATAATTCCAGAGTCATCTGCCTACCTCTAAGCGCGTGAGCTGGCTAGTCTTCCAGATAGAGAGACTCAATATAATGTATGCTGGGAAATCACAGCATTTCTAAGCATGTGATTTAATCAAAGTCATCAAGTACTTTGCCTCATTATAGCATTACTGTAATTCCACAGCTCCTTCAAGACATCTCTTCTTCTGGGGGATCATTTATGTGTGCTGGCAGGGGTATAATAACAGTCTGATAGAAGCAATGTCATTGTTTCCCGACCAGCAGTGGAGTGTGCTGTCCTGCATGTTTTATGGTATATGTCCTCCCAGTCTTTGTCTGTTAGTGTGAGTTCTCGCTACATCTCTAAATATTTTTGACTTTGGAGAGGCAGATTTAGTGTACATGCTCCATTTCCCTGAGGTTCCAGTCTGTTCTGAATTGCTCAAAAGTGATCATTCACTGCCCGTGCACCTGTCCCTTATGTGTTAGCACCCGCCTACTGCCACACTTGGAATTGGTTTCCGGTCAGTGCTAGTGTGAACTCTGGATGGCACACTAAAGAGACTGATTCACGACAGTCCTGGCAGTGTCTTAAGGTTTGCTATGTCACTGTTTCTCCAGACAGCTGATCCAAATGTAACTGCTAGGCCAAGACCTAACTAAGAAATTATTTGGTGGCTGTCCCACCCCACACTCAACCTTCCCAGAGCTGAGTCTGTGATACTAAGAATGACAATTCAGACACTTGTGAAAGAGTTAATTGGCGAGAATTCCAGATCTGAGAGGCAGAGCACGGAAAGGATCCATTTGTTTGACAATAGCATGGGGGTCTGAGGATGATTTGACCACTAGTAAACTTCTTACCTTCACTTCCAATTCATCCTGTAAGGATAATGTTTTGGTAAGCTTCTTGTGTACTCATGCGTGAACAGTCTTGTGAATATGGTGGGTAGTTTTGTAGAATAAGTGGTCACCACAGAAAGGATGTCAGTTTCCGAAGACTTTGAAAGCAAAGGGAGATTGGGTAATTTAATAGAGACCATTGGTTATGCGGGGAATGGGATTTTGATATCAATTTATGATTATGATAAATTTAATAAAGAATCCCATTCATCTGTTTTGGACCGCTAATATCTGTCATTGAGGAAAAGACAACCCCCGCATTGGTTAGACAAACCCCATTAACTGACGCCACTCTGAAGAACCACTTACAACTGATAAAGTTTTAAGAGTTTTATATAGAGTTAATTTGAATGCGATACAATCCACTCAGGATAAAATCTCAAAGTATACAAATACAAAGTCAGCTACAATATCAGTCGCTTAAGCTTCGGTGTGAAGTGGTTCCTTCTGCGTCATCTGCAGTAAGATAAAAACATCAACAAGTTAACCTGTCCCTACTCTATACTATGTGACAACCCTACTTCGCAAGTTTTTCCCTAAAAAGGTGTCAGCAGTTTGACTCCCAAAGAAGTTCAAACTCTCTTAGCCTCTAAAGGAAATCTTAAGTTTCAGAAGCAGTACCCTATCTGCCTACCCATCCGCTCTCTAAGGGTCCTCGGCCTACTGCTCCCTTGCGCTCTGATGTCTCAGCGCATCTGCTCAAGGCATCTAACCTTGTCTTCGCTCTCGCCTTAGCCTGATGCTAATTGCTCCGCTGATGACTCTGCCCTCCTCCCCGGGGTGCTGTCCCTAAAATACACAATCACAGTGTGGGTGGAACGCCCCTTGACGCCCACCACGGACTTTCCCCGATGATGTCAACTTCCTGCTTCTTTCATTGGTCCACTCCTTGCGTCGTCCGTTAAGTTGACCCTTCTCCTTTGGATGTCATCTTCATCATCTCATCGTCGACTTTTATTGACTCTTTTCAGATCGAGTAACATATGAATTTAGACAAGGCCTTAACTCTATGTCTCTTAACTTGACCCTGCTAGGTCCTGTGAATGGTCTTGTCAAAACATAGTCCACATTCAAAGTGTCTCTCCTCACGTTCGAGCAATAAGCTCCGTCCGGCATTGTCACCTTAAATCTAACAAGTGCTAGACTTCTTGGCTCTCACGTCCACATCAAGCTATTTACGACTTTCACAAGCCCTCTAAATTACATACATTTGACTATGCTCCTGCGAACTCTTGACCAGTTAGGTTACAAACACAAATGACCTAAACTCTTCCAGCATTCCTACAAAAGCCCTCTACACAGTATAACCTTTGGCATACATTTATATATGCGTACTTTAGCAAAAGCCCTAGTTATACTTAAATACATTCTACATCAAATATATGTAATACATAGAATACGACTGCAGAGAATATAACCTATGCATTTTCCTTGGTTACATCTTTATGTGAGTTCTCTTATACATTTATCCACGTTTCTCCGTTTAAAATTACACATGTTTAAAGTTACACACGTACACGAATTCTACTGTGCACGTTCGATATTTCCTAAGCATTTCTACATTACCCATCATGTATACGGGCCTTCTAAACCTAATGCATTTTAACATGTAAATACATTTACATTTCCTATACCATGTTATCACATTCGTTGGCTTTTATGCTATAATCGCCAACTTAACATTGCAATGTGCGTTTCATTCCTACGTTTATAACATATACGTCTAGATATGGTTACGATATACTTTGCATTCAAATTGCGCTCTCTCAGTTCCCCCCTTTGATGACTTTTAGGAGTCATCACTAAAAGCAATTTGAATACATCTCTTATACCGAACTAGTTACATCAGTTCCTCTTTTTATCGATTCAAGTGTTCTCAGACTTTTATACTGTTGATCTTGTAGAACAGCTAGTCTCCTTTCTTGGTCTCTCATCGATCTTTGTAACTGGTTCGACCTATACCATTTATACAATTTTACTAATCCTAATAATGTAATTATACAAATTAATACTATTAATACAGGCTTTAAAATATACCAAACTATACTTTTGCCTAGATTAGCAAACCAACTTCCAACCTTTCCCACTCCATTTCCTACTTTTTCCCAAACATTTACTTTTGATAAATCTTCAATTTCTTGATGAATCTGTGTAATGTTCTGTATGACTTTCTCAAGTGGCTTTGAATTATCAGGAATATAAGTACAACATTCCTGAACTTTCAAAGCTTTACAAACTCCGCCTTCTTTTGCTAATATCACATCTAAAGCAAGTCTATTCTGTAAAACCATTGCTCTAATCGACTGCATCTCTCCCTCTACTAACATTAATGATCTTGCAGTACTAGCAGACAATCTATCTACGACTGTCGCTAATCTTCTAATCTTAACATCGTTAAGAATCAAACCTAACAATTGAAACATCGCTCCAAATACATCTCCTACTACTTCTGCATCTCCTACTTCCCTTTTCGTTCTCTTCGAAGCCTTTCCTTCTATGATCGCTAAATCCTTTGCATGATATATTTTGGGGAAGACAATTGCCAAGTAACACGAACCATACCAATTGTCTGGAAGTTTTACATAGGCATTTCTCCCACATACAAAATATACATTTGGAATAGCTTGCATCCCTTTCATAAAATCTTTCGTGTAGTACTCCAGTCTAAAAGAGTGCTCGCAACTAACTTCACCTACAAATTCACTCTCATAATACGATTTGCTTCGAGTTAAACATAACTTTCCTTTCTGCGTTCTATCCAATGCTATTGGACCATTGCTACCTTTCTTTTTATGTGCCTTCTCTTCTTCTGTCCAATCTATTTTCCATTGTCCTGACAATTTTAAAATCTTCTGCCGTCTGCATCGGTCATCTACTTGTGCTATAAACTTTTTCTCTACCTCTGATACTTTGCAAGTCAGATTATTTCTACGTGCATATGAAGTATCTAATGTGTCCCAAGGAAGAAAGAATTTAGCCAGTCTATCCTCCTTTTTGTAATAGTCCCACTTATTCATTTGCTTATAATTCGGAACTTCAGGCAGTACCGAATCATAATTTGAAAAGTAGTACTCGAATCCTTCTCTACCATAAAATATACTAAGCAGTAAACTACATGTTATCCCATAAGTCAATGGGAGATGGTGATATCTAATGCCTTCGTCTACAGAAGCCGGCAATTGCATACAAACGTAGCAATCTTTGGCCTCCATGGCATCGATATATTCGTACAATAATTTGGCATATGCATTTGACCTAAAGTTTCCCTGTGACTCGTCTATATGTAATCTACGAGCTTCATCTGCAAGTAAAGCCTTTTCACGTATAACATTGCTCTCCTCCTTCTTTCCCACGAGAGCAGGTTTCAAAGTCGTTACAATTTTTACATTGGCTATCCTTTTATCATTCTCATGTCCTGCCATGTAAGATATCGTTACTACTATGATTATGAGAAATATCACTATTGCTATAAGTGTACCTACTATAAATCTAGCTTTTCTGTTTGGGTTGCCGTTCTCCATTGTTATCAAAACAGCGTACCTCGTTCTCTAGCGAAAATTCTCTTTCCAGTCTTTGGTTGCTTGCTTGCTTTCACAGTCTTTAAAGTGCTTTTTTTTTTTGTCAACAGGTATCTTTTTCACCACAATGTCTTTTTTTTTTTCTCCTTAGCAGCAGACAACCCTAGCCCTTCTCCGTTCTCTAAATGTAATCCCTAATTTTATTCTTCTTTCCACTCGGCGCTAGGTTATCTTCTTCTTTATAACATACGTACAAAAAGTCTTTTATGCATCTACAATTATTTTCGGACCTGCAGCTTTCACAACAATAATCAATAGTTCAAAGCGAATAACCTTTTCTTCTTCTTCTGTCAGTTGCTGACCAGCTGTTGGAAACTGTAATCTTTTCAGCACCAAACCTTGAATTTTACTCAAACGTGGGGGTATGGGAAGTGTGAAAGTCAGTAACCCCTCAGTCTCGAGTCCAGGTGCCAACATCCATATCTCCACTGCCACAAATGGATCGAGATCGATTACTTTCACACTCTTCACTCTCCCAGATTTCTGTCCCCAATACATCTGCTAGATAAGTCCACTCTGGGGAGGCGTACCTTCTGCAGGGCACACGTACCCTTCTCGATCTTCGTGGACTCTCAGTTCCTGAATCCGTCGTCTCTTCCTCCTGATCCGATCCTTCAGCGATCGGGGCAAGAGTTCTTTCCTTCTTCCTTTCCGAACTTGGCCTTTTCCTTCTCTCTGGCCAACTGGCTTCTTCACTCTTTTTCTTTCCGCTCCTTGTTCTAGGACCTGTCTCTTGGTCACTCTCAGTTTGCTCGATATCTGTGTCGGACTCCCAATTACTTTCTTCTCCTGAGGCGACTTCGGTCCCACTAGTGTCCTGACCTTCGTCGTCCTGTTCCAACACAGTTTCAGTTTCTTCGATCACCTCCACAGCTTGGCTTTCCCCCTCTATGGCTTCTCCGCTTCCCGCCGGATTCTCATCCGAGAGAGGAGCTGTGTCTTCTGGAGGTGTTGGCACTCTTCGGGTGTGTGAGGCATGTATCCAGTTTGGCAGACCTCCACACTTCACTGCGGTATTCGTTACAAGTATGACTTGAAACGGTCCTCGCCAACGCACGTCTAAGCAGTTCTTCCTGACATGCTTCTTCACCAGGACCCAATCTCCTGGACTCAGGTCGTGGCACAAATCTTGTACTGATGGAACCTCTGCAGCCTGGACCTGGAGGGACACAGAATTAACGGCATCAGATAGTCCCTTGCAGTAGTCCAAGATCAAATCGTCTGTGATGTTCACTAGCGCTGCAGTCGGAACCGATGGCAATCTCATAGCTCTCCCCATTAGCACTTCGTGTGGAGAGAGGCCTGTTCTTCTATCAGGTGTGCTACGTATGCTCATAAGAACTACTGGAAGTGCGTCTGGCCAACTCAGGGATGTCGATGAACAAACTTTAGCCAGTCTGGACTTGATAGTACTGTTAATTTGTTCTACAATCCCTGAAGCTTCTGGTCGATAGCTGCAGTGTAACTTCTGATCGATATTCAAGGCTGAACACAGCATCTTCACCACTTCGCTATTGAAATGAGTTCCTCTGTCCGATTCCAAAGAGGATGGCACCCCAAACCTCGGTATCAACTCTCTAAGTAACAATTTTGCTACTGTAAGTGTATCACACCTACGTGTAGGGTAAGCCTCAACCCATCTAGAAAATATACAGACAATCACTAAAACGTATCTGAGTCTGTTGCATGGAGGCATTTCTAGGAAGTCAATCTGCATCCTATTGAAAGGCCCCCCAGACCTCCCAATGTGACTCAATGTAACTGGTGTTCTCTTACCCACATTTAGTTGCTGACAGATCGTACATCGCTGACACACTGCTTCTGCCGCTACTCTAAACTTAGGATTGAACCACGTTTGTCTGAATACTCTCACCATAGCATCTCTTCCTATGTGTGCTGATCCATGCAATTTCCTTGCCATTGGACTAATGAGTTCATTTGGTAAAACTGCCCTTCCATCGGCAGAAACCCAGAAATTCATCTCACTTTTTTCGCACCCTGCTGTTTCCCAGCTCCTTTTCTCCTCATCTGGTGCATTTTCCTGTACAGCTCTCAATTCATCCCATGTATCCACAGTGTCTAGCAACATGGTCAATTCAGTTCTTTCCTGGATTCCCCCCACTTTTGCATCAGTGTGAGAATATCCCTGCTCTGCGCAGTAACGCGCTACTTCATCTGCGTATTTGTTTCCTAGTGATACAAAATCTACACTTTTTGTATGGGCGACACATTTGACCACGGCTATGGCCATAGGTTTTTGCAAAGCCTCTAACAGTAGTTTCACGAATTCTCCATTCCTAATAGGAGAACCCGAGGAGGTCATGTAACCTCTTTGAGACCATAACTGCCCGTAATCATGAACTACGCCGAAACCATACTGGCTATCGGTGTATATAGTGACTCGAAGTCTGTCGCCTGCTAGGCAAGCACGAGTCAAAGCCACAATTTCAGCTACCTGTGCGGAGTGTACTCCTTCCAGGCAAGCGGCTTCTATAACTCTGGTAATCGTGCATACTGCATAAGCTGCTCTCAGCTGACCGACATCGTTTCTTACGCATGAACCATCAACGAAGAAAATTTCGTCTGGGTCTGTCAATGGCTCATCTACGATATCAGGTCTCGGCTTGGTACATAGTTCAGTCACATCGAGGCAGTCATGATCTGTACAATTTTCGTCGTCCACTTCATTCGGAAGTGGCATCAAGGTTGCAGGATTCAAGACAGAGCATCTCTTTAGGGTCACATTCTCGGCAGCCAGTATGACCTGCTCGTAGCGTGTGAGCCTGCTATTCGTCAGATGCTGGGTCTTAGTCCTGGTCATTAACAGTTCTACAGAATGTGGTACATACACTTCTAACTGATGTCCCATAACTACGCTTTCAGATCGTTCAATGCTGACACCCGTTGCAGCTACGGATTTGAGACATCCGGGCAACGCTGCGGCTACTGGATCTAATGTAGCCGAAAAATACGCCACTGGCCTACGCGCATCTCCATGGACCTGTGCTAATACCGCTAAAGCGCATCCCTCTCTCTCGCAGCAGTAAAGCAAAAAAGGTTTAGTGTAATCTGGCATTCCTAAAGCCGGGGCACGACATAAGTCCTCCCTCAGCTGCAAAAACGCCATCAAACAATCTTTGTCCCATGGTACCGGATCACTTACTCCTTTGTGCGTCAGTTGTAATAACGGTTTAGCCTTCAGTGAAAAGTTTGCTATCCACTGTCGACAGTAACCGACCATGCCTAGAAACATCCTGACTTCTCTTTGTGTCGTAGGCGCGTTCATTTTCATAATCGCCTCTATTCTGTCTGGAGACACCTTCCGCTTTCCCTTTTCAATCCTGTGGCCCAAGTATTGCACCTCACTCTTACAATATTGCAACTTACTTGGAGACACCTTGTGTCCGTTCTCAGCCAAGTGATTTAACAAGGTGATGGTGTCTTCTCTGCAAGCTTCCTCAGTTTCTGACGCAACTAGGAGGTCGTCTATGTACTGGACCAGAACTGAATTCTTGGGCAGTACTAGACTCTCAAGATTTCGTTTCAATAACTGGTTAAAGATCGATGGGCTCTCTGTATACCCCTGAGGGATACGACACCATGTTAAAACGCGATCTTCCAGCTTGAAAGCGAAAAGATACTGGCTCTCTTCGTCTAACGGTATCGAAAAGAAAGCCTGGCACAAATCTATCACGGTAAACCATTCAGCTTGGAACGGTATCTGAAATAATATCACTGATGGATTCGGTACCACTGGACAACATGAGACAACAATGTTATTAATCTTTCGAAGATCCTGCACTATCCTGTATTTTCCACTAGGTTTCTGCAAACCCATGATCGGGGAGTTACATGGACTACCCACGATCTCCTTCAATATTCCCTGCTTAATCATGGATTCGATCACAGGCTTGATCCCTGCAATCGTCTCTGGCGTTAGCTTATACTGTGGTGTTCTTGGATACTCAGCATGGGGTCTTACCAAGATTTTTACCGGTTCCACTCCTTTGATCAATCCTATTTCTTCCCCGGTAAAATCCCATACCTCAGCTGAGACTTTCTCTCTCAAGTCTTGTGGAAGCTCCTCCACTGTTAAGGTAGGATAAAGTTCCACACACTCCTTTGAGTTTACGACTTTAAAATCAGCGTCCTCATCATTGGTCTGCACTTCTACTCCCTCAGGTGTGCAATGTATCGTGCAATTCAGTTTGCACAGCAAATCTCTCCCTAATAAGCACACAGGACTAGAATCGCAGATCACAAACTGATGTTCGTCACTGTAATTCCCTATCCTTACTGACACTGGTTCGGTCAAGGGATTTGTCATCCTTTTGTTCGCGACTCCTACCACCTGAACCGTTTCTCCTGATATTGGCAGACCCGGGACTACCGCAGATCTTAACGTGGATCGAGTGGCCCCTGTATCCACCAAAAAGGTTGTAGGACATCCCGCTATTTCCGCCTCTACGTATGGTCCTCTCTGATCTACTTCCAAAGCGGCTCCTAGAGTACAGTCTTCCTCCCTATTCGCCCGCTGCCCTGTAAGAGGATCAACGTAGTAGCATTCCTCTCCTCCTACAAACAATGGCATCTGTCTGTAGGTTTTCCCTCCGTTTGAGATGCGAGGTGGTTGAGGAAACGGGGCTCGAGGAGTCTGAGTCCCCCCTTTGACAAACTTGCCCTTCGGGACTGTGGCTCCCTTAACCACGTTGTTCTGAACCTCTTCCTCCTCCTGCTCAAGATCCCCTGACTCAACATTGTAAGGACACTCGCGTCGCCAGTGTCCCACTTCATTACACTGATGGCATCTTGTTGTCTTTTTCAGTGTCGTGATATCCATTCTCGGTCTCGGTCTTTCTTCCTCGTCTCTGCTCTGGTTATTCTGTTTCTTTGCTTGCGTCCCTGTTCCCTGTTGCCGCTGTTTATCCTTTCCAGCAGCTTGCATTTGGACTAGCATTAACTTTTCTTTAAGCTTCTTTGCCTTAGAGTCTATCTCATCACTACAGTACCTTGCGTATCTCAGAATTTCATCTAAAGGTTTGTTCTGCCAACAGATCAGATGTTGCTGGATCATTAGACATATTTCTGGTCTTAATCCGAGGACAAACTTCGAAACAAACTGTCCTATGTCCTTGGGATCCATCACATCTAACCCGCTGTACTGCTTGAATGCTTTCAGCAATCGCTCGTAAAACTCATGAACTGTCTCTTTCGGCTCCTGAGTAGTTCGATCTATCTTTACCCAGTCTATGTCTTGCACCGGCACTTTCTCTTTTAGCCACGTTATTACTCTCTCGTATTTTTCCATGACTCTATGAGATGGACCATTCGTCCTGGCGTCTCTCGGTGGCTCACAAGTGGGCCATTCAACACTGAGCTTGCACGCCGTCCACAAGTCTCCGGGTACTACGATATCGAACAGTGTGTTCAAATCGATCCACAGTACCTTCGAGATCTTCACGAATCTCTCTACCTGCTTATACCACTCGACGGGATTATCTCTAAGCTTTGGGAAGGAATTGGTGAATGCCGCCAAATCCCCCCTACTCCAGGGCACATGAACGTAGCTTCCATTCGCGATTTCTCGCAACGGGAAGGCTTCCATTCGCATCAAGCCTGTGTCCTGGGACTCCTCAAGCACACTCCGTCTGACAGAGCCCTTTCTGGACCATCTTTCCTCCCATCTATCTAGATCTCTCCATATTCTGATACTTACGATCAATTCCCTTATGTGTACTTTCAGCGCGATCGTTCTGCGATCATCCAAATCCTGATCCGTGCAAGTTAGCCTATGGTTACTCTGTAAAGCCTTAGTTCGTGACAGGTCTACCATGTACCTGTTTGCTAAATTAGATAAGTTCTCATGAGCTGACCTCGCCCTCCGAGTAATATCTTTGGATAGGAACAGTATCTCATCTGGTGTATACGAGGCTAATCTCTCTAATGGCACTGTACCATCAATCAATTCATCCAGATCCGCCTTCAAACTCATCACGTCAAGCCGTTTTGCTTTTATTTCAGCTTTCAGCATTTCAGTTCTATGTTCTTCTCTCATATCCCTCTCACCTCCACTATGCGCCCTACGCCTGAGCACAGGTGAGTTATGAGGAGTCTTCCTTCCATCTCTTCGTTCCCACCCTTCTAGATCCCAAGCCTTTCCATCTTTGCGCGGGGTATGGTGGAATAATGATCCGTCCCCCAACCCTATGTTCCAATTTCTAGGCTCGGTTTCTCCGGATGTGAGATAGGATCCACCGTTCTGCTCTAACCCATTATAACTTGCTTGTTGTCTGGTGTCGCTTAATAATATGAAAGGCCCTCGCCGGTCTTCCGTGTTCCCGTGATCTCTTTCGTGATCACCGGATGCATGGCAAGACGTTTCGCGACTTCCTAGGTTCTCATGACTCCGACCACTATCACCGGATGCATGTCGAGACGCTTCGCGACTCTCCATGTTTCCGTGACTCCAATGTCTCGCATCCTCACCCGGGGCATGGTGTGAGCACCTGAAGGTATTCCGGTACTCTTGTGTCCTACGCTCTCCTTCACTGAAGGTGACGCGAGGCACTTCGCCACACCCTGCACTTCTGTCTTCGCACATTAGTCTATTGCTGTTATCAGTAGGATAAGTATCTCTTCTGCTCTCTTGGCTTCCTCTCTCCCACTCAGGGCTGCTTTCGCCAGCTCCACAATGAGAGAGAATTCTGTTATCCTGCTCTCTCCACTCGGATCCCGTTTCTAAACTTCTATTCCGAGCTTCTTCGGCAGCGTCCCATTCTCTCAGGTATTCCCTTAATTCCTTATGGGTTTTCGGTTTAGGACCCCTCAAATCCATTGGTCCTCTTCGACCTCCCTGTTCTACCCTGGGACCCGTTGCAGAATCTAATGGGGTACTTCGACTTATTGGTGCTCGTATTTGCCTGTGGGGATTCATTGTGGCATTCCTATTCTCCACTTCTGCTCTTTCATTGTCCCATCGTGCCTGTTCCTCCTGCTGGACCCCTTCTGGGTTATAGATTGACACAATAGGGCCTATGGTGACCGAGACCTGCAAAGCGTCCGGTATTTGGTATGACCTAGCGCATTGCGTCTCCGGCACCTTCTGGACCACAAATCTTCCCACTACTCTCTGTTCAGAACTAGTTTGGGGTATTTCCTCAGTCTTATTAGCGTCCCACTCTGTTACCGGGATCGACTTATACTCCCCCCACCTAGCTCCGTCCGTTTGCGGTAATATGGGACTCGCAAGTTCCCCGCTGTATGGAGGGGGTCTGTCTGTCAGTAGCCTCTCTATCAGATCCTCCTCCGACTCGCTTTCCTCATCTTCCTGTTCTAGAGGTTTCCTTTCTCCCGTAGCCTCTATCATGGTGAACAGTTTGTCCGCTTCTATCTTCTGCACTCTCCATTTCTTAGCTTCCTCGTCCCATTTAGCATCCTGCACTGCCTTTACCGATCTCCTCACTCTTTCTTGGCGCCTCTTTACGCCCCTTTCGTGTGCTGTTCTAAACCACACACCAAGAGCTTCAAATTGTGTTGGCCTCGGTAGAGGTCTCATTGAAAGCATCGTCGCTTTTAGTTGGTTCAACACCTCTAATTTAAATGTTCCAAATCTCGGGAACGCCAGTTCTTTTTGCCCTTCAGTTAGCCTATGCCACTCGGAAATCCATAGTATCGAGTGTAAGCCTACATTGACTGCCATATGATATGCAGGTGTGCCTTCGGGTGGAGCTTCTTCTCCGGCATATAAATTTCTCCTTTTCTTTTTAAAGATTTTTCCTAAACCCTTAAAACACTTCATTTTGATCATGTATGATATTTCTTACTTATTTGCGTCTTTGATAACAACCACCAATCCCTGTGCGACTCTCGCTACTCAGCCTATCCCAGCACGGTTCTATGCCAACCGACCAATCTCAGCGCGGCTCTACGCTGACGTCACTTCTTTCTTCAGCAGCTTCTCTCGTACCTCAACTCGTCTCACGATTTCACGTGCGTTTTCATTCATACATTGAAAAATGACTACTTCCGTCCAAGCGATCACTTTTCTCTGACTGTACGGCCACAGTCTAACTGTAATTGCTACCTCAACTGACGAAACGTCTTCCCTCTTACGGTCCGACGATCGCCTCAACTGATAGGTTACTTACACACAGTAAACGTACGACCAGCGTCCGCTACTCATTCACTCACACACACGCTCCCCCTATCATCGGTCTGTCGGGAAATCAATGGTACCTCATGACCCCCTTTCAATGGTAGACAAATTACTCTGGGTGTTCGATACACCCGAACCACTTAAGTCCTCTGGACATAAGATTTCATCCGGTTGCGCGCGCTCACAACCTTCCCTCAATCACACTACAGGCATTCAACTCCGCTTGACATTACAACACAGGAACAACATAAAACACCGCAATCTTACAACGCATGACCCTTATACTCACTCTCGACCGACTCTGCTGCTTTTCTCTCGACGCACCATCAGCACCGTCTTCGGCTGCGATTCTTCTTCTGGTCGACGATGACTAGGGACCTTGGGGTAAACTAACCTGGCCTAGGTCGTCTTCCTCAAGAAGATAACCATCATACTCTGCTACCAACTGCGGGGAATGGGATTTTGATATCAATTTATGATTATGATAAATTTAATAAAGAATCCCATTCATCTGTTTTGGACCGCTAATATCTGTCATTGAGGAAAAGACAACCCCCGCATTGGTTAGACAAACCCCATTAACTGACGCCACTCTGAAGAACCACTTACAACTGATAAAGTTTTAAGAGTTTTATATAGAGTTAATTTGAATGCGATACAATCCACTCAGGATAAAATCTCAAAGTATACAAATACAAAGTCAGCTACAATATCAGTCGCTTAAGCTTCGGTGTGAAGTGGTTCCTTCTGCGTCATCTGCAGTAAGATAAAAACATCAACAAGTTAACCTGTCCCTACTCTATACTATGTGACAACCCTACTTCGCAAGTTTTTCCCTAAAAAGGTGTCAGCAGTTTGACTCCCAAAGAAGTTCAAACTCTCTTAGCCTCTAAAGGAAATCTTAAGTTTCAGAAGCAGTACCCTATCTGCCTACCCATCCGCTCTCTAAGGGTCCTCGGCCTACTGCTCCCTTGCGCTCTGATGTCTCAGCGCATCTGCTCAAGGCATCTACCCTTGTCTTCGCTCTCGCCTTAGCCTGATGCTAATTGCTCCGCTGATGACTCTGCCCTCCTCCCCGGGGTGCTGTCCCTAAAATACACAATCACAGTGTGGGTGGAACGCCCCTTGACGCCCACCACGGACTTTCCCCGATGATGTCAACTTCCTGCTTCTTTCATTGGTCCACTCCTTGCGTCGTCCGTTAAGTTGACCCTTCTCCTTTGGATGTCATCTTCATCATCTCATCGTCGACTTTTATTGACTCTTTTCAGATCGAGTAACATATGAATTTAGACAAGGCCTTAACTCTATGTCTCTTAACTTGACCCTGCTAGGTCCTGTGAATGGTCTTGTCAAAACATAGTCCACATTCAAAGTGTCTCTCCTCACGTTCGAGCAATAAGCTCCGTCCGGCATTGTCACCTTAAATCTAACAAGTGCTAGACTTCTTGGCTCTCACGTCCACATCAAGCTATTTACGACTTTCACAAGCCCTCTAAATTACATACATTTGACTATGCTCCTGCGAACTCTTGACCAGTTAGGTTACAAACACAAATGACCTAAACTCTTCCAGCATTCCTACAAAAGCCCTCTACACAGTATAACCTTTGGCATACATTTATATATGCGTACTTTAGCAAAAGCCCTAGTTATACTTAAATACATTCTACATCAAATATATGTAATACATAGAATACGACTGCATAGAATATAACCTATGCATTTTCCTTGGTTACATCTTTATGTGAGTTCTCTTATACATTTATCCACGTTTCTCCGTTTAAAATTACACATGTTTAAAGTTACACACGTACACGAATTCTACTGTGCACGTTCGATATTTCCTAAGCATTTCTACATTACCCATCATGTATACGGGCCTTCTAAACCTAATGCATTTTAACATGTAAATACATTTACATTTCCTATACCATGTTATCACATTCGTTGGCTTTTATGCTATAATCGCCAACTTAACATTGCAATGTGCGTTTCATTCCTACGTTTATAACATATACGTCTAGATATGGTTACGATATACTTTGCATTCAAATTGCGCTCTCTCAGTTATAAGGAAAGGGTTATTGGTGCAATGAAATGCAGAAATAGTGCGGGTAACCATGTGAATCTTGATAAATGTAGCCTTACCTGCCTTTCAAAAAGCCTAGGCAGTGAAGCCTGGGAAGTAACTGATTCAAACTTCAACCTTTCTTGTACCACAAAATGGCAGATGTTCTCTGAAGGAAGTGTGAGGCTGTCTGCAGCTTCGAGAAATAAACCTCTTTTAGATTCTTAAAATGGGATTCATGAAAACTATTCCCCATCTAAATTTCGAGATCAAACTCAATGGCCGTATCTATATATTAAATAAGCAGAAGGAACAAATTTATGGACTCACATTTTTTCCAGGCAAAAGTATTTACAAGTAAACCATGGAAATAACAAAGACAAGTTGGGATTTTCGCAGTGTTTTCACTACAGGCAAAACACTCATTCAAGAAGTAAACATGTTCAGGAGGAAAAAAAAGTCAAACATGTTGATTTCTGAATTTCCACCCCAGGCATTTGGTTGGATTGTAAACACATGGACTGTGCCAGCCTGAAAGAGAATTCTTGGGCATTAAGAGCCTAATATTTGATTCATGCAACAGTAATAGGCGCCATGTCTAGCCACACTTTTATTTAAACAATGTTTTCATTTGTAGGACTTTATAATTTTCTCCCATTTTTCGTTCTTTGGTCGAAATAGGAATCTATTTCATTTCTGAACCCGAGTGAAACATTTCTGGTGAATGGTAAGTCACTTATCCATGCCCAGTGTATATAATAAAGTCTTCAAGGGTTGGCACATTCCTTGATAAAAGGGCAGTAGTGATTTTTGATTTTACTTTTAGATGTCTCCTCAGAAGACTCAAATTACGTACAAAATTCAATGTCTACAATCGTATTCTTGATTGCTTCAGGCAGCAATTATTTGTTTAGCAGATCTGTTGTCCCAAACACATTTTAAAGATAGGATTGGAAAAAATGGAAAAATCTATGTGACGTGACGAGAGTGGGGGAGCAGATTAGGTCTCTGCACATTGGTAGCCAAATAAAAGTTTGAATTTGTATAAAACTCTGATTAGGATTTTGCGGTAAAATGTTCCCTTATTGATCTGTTTTATTTCTCTAGGAAGCAGAATCGAGAAAAATGTATATGTAAAGAGCAGAGTAAATATGGCGGCTATTGGCTTTAAAGACTGCCTCAGAATGCCTCATCTAGTATTCCCCTATGTATTTTATGGATGTTTGAATGAGAGTGGTTGAATGTGATATGTCTGTGAAGTGATGATATGGTGAAACTTTTTACTATATTTTGTGTCCTATTTTTCATTGTCTGTGGAGAATACAATCTGAAATGGCGCACTAAAATTGAAATGGTGTTCATTTTTTGATAAATTTTTAATAAATAGCTATCTATTAGCCATCCCAGGTATTGAACTGTCGTTTATACTTTGGTGAATACTTTGGTCTTGTCTAAAAAAAAAACATATCAGTATTGGCATCTTCTTTTTGTTGTTGTAGTATCATCTAGTCTGAGACATAATCGAAAGTAAAGGTCCAGTTGATGTTGATCTGAACAAATGAAAGGGCAAATGGTAGACTTGGATCAGTATTAGCACACAACCAGAAACAGCAGCTCTAGGTCTGCAGAACTGTAGAAACCCTCACCATGTTGCATCAGTTCGTTCTCGGACAATAACGGCTCATATTACGGAGGAGTAGTTAGGGCAACGGATGACACTCAACAAATCAGGTACAAAAAAAATAAACTTACCTGCCGCATCTCTGTATCTCCATTCTTCTGCTCCGTCCTCACCAGCACAGGCTCCCAGAATCCCCTAGGCCAATCCAGACACTGCTCTCATGCTGCGGCAGCATGAAAGCAGCCTCAAGACTGGCCTGAGCACGATGATTTGCACACCCACGAAGACTGGGAGCCTGTGCTTGCTGTCTCCAACTTAGCAGCAAAACTTAGGCTGAAGACAGCTTCAGTGCACATGTCAGTCTAGACTTCCTGAGGCTGCTGGCCAAACGTGCGTGTGCACTGACAACAGTGCCCTGCCCACCAAATTAGGCCTGCCCCCAAGACTGGTCTATTAACCCCTTTGGGGCTGATGACGAGCTGGGCTCGTCATGGCGTAGCCTCCTCGCACGCTGATGCCGAGCCCAGCTCGTCATGAATAATGGGATTTAGAAAATCTGAGCGTGCGAGCGGAATTCCGCTTGCACGCATGTGGTTAAAAGAAAAAGAAAAAGAAAACAATAATAAACAATTTTATTATCTTTTGAATTTTAAGGTTCCTAAACCACTGCTGTTCTCAGAGTTCTCAGAGTGGGCTTTGCAACTTCTTTGGCCCATAGATTGTCATAACCTTCAGCTCATTGATAGTGAACGGCATACCAATCATAGCTAATCTATAAATCCAGTTTGTCTTGCCTCCTGCATTCTTTTACAGCTGTTCTTGTCATCTCCTTACCCACAGTTTTCCACTGCCACCACAAACTCTTAAATCCTCTGACCTACTGCTCTACTCTTCACTTATAAAACACTTGAAAGATAAGAACCAGTTCTTACAAATGACTCTAAAATGCCAGTCCCTGAAGTCCCAGAATGAGACACCATAAGCAGTATGCTGTTGTTGTAATGATGTAATACTGTTAGCAAAGAATACAGTGTTACGCAATAGGTTCATGAGAGC
The DNA here is from genome assembly GCF_964263255.1 of Lissotriton vulgaris. NCBI lineage: Eukaryota > Metazoa > Chordata > Amphibia > Caudata > Salamandridae > Lissotriton > Lissotriton vulgaris. Next base: position 1,605,402,649 of record NC_141685.1, read on the forward strand.
AGTCGATAAGTAATCTTTTAACTGGGTTGCACCGCATAGCAAGTATTGGAAAACCATTTACTAGCCTCAAGACAATGCCTGTCTACAGGGCTGGCCTTTAGCATGGGCGAGCTGGGCCCAGGGCGGCAATTTTCTGAGAGGCACATGGAGCTGTGTGCATTAAGATTATGCCAACAGCAGCACCCTTCTCATCTTGCTCCAGCCTTGTCCTTGTCCCTGCCTGTTCTTTTCTGTATGATTTGCCAGTGTAAAGTGGTTTTAGTGTTTAATTATCATACGCCAGGCAATGTTTGAAGCCCCCTTCTTTGCCCTCCCTTCACCCTTCACCCTCTGACAGCTCCTTGCACACATCAACAAAGCCATCATCTATGTGAGGCAGCTAAGCAATTAGTGCTTTGGGCGAGCTGGAGGGTGGGGTACAAGGATGTTTGTATTCAGGGGCCAGTCCCTGCCCATCCAGATACTGACCAATGAACCAATGTCTTGTTTAATTCACTACCATCAGTGAGGGTGCCAGAATTCTCTCCGCCCATGCCCAGGGTGCTATCTTAGGGAAGGCTGGCTGTGCCTGTCTGCATCATGTAACATGAGTAGCAAAACTGTAGAATGGACAGCTGATTTAATGTTTCCAGTAAAACTGACATTACCTCAATGCCTGTTGAATTTCTTTAGTTAGGGGAGCTAAAGGGAAGTAGGAAATGTAGGCTCATGACTCTGCAAGAGTATCAAACTAGGAAGTAGTATTCAGAAACTTGCAAGTTTGGCTGCTGTTCACAACTAGGTCACATGAGCAGAACTAAATGTACATCCTGCATTCTTTGACACCACTAAGAGGGGGGAAATGATTGCAAGGAGGACCCCTTTTTAGCCTAAACCTACACTTTTCCTTCAACTCCACTCACCAAGTGGCAAAAAGTACAGAAAAGAAATCAAATAAGTCAGCCAGTGTTGCATAAACAGGTGCACCAAAATGTATATGGAGGCAAAGAGTAGATATTGCCTCTCCTCACCATGGTTTCATGCTGCATGGATGGCCACAACGTTTCTGAACTCAGCTGCTCAGAACATCATCACCTAGTTTAACTAGACAACATTCTCAGTGACATAGTTAGGTTGCCATAGGCTTTAGTGAAAGCTAAGTAACTGGATCCCCCTTCATTAGAGTGACATCTCAGTCTATCAGCTAACCCTGACACTCCTCAAACTCATTCAACAGAGCCTGCATTTGCTATATGTTCAGCTCAGTTCAATAAACTTTATTCGGTTAAAAACAAATAACCATAAAAGTAACAGACATAAAAAACAAATTACAATGATTACAATAATTACAGCTCATAATTGTGAGTTCAGTGAGGGAGATCAATAAGAAATTTAAACCATTTCAGTTACCAATTGTTTCCTTAGTTTAAAAACACTTTTTAAATAATTTAAAACCACAGTAACAGTTAAAACCGTATCCATTTTCTGGACTTCTAAAAAGGCTGGGCGGCATCTGGTTAAATTCATTTCTTTTAAAAAAGGGACAATAATTTTTCTACGGGAGGCACTATAAAATCTGCAGAAGAAAAGGATATGGATATCTGATTGTTGTGACATACCATCACACAAACAAGTGGGCAATATACGATTCCATGAGTTCATGCTAGGAAAAGACACTAATCTAAAAAATATACAGAATCTAAAACGAGTTAAAAGACAGCGATCGTAGTTTGTCATGGGCAGGGATAAATTTGGCTGTACAGAGTTAGTCTCACAGAGAGTAAGGAGGTGGGAATGTACTGAATGTTTCAAGATTTCAACTCTCTTCCTCTTATCCACAAGATGGTCCAGCAAAGGGTTTTTAGTGTACTCCTAGAAATGCTATCCATTGAAGATGGATCCGAATAATAGGAATAGCATCCAATCTCGGTCAGGAAACACTTTACATATCCCAGCCATTCTGCTCTGTCCACGTGATCCAAACTGAGGGTGTCCTGTAACAGGGCCCGATTCATAACACATTCATTTGTAGTCCATACCCTGTGCCACAATAGGATAGGTTGAATTTTGATAATGTCTGTTATGTAAGGTTGGCCAAGTTCAGCGTGACAGTTAAATGTGGCAGCACACTGTGGAACTGCAAGGACTCCCCTCAAAAATGTATTCTCCACCACCTGGATTTGATCAACATTTGCGTACCCCCACAAACCTGAGCCATACATAGCCACAGACAAGCATGTTGCTTTATATATAGTAAGCATTTCTTTTATCGGCTTCCTGCCCAGTTTTCTGACAAAATTCTTTAGGGCCATGATCGTTTTCATAAATAAAAGGGTTCTAGCCTTAATTGCGCTTGTCCAAGAACCTGACTCATGGAATAAAATGCCCAGATAGGAAAAGGTTAGGGTGTTATCCAGTGGCACATTGTTTAAAAACATCAGTTTCATCGGTTTACCTGATTTTGGACCACAGTTCATCGTGAAAGTCTTACTACAGTTTACTAGTAAATCTAGATTCAGCATGAATTTCTCAAAACTAACTACTAGTTTTTGCAGAGCCCGAGGAGTGCGTGCCATAAGCACGGCATCATCCGCATACATGAGCGCAGGGATTGCCCTCCTCACCACCCTGGGCATATCCCTGCACTCCTGCAGCAGATGATGCTCGAGCCCATTGATGTAAAGAAGAAATAAAAAAGGTGCCAATACGCAACCTTGCCGCACTCCACAGCCCACACTGGATTGTCTGGAGCATTCGCCCCCCCTACCGTAGCGAACAGAAGCTGTGGCTCCACTATAGAGTTCCCTCAGGAAACAGATGATGGTATTGTCCACTCCCAAACCTTTCATTATTGCCCACAATTTGGAGTGTGATACGCAGTCGAACGCTGATGAGAGGTCCACAAAAGTAAAATACAAGCGTTCCGATTTTATCCTTATATATTTGTGCTGCAGTAGCATTTAATTTAGGCCTTGCTCGATTGTGCCAATCCCTTTTTGAAAACCAAATTGCAAGTCACTCATGATTTCATTTTCCTCAGCCCAGCTTTGGAGTCTTGCCAGCACAATACGTCCCAGAATTTTTATTGATGAGTCAAGAAGGGAGATTGGTCTGTAACAGGCACAACTGTTTCTGCCCCCCTTCTTGTAGATCGGGACGATGACAGAGGTAAACCATGATTCTTTCAGGCCCCTTGATAGAGCCGCATTAAAAAGTTGTACCAACATTGGTCCCCAGATTTCAGTATTGGCTTTAAATAGGTCTGCAGGAATCCCATCAGGCCCAGCTGCCTTACCACCTTTGGTGGATCTCAAGGCAAGCAGTACCTCATCAAAGTTACAACCAAGTTATAACTTGGTTGTAAATCCAAACTAATATGAGGACCTCCATTGTGGATATCTTCCTGTGCCTTATAGAGATTGGAGAAATGATCTACCCAATTATCCTCATTTATTGCGATCTCGATTCGCGCCGTATGGGTTTCGTATGGGAAAGGGGTATTAATTACTTTCCAAAATGTGGCGGGATCTTTAGTTTTTGAGGCCTCGCAAAGGGAATCTATTGCCTCCTTATTTAGCGCAGTTTTCCTTACTTTCAGGGCCTGATTATATGCGGACCTGCATGCTCTTATTTCACCTATATCCCTGGGGCTTCTGTGTACTGCATGTTTTAAATTTTTCAACGCCCTGGTACATGCATTATCAAACCAACTCTTGGGTCCCTTACCTCTACGTTTTGGCTCCACCCTTAGGCTACTTTTTATGTTTGTGGCTATTATACCAAAGTGCTCAATTATTTGATTATTATGGGAGTTATCACCCAAACAGATCCTAAAGCTATTTGAGCACTCCTCCCATAGGAATCACTGACAGAATTTCGATTTCACAAAAATCGAACTACAATAATATCGAGTCTCAAACATCGATATCACTAATATCGAATCCCTATACTTTACATGAAAATTACAAAAATCTCGATCACTCAATATCGATGCACAAAAATATAGATTACACATATATCGTTATCATTATTTTCGCCTACCATAATATCGACACTCAATACTATATATAGCACGCTACAAGAATATCGATAACTAAAATATCGATAACTCTATTTTCGTCTATCTACAAATATCGATAGTTTAAAAATACTGTTTTTTTTATATATAAGCCCAAAACATCTACATTCTTAGTAATACACACATTTTTATATACTTTACTATTTTTTCATACTATTATTAAATAACATTTGCATTTACTTACATTTTTTTAGTTTCATACTAACGATATTTTTGTATACACTCATTGCAAACATACATTATTTTATTTTCTTTACTAATTCTAAAAATACTATTGTTATTACAAGGGTTTTTTAATACATACATACATCTTTTCTCTTCCTCTATATAAACCATTAAATCACATATAAGCTAATTGTTTGACTTAAAAAAATTCAAACTAACCAATAGTAACTCTTTTTAACATATGTGACCAATCAGATTGCAAACCTAATTACACATACCCTATATAAACCAGTCACAAACATCCATACAACTTGCAGGGAATACTCTACATGACCACATACTGCCAGTTTTGGGAGCAACTGCTATATTCTTCTGTGCAAGAAGATACTACCAAATACTACAAGTAAGTAATGATATAGCTCTATTAATTATTTCTAATGTTTTGTTGACTATTACTTATATACCAAGATTATTAAACTAAAATGTTCTTTCTCTGTGTACTTTTTCTTAAAACAGACTCTACAAAAACATAAAGTTCTACTTTTACTTCAAGATATTCAACACTTTGACTATAAAAAGGTATCTACATACTTTATTTATTTTCTTAAATATTTTGACAAGTAGTGTACTAAACTCATGCTTCCTAATGTATTTATTCTGCTTTAACTCATAATACATATTGATATCCCAGGTTATTTTCTACAAAATAAGTGCCAAAGCTTTTTAAAAAATGGTCTATTCATGTTCTCTAATATGTTTCTTCTGCTTTAACTCTTAATACATGTGTGATCACAGGTTATTTGCACCAGATAAGTAACAATGCAATGCAATGCAATGGAAAGTAACAAATACAAAGTGTCTTTTTCCTACATATAAACACATTGGTAATTTTCTGAAACTTTCTCTCTAAACAGACCTCAAAAGAACAGAAAACAGATAATTCACATCAAAGAACACACATTCTGCTACAACTCAACATCTCTTGGTAAGTACAAAAGTGAAACATAACAAGTCATTTTAAACTGTATAGAATATGCTGTAACAATTGTTGACTCTTTTAATACTTCAGTTAGTATTATCTTGCAAATTTCTCTTTTGGAATCCTAATAAAGTAATTAGTTTTTTTGTGACGTAAGAGACTAGCAAATGTGTAACAAATATATACATTGAAACATATCCTATAACAGACTTCACTTTTTTTCAACAGACCTACAATAGGACAACAACATCTGACTGAAACTACACCTACTTTCTAAACATACAACTTTACTGCTGGTAAGTAAAAAAATAGAAATAGTACATGCTTACTTTAAAATGTTTTATAAATTACAAATTTTCATACATTTTTTTAAATAACTTTTCTAGATAACAGAACTCAAGAATGACTGAAGATGCAAGATTTATTACATCTCAGAAAGGGAAATTTTTATTATGCTATATGGGCTACACTTATACTCAGGAGAAACAAAAAGACCTTAAAGTGAACTGGAAATGTACTAAATATTACTCGAATAAATGCTATGGGCGTGCTACAACCAGGGAAACAAGTGTTATTAATACTACTGAACATAACCATCCACCAAACATCTCAGAAATCAAAGTGAGATCCACTATGGAGAATATCAAATTATTAAGTAGCACATCTGACCTACCAAGCGGCGTAATTCTGAAAGAATTACTACCTAAAGTACCCAGAGAAGCAAGAGGTCAGTTACCATCAATTGCTACAATGAAAAGAACAATAGCAAGGACAAAAAAAGCAAGTAGACCCAATATACCAATTCCTAGAACTTTTGAGGAAGTCATAATTCCACCTGACCTTGTAATCACTCATAATGAGGAACCATTTATCTTTTATGATAATCATAGCAAAGACAAAAGAATAATCATGTTTGCGACAAATAACAACATTAAAAAATTGAAAGAAAGTGCTACTTGGATGATGGATGGAACTTTTTCAATATGCCAAAACCTTTCTACCAATTGTACACAATTCATGGGCAATATCATAATACCTGTATCCCATTCATATACTGTTTGTTACCGAACAAACAAGCCACAACTTATACAGAAATTTTGCAAAAAATAAAAGAACAAACATCTGACTACTTCCCATTGAAAATAATCATAGACTTCGAACAAGCTATGATTAATTCTATTTTAAAAACTTACCCACACACATCCATTCAAGGATGTTATTTTCATTTCAATCAATGTCTCTGGAGACATTTACAGAAATCTGCCCTTAGTGTTGAGTATGCAACAAATATTACTTTTGCATACCAAATTAAACATCTCATTGCTCTGGCATATGTACCAATCACTGACGTGGCCGAACATTACAATCTATTAATTGAAAGTCCTTTCTACACCCAAAATGAGCAAAGACTTGCCCCACTTTTAGATTACTTTGAGGACAACTGGGTAGGGAGACTACATAGGTCAGGCCACAGACGCCAGCCTAAATTTTTAATTCCCTGGTGGAATGTATATCTACCAACGCTGAACCAAGAGGCAAAAACCAACAATGCTGTTGAAGGTTGGCACAATGCCTTCCTCTCTTCTACTGGACGTACAACACCCACTTTACACAAACTACTCATAAATATCCAAAAAGAACAAAGCTTTCAGGAACTACGAATGGAGCAATCTGTCACACAACTAAAACGAAAACTCTCTAGACAAACTGCTCAAATGTATCTATATCTTCAACAGCAAGTCCAACTCTATCCTACAACAAGAGGACTTGAATATCTAAAAATGATAGCCAAAACATTAAACTAATTGTAATAAGTAAATTAATTGATCAACATTGAGAAATATCCTTAATATGATACCACACATATTATAATATAACAAATCATTAATTATTTAGTCTAATTTATTTCTAATCACAATTATAAATAGACTAAATAAAAATGTCATTATATCAAAAATATTTCGTTTAAATACTATTCCAATCCAAATAAAATAACAAAAATAAATAACTTACCTTTAAATACAGCATCATAACGATTAATCCTTTACCAACAATATAGTGTGTAAATCTCAAAGACCTAATCAAACAAAGCATTAAATATTTTGGAATTAACTGTGCTAAATGTATCCATCATCCCAATAAAACGACTCTTGAAATGCCATTGAAAATGACGACTATAATCTTAAAAGGTGATAAATGTTTCAGGGAACTCAAAATATAAAGGGAGAATGTTATGCATCTCCATTCTAACAACTGAAACACACTTCCTTTCCCAAAAAAAATCAATAATCGGAAACGGAAATAGCTGTTTAAAAATGCGATAAAAAAAATCATGAAACAATCCCACCGACATAACACTAACGAATATAGCATATTATATAAACATAACATCCCAACTTGTTGAAATTAAAATTAAATCATACAACAGACTCACTAACTCCAACTACTTGAAATACCACAAAGCCTCGATAACGGAAATACATATTGAGTGCACTCCAGAATATCTAAATAGTCATACTTTAATTACCAACCCCTAAATAACAAAGGACTACCTTTAATTTTTAGTTTAAAGACTTTAAAAATATAAAAGTAGAATCTTACCTACTCAAACGTGAACCTGCTTCCAACCGCGACTTTCCCTTGCCCAAAATAAAGCAAAAAGACTAAGAGCGGTTACAAAATAAAAGACCCGAATTATATGTAAGTGTGAAAAGTACTACTATAAATGTCCATATATTTTATATATATGTTTATAAATTATGTATAATGTACAAAAAATTGTATGCTACATTGTGAGCTATATATATTATTTTTCAAAATATTATTGTATTTTTTACATATTTTTAATATTTATTACATTAAGTATTGAAATATTTAAATATTTAATGTAATATTTATTAAAATAAGTATATTGCAAAATATGTAATGTAGTGTTTGTTGGTGATGTATAACTTTTTTACAATATGACTAATATGTGTTAATTATTATTATTAAAACTTATTTATTAATAATAATAATTATACATAAAAATATTGTATACTTAAAAATATCCATGATTGTGATCTTAATGTTCTGATCAAGATTCTTAATATTTTATTATACCTGTGAAAATGTTCATTTGTTAATATGATCATCTGTAGAGCACTATATTTTATTTAAATATGTGAATAATCATTTTAAAAACACATGTTTACTGTTTTATTAAGAAATCATTATTTTAATATGTATGTATAGTATCATACATTGCATAATGTTAACTATCCTTTTTGTCAATATATATAAAAAGCACTACTCTAAAATTTCTTTTTTCAAAGTCCATTTTTCTTATATGTTGTATTATTTAAACGAAACATTGCTTTATAAAAATTATATCTTGTCGTTATTTTCAAATGTTGAATAAATAAAATAGTTTGAAAAAAAATGGTTTCATTATTTTCTTATACCTATTGCAAAATCATTTATATGTCATTTTCAAAAGCTTTATAAATGTAATGTTTTATCTATTTCTATTTCCCACATGTAATTAGAGTACATACTAAACACTGAACCTCTATAATTAATAATTCATACACCCATCTACATATAATGTAAATCGGTTAAGAACACAACATTTTTTAATTTACTATTGCTACTCCAATCACCATGTAATTTACGTAAGTGCTGGGCAATAAACCTTAATTATTTACTATTCCAACTCCAATCACCATTTAATTAGGGCATATTTTTACAACGCAGGTACCTTTACAACGCATACCATTACAACGTAAGTATTGATGTGTATATATAAATATTTTATTTGTAAAATAATATAAATAAATATAATTTAATGTAATGTAATTTAATTTAATGTAATTTCATGTAATTATTTTAATGTAAATGTATTTATAAATTATTTTTACCTTGAACCCTTGTACCCCAAAAACCCAAAACTGACCCTGAACCTTTAAAATACCCCCTTACCCAAAAACTAAAAACTGACCCTGAACCATAGAAATACCCCTTTACCCAAAAACTAAAAACTGACCCAGAACCCTAAAAATACCCCTTTACCCAAAAACTAAAAACTGACCTGAACCCTAAAAATACCCCTTTACCCAAAAACTGAAAACTGACCCAGAACCCTAAAAATACCCCTTTACCCAAAAAGTAAAAACTGACCCTGAACCCTAATAATACCCCTTTACCCAAAAACTGAAAACTGGCCCTGAACCCTCAAAATACCCCTTTACCTATAAACTAAAAACTGACCCTGAAACCCTAAAAATAAACCTTTAACCAAAAACTGAAAACTGACTCAGAACCCTCAAAATACCCCTTTACCCAAAAACTAAAAACTGACCCTGAACCCTAATAATACCCCTTTAACCAAAAACTGAAAACTGACCCTGAACCCTAAAAATACCCCTTTACCCAAAAACTAAAAACTGACCCTGAACCATAGAAATACCCCTTTACCCAAAAACTAAAAACTGACCCTGAACCCTAAAAATACCCCTTTACCCATAAACTAAAAACTGACCCTGAACCATAGAAATACCCCTTTACCCAAAAACTGAAAACTGACCCTGAACCCTAAAAATACCCCTTTACCTATAAACTAAAAACTGACCCTGAACCTTAAAAATACCCCTTTACCCAAAAACCTGAAAACTGACCCTGAACCCTAAAAACACCCCTTTACCCATAAACTAAAAACTGACCCTGAACCCGAAAAATACCCCTTTACCCAAAAACTAAAAACTGACCCTGAACCCGAAAAATACCCCTTTACCCAAAAACTAAAAACTGACCCTGAGGCCTAAAAATACCCCTTTACCCAAAAACTGAAAACTGACCCTGAACCCTAAAAACACCCCTTTACCCAAAAACATAAACTGACCCTGAACCCAAAAAATACCCCTTTAACCCAAACATATAACATATTAAATATAATTAATAAAGATTTTATATATGTAATCCATTTTTATACATAAAATATAATACTGTACAAAACATAGTCAAACAAAAATTTATTTTCTAAATTAGTATAAGATAATCAGGAATAATTTCAAATGATGATTTTTTAAAATTTATATGAAATGCAATGTTTCTATAACTATTTTTAAAGTACTATTTTGTAAAACACTCCCCACCCTTATCCCCTTTAAACTCTACATCCTGCTCCTAACATTTTACGTAATTTATTAAATAAATATTTAATTCTACATTTATAATTACAATACTTTTCACTCAATACACTAAAAAACTATACCAACCATTTAACGCGAATCTATTAATTTCTATAAATTTTCGCATTATAAAAAATATGTATTAAAATTTCGAGTTTTTAAAATTTTGAATAAAAATCGAAATTAAAAATTCCATAATTACACTATACTTTTTTAAAACACTACCCACCCTTATCCCCTATAAACTCTACATCCCGCTCATAACATTGTACTTAATTTATTTATTAAATATTTAATACTACATTTATATTTACAATACTTTTCACTCAATACACTAAAAAACTATACCAACCATTAAACACGAATCTATTAATTTCTATAAAATTTCGCATTTTACTAAATATTTTTTAAATTTTCGAAATTTTAAAATTTTGAATAAAATTCGAAATTTAGTATTCAATAATTACACTATACTTTTTTAAAACACTACCCACCCTTATCCCCTATAAACTCTACATCCCGCTCCTAAAATTTAACTTAATTTATTTATTTAATCTTTAATACTACATTTATATTTAAAATACTTTTCAGTAAATACACAAAAAAACACTACCAAACATTAAACCACTAATCAATAAATTTCGATACAATTTCGCAGTTTAACATAATTTATTATAATTTTCAAAATTTAAAAATTTCGCAAAATATTACATTTTTTATATTCTATAATTACAATATACTTTTTTAAAACACTACCCACCCTTATCCCCTATAAACTCTACATCCCGCTCCTAAACATATAACTAAAATTTATTTTAATATAATTATAAATTACATTATATATAGACACCATTGTACTATATCATTACTTAACATACTTTGAAACATCACTTTTATATATCGATATTTTTGCTAATCGATATTTTGAGCTTCGATATTTCATATTTCGAAATTAATGTCTTCGATATTATTAACACACACATAAATCGATATTTTCTATGTCGATATTTTGGATGTCGATATTTGTTACCTTCGATTTTTAGGACTCGATATTATAGTAATTCGATATTATCAACTCAATATTTTGACTGTATACCCTCACATAGTTCCTTAAAGAAGGTTGCGGGGATTACTTTGTTCCAATTAAGTGTGTACCCATTTTGTCTCCCAAGGACAACATCAACCGCT